>NC_044004.1:32313045-32619093 GCF_900496995.4 Aquila chrysaetos chrysaetos | reverse complement strand
ATAGTAGAAATCAGAACAGTATGATCTTACAACTTTTTTTCTTGACTATTGTTTATAGATTCCTGTTTCAAATTGTGTTCTGGATTGTTTGAACTTTTAGTCTTCCAGTGAGCACTGGCTGAGTGAAACGCAGAAAGTACTGCTTTTTCTGAGGTTGCAAGAATCATAAAACCGTTAAGGTTTCTTTGGTATAACTTCTACCTTAAATCCATAATTTCATATGAGCTCTCAGAAACAGGTAAATTCTAGGAAAATGTTAGCTTGAATTTGGGCTGTGCAAGTTCTGCCCTGCATCACCTTCATCCTAAAACTTGTTTTCTCTATAGAACTAATTTTGAGAAAGCACTGAGAATCTGTAGCTTCTCGGTAAGTGTTAGAAATATTCAGTGTCTCAGAGTTATTTGCTTCTGATCTACTGAAAATACACTGATAAAAGAAGTCTTTAAAATTGTGAAACAAATTTATACAGTGTCATCACTTGGAAGAAAGTAACTGAATGAATTAAGTTCTGCTTGTTAGGTAGATTTTTAGTTCCATTTTAATGTGAAGCTAGGGAAAAAAAAGATAAACCAGTTTGATTTACAAACTTAAAAGGAAAAGAAATATTTTAAGTAGTAAATTTGTTTTTACATAAGGGTGGCATAAGCGTTCGTATCATGCTTTGATACTAGCCACTTTGATGGCCTCTGTGTATTCCAGTTATTTTTCTGCTGCTGAAATGGGAGTTCTGCCGTAAGCATTTTTCTTTCATTTATGGAATTATGTATACTGAAGCCTAATTTAACTGTGAGAATTTATTATTATTATTATTAATTACTTGGAGACTCTTTGGAAGCTAAAGAAAGACCAAAGAGTTCTATGATGTCAGTATTTAGAGTAAGAAAGCATTTAATTAAGTCTAGTTGCTTTGATGTATGTAAAATACAGTCAGTGCTTATAGACTGTGACATTTAAGTCAGACTGTATTTTCAGAATAAGAAATATTCAGAACCTTTCAGAATAAGATCTGTGAGTTGTAGGATATGAGATCAATGAGAAACGGCAATGATTTTTGTTGCCTTTGGGTCAGGCCACCTAACTTTTGGAAATCAATGAATCTACTCCAAATGCATTTCTGAATAGTTGAAAGCTGTATCTGGACCTAGATCTACATAAACTTTGCATAAACATAAACCTTTAACTTTGGAATTTTCCAGTTACGATGATTAATGAATTGCAAAAATGCCTTCAGGGGACCGTTGTCCTACATTATTGGAGAGAGAGTCAGACAAGACATCTATTTCGCTTAAAGCACTACCTGTCTTGAAAGGCAAGACTTACTTTTCAAGTACTATTCTATGTGTCTAAGACCTTTGAACTCATTGTCTAGTAACTAACTGTAATAGAGTGAGGCTGTTAATTGGTTTCTGAAGTTATAGTTTAAGTAAAATTCCATTGAATTGTGTAGATGGAAATCTGTGAAACTTCAACTTTTTGAAGTGATAACTGATTCTTATTTCTGATAATTAATTATAGGGGCTTTTTTTCCATCAGTCTATGAACATGGTGTTCATAATTTTCTTTGATTCATTTTCATACAGGTACAGTCCTATAAATAATAGAAAATATATAACAAAAATAATTCTCTACAGAAGATGCTTGCCACTTACCATATTTTTGTTGTGTTTCTAGATTGATAGGTCTGTATTTACTTATCCTTGAAATTACACAAATAACTTTGTGTGTTATTTATAAATTATTTGGATTAAAGTGTTTGTTTAGCATGTATTACAGAATGGCTGAGGCCCATTGGACTGCTTGGGAATGTGTCAATATAAATAAATATCTTTTAAGTAAAACCTCTATAAGTTAATGAGATGAACTGCCCTCCCTTAAGAAATATTCTCTGTCCTGAATTCAGTAATATCTTTCACAGGCCCCAGTTTCAAGGCAATGAATTTTAGAAATGCTATAGGTTATTTTATTTAATAAAACATAGTGTTGAACCTAAGAGAATAATTTTTGTCTTAGATATGCTTCTTAAATACCAACTAGTCATCTCTAGCTTAAATATTTTGGAAAGGAGAGCATTCTATCTGGTGTGGAAACTGTCTAAGTGTTTAGTTCATGAACTGGTAGATTTTAACTAATCCATTGTTTTAACATACAGCTTTCATTTCAAATTCATATCCTAATAAATGTATTTGCAAATTAATCCCAATGTGGAAATAAAGATACTCATTACACAAGCCATATACTAGGTTTATTGTTTTAAAAAAGTTTGCTCCTAGCAATTATTTTTCCAATTCGGTGTTCTCGGAAGCATTTAACCATTTGTTTCCTAACACGTGAGATTATTTCTGTACTATTTGTTAGATGGATTATACCTTTAGTTTTGCAAGTACAGAATGTTTAAGAATGCAGAAGAAATGAGATTTAATGCTGCATTTGTTGACATCATTATCCAAAGAGCTGTTGTGCGAGACTCTCCTACCTATTTTTGTAGGTGCACTAAAACATAAACAATTTTTTTATCTGTTGATGACTGAGCAAATGAGAAGTATTTCAGCATAACCTATACATTATAGTAGGCTGACCAAGTAAATTGACTTTAATCAATATCATAATTCAGACAAAGACAAAATCATCATAATTGCCATGCAAACATTAATAATTATCTAGACAATATCTCTTTTACTGGGTTGTTTACCATATGATTATAATGTGAAATGAAAGATTTGGTATCTATCTTACTGCTTTGTCACTGGACGGTGATGGTTTTCATTGGGCAGTGATCACGTCCAAGCACTGTTTTTAACTGTGTGTTCTGTGAAGTTAGATTTTGCAATTGTTCATTTTAGCTACTTGGGACATTTTAAAGGGTGTGGGTTTGTTAATAGTAATGTAACTTATTGATGGCTAGGAATCCTTGATTATCCTTGTAGAGCCTTTGTGTCCTGGTTTCAGCTGGGATAGAGTTAATTGTCTTCCTAGTAGCTGGTATAGTGCTATGTTTCTGAGTTAGGTATGAGAATAATGTTGATAACACACTGATGTTTTCAGTTGTTGCTAAGTAATTGCTATTAATTAAGTTGCTAAACATTGCCAAGTAATGTTTAGTCTAAAGTCAAGGATTTTTCAGCTTCTGATGCCCAGCCAACAAGAAGGCTGGAGGGGCACAAGAAGTTGGGAAGGGACACAGCCAGGACAGCTGACCCAAAGTGGCCAACGGAGTATTCCATATCATGGGACGTCACGTCTAGTATATAAACTGGGGGGGTGGGCGCCGCTTGGGGACTAACTGGGCATCAGTCAGCGGGTGGTGAGCAATTGCGCGCATCATTTGTGTGTTCCAATCCTTTCATTATTGCTGTTGTCATTTTATTAGTGTTATCATTATTAGTTTCTTCTTTTCTGTTCTATTAAACTGTTCTTAACCCATGAGTTTTACTTCTTTTCCCGATTCTCTCCCCCATCCCAGTGAGGGTGGGAGGGAAGCGAGTGAGTGGCCATGTGGTGCTTAGTTGCTGGCTGGGGTTAAACCACGATACTTTGTTTGTATGTTTTCATGTTGGTGTTCTGAAAATAAAAATGGTACTGTGACTCTTCTAATATTTGAGGGCCATAAAGGAAAATAGTCTTCCTGCTGTTTAGTTAGACTGTTTCATTGGCTACAACATAAACCACAGCTCTTGAGTAAGACCTTCAGCATGAACTGCCATAATATTCAGAGGTAGGTTTGTTGGTCCTTTCTTAATTCATTGTAGTTGAAACCAAACAAGCAACTACAAAAATTACCAAAATAAATTATTTTGTTCTTAGAACTTCAGCGATTAGGAATTACAATGTTTCCTTTAACTACCAGCATTATTGTCACATCTCTGCATATGAAAGCAATGACTTAATATTGCTGCTTTGAAATTTTTGCTTTTGGGACTATGAAACCCTTAGAGCTTTCTACAGACTGTTAAACTATAGTGGTTCTCTGAAAATGTTTTGCATCATTTCATGGAATATAAAATGTGTATTTAGTCCATGTTCTCTAGAGTAGTTACCTCTCTGTTTTGGCATAGGATACTGTTTTCTGTCACTGATGAATGACAGTTTATGTAGGATCTCCTTTTCATAGTGGTTGTAAAATATAATGTCTGTCTCTGAATTTATATAGGTGAAAATTTTCAGGGAAAAGGGGAGTGAATGTCAGGTCATGTAACAAAGAAATGATTGCAAAATGTGAAGATTTTTTTCTTTCTGTTAATTCTCTTTTGCTAAATTATGTATGCTAGCAAGTACTGAAAGGATAAGATTTCATTAGACTGGATCCCTTTCCTTCTGAAAGAGACTTAGAAACTATATGAATTAGGTGATCTATTGGTAATTGATTTGCAGGTACTCAGTACATTTTGGTTTTATGTGCAGCTACTTGGACTCTGTTTTTAATTGTCTATTTTATTATGGGTGGTTTTTTTGTCATCTAAAGAGCATTGTGGAATTAGGAGCATGAGGTCAATGATGTATTTCTCCTCAACCTTGGGTGCAATTGTAATTATTTTCCTACATTTTCTTGAAACACTTTGCTTTCTTTTCATTGCTTCCCAGCTGAAGTTTGAAAGATGCCCCTCAGTATTCCCCCAGCCTGTTACCCCAGGGGGTGGTTGTTTGTTGCACAGTGCTTCCCTGGGGCTGTCAGGCCTTACCACATACAGTTTCCCATTGATTAGGGGCTATCAGATTGCTTAAGATATCAGCTGAAGTTTTAGTAACCTCTAACATAAGTATGGGTGGACAGATTGCTGGGCTTTGCATGCCACAGTTCTTTTTTTTCTCATTTTGCTCACAGTATGTATTTGCTCCCTCTCTTCTACAATTACTTCCACAGGCAAACTTAAAAGTTTCTCTTATTGCTTTGAAAGGATTGTATTGCAATTTGGAAATCTAATTTTGTAATTAAATCATTGAGGAACCAAAATATAAGCTTCAGTTGAAGAAACTTAAGTGCATCTGGGAGTCTTTAAAGATGCTGTTTAATTCTCCTTTTTCATTGTAGGCTTTTCTCATGTTTTTGGTTTGCCTACAATATTTATATCAAAATCACTATTAATCTTAAGATAATCTAATTAAGCCTTTTTTAGTACTGACTGGTATCCTGGAGAGGATTGATAATTACAGATTAGACTTTGTATACTCTTTAAAAATGCTGCATAAAAAAAGACTTATGGGGATTTGAACCAGCTATCACTTAGTGAGTAGATGGAACCATTGAGTAAGAATGTAAAAGAATTTAAGTGAAGAAAAAAAGCCATCTTAATGTTCCTGAACTCTTGGCATTTATTTTCAAGTCTCCATTTATCTTTTTTTTTTTTTTTTTCTTAAAGGCATTTATTGATTTTTTTTTTTTCTTCCTCCTGCTACTTTTCTTAATCATGTGATAACTACTGAGCAAATTCTGAAATAATCTTTGTAAATACAAGAGGTACTCTGACCAGAAGACACTGATGATTCTATAGAGAACCTATACAATTGTGCTGCAGAAATTATTTTCATAATATATGAAAAAACACAGAATAAAATTTCTTAGCTCTATTCGCTTCTAACCCCTCTTCTCCAACTTATATCTTTCTTGGTCTTGAAGCTACAGAAAGACAATCCTCCTTTATTAACGTTATGGTCCCTCTTAATGTTTTTAAACCTAGTCTGTCCAGGGTCTTCCTCTCATCAGTGAAAAACAGATCCTTCATAATGGTCAAGGTAAACATCTATTTTGAATCAACTAGTATTTGTGATCCGTGAAGGGTCCCACCCAGTGGATGCCAAACACTGATTGGGGTAAGCAGCCACCTTGCCTCACTGCAACAGCACCTTCTTCAACTTTTCCTATAATATTTTACACCTGAAAACATGCTGTGGTATTTCTGGCAAATTAAAATGGTCCTTTTTAGTGCTAAAAATCGTATGTGAGGAACAAGATGGGGTGGATAAAATCTGTTGACAACATCTGACTCTGCATAAAATAAGGAAGTGAAATTTCTTATAAGCAAAATAGTTTTCAAAATATTTGGCATAGGTATGCTGATCCTCAATGTATTCAGTGGTCTGAAACCTTTTGCGACAAAGGTAATAGAGGAGCTTGCCTGTTTGTAATATAACAAAGCAGTGACTCCTTAATATATTTAAATAGTCTTTCCAGTGGGGGAGGCTTTCTCATTTGGGAGAGACTGTAGATGAGAATGCTAACAGGAAGACTGTTTTAGTAATGTTTAAAACAGTACCAGAAGGTAAGTGGTCTTTCCAGAAGGGAAAAAGTAGTGAACTTAGGCTTACAACCATTTCCTAAGAGTTGACTGTGCTAATCATTCAATGGATGTACTCAGCTGAGGTAATAACACACATGGCCCTGAATAGCAGTAGCGATAATGAAGGGAGCATAAATTGTAAGAAAGTGATAGGATTCAGTGATAAGATGAGCAGTATCTACTCAGGAAATATAATAACAGTGAAATTTGTCCAAAACTGAAATTTGTCTTCAATTTTTCTCAGGCTAAATCTGGGGCCTGAATGGTTAATAAGCCATCAATAATGCAATCTTTGTGGATTGCTGGATTTACCTGGAAAGGGGTGAATTCTGAGAAGAGGCTACAGACTATCTGAGGCAGCACTTCTTGTACTTCTGTTGTTTGAATATCTGAGCAGGAGAAAGAATTGTGGATATGTGGTAAGGAATGAGAGTAAGAAAAGAAGGAACTGTGAAATGAGAAAAAGAAGAGGAAGAGAAAAAAGGAGAAAGAATAAAGGGCAGACAATGATAAAAACTAAGAAGAAAGCCCCAGTGCATAAGACAAACAAAACAGAAGGAAGGAAGGTAAGGAATTAAGAACTGCAGAATTAAAGAAAAGACTTTATGTGCTTATGTGCCTGTATTTCGTTACTACTACAATAAATAGTAACTGCAGTCATGAAGAGGTTTGTTATTTTTCTAGGAGCTCTAGAATCTTTTAAGAGATGGTCTTGGCACTTTGTGCTCTCTTTTGAGACAGGGATAGAATAAGGAGTTTTTATTTTAAACATTACTTTCATTTTGTTGACTTGCTCTTTTGTCTTTTTGGTGATGTTCTCTTTGTCTAAAATTCTGGTTGTTTTCTGATTTTTTTTTTTTTTTTCTTAATGCAATCAAAGTTTTTAATTTATTTCCACATTTGTTGTATATAAACTTAGTACTGAACCCCTTAGAAGTGTTACAAAAATCTGTTGACTTAATGTTCCAGCCTCTGTAGGGGAGTCTAAGTTAAATACTACTTTCTTAAATCTATTTTCCTCTTTCCTTTTCTCCAATAATTAATATCGCAATCCTTCTTGTCTCTTTATTTTGTACTTTGTTTTGATTTTTTGTTAGTCATGTTCTAATACTATGTGAGAACAATGGAATGTAAGAGGAGAAAAACATTAAACTTTCTTTTAGAACTTGATTTTGAGTGCTCGCATATAAAGGATGTTTTGAATGTATTCTGATACTGTAGTAAATAGGAGTCACAGGCAATAGAATAATTTCTGCAATTGAACCCAACACTTTTAGAGATTTCATTAGGTCTAATTATAACTAATTTATTTAATTTCCCATGAAAATAACTTAATAGGCTGGAAACCATTCTATTGTACTTAGTTAATTACTTTTTTAGTAGAAATGAGCAACCGGAGGCCTGCAAAGAAGAATAGCAAACAAATACGTCAGTCACTGAGGCTTTCTAAAATCATTAGTTTAAATCTTAGCTTGACTAGTCCAGTTATGAATTAGTTCTTTTAGCATGTTTTGGACCTGTATCTGTGCTATTTCCCCTCAGAAAGTGAGCTTATACACCAATCAAGGTTATCTGTGTTTAGCAAAGCCATACTGATGGTGTTCTGGGCAGAGGTGGGATCAGATTTTTCATTCTCGTATTAGCAAAGTCAGTGAAGCTGCTCAACTTGAAACCTGCCAAGGTTATCCTTACTATTTCCACAACAGCCATGCATATGACTTTTCTGGCAAAAAATTTGTAAAACATTTTTTTTTTTCAACAGCATTGCTGTGCTAGAGAAAGGCTAATAGACCTATCGGTGTAACAGTTCCTTGTTCACAGGGAGGCAGGGAGGAGTTGTTTCATATTTGTTTAATGACACCCCTGCCTGCCCCACCTCCCATGCCTTCTGAAAATAACAACCAAAAAAAAAGGAAAAGGAATTGGAGTGACTTTTTCATACAGTGAAAGATACCTTTCTAGAGAGTCTTGAATGTATTACTTAAAAGGTCTTTCAACCTTTCCATACTCTAAAGAACAGTTAGCTATTTTTATGTGGTCGTTTTAACTATGTTGAAGAACATTGCATTTAACTTTTTTTTTTTTTGCTTTAATTTGCTTGAGAAAATGGCTAGAATGAATTGTTCTCCCTGATTCTATGTACTTGCCACATAGATAGGTCGATAAGACTGAGAAAAGATTATTTACAGGATGCTATACAGACTTGATCAGGAAAAATAGAAATAAAAGATAACTGTAGTCCATTCCACATTTCTTCCTTGTGCAGTCTCTTTTCAGAACAAAACTCAAAACTAGTATAAATCTGTTCAAACTTTTGGATGTAGTGAGACTTTGTCAGCTGCACTTAGTCAAAAGCAAGGGTCTCAATCTACAAAGTACTAACTCTATAAATACCTTCTTGGTGTTTCCTCTTGTCCAGATGACCTGTGACCCTAATGAAAAATATTTTTCACAAAGCATCTGGGCAGTATTCCTAAGAACACATCACTGTTTCTTCTTTCTTTTTATAAAAATGAGGAGAAAAAACCCCTTGAAAATATCCCCAAGAAAGATGCAAATACGATTGAGGTTTTTTAAGAACCAAAAAAAGAAAGAAAAAGGGCTGAAGTTCCTCACACTTCACACTTAGGAGGATGCTTCATATCTTTAGGGTACAGAAACTTGACATACAGTGTTTAACTGCTTTCAGATTGAGAGAATGATATTATATGAAGACAAGGAAAATTCAAACTGGCAAATTTGGAGTTAAACTACCTGATAAGGCAGCTAAAATTACAATACAGTTTCTTTTGAACAAAGAGATTGAATAGATGGTGAGAACTAGAACTCTAATTTATGCTGTGCATTCAAATTCAAGACCAATTTTATTAAGTATAGTACAGTTGTGCAGATGAGAAAAGGAAGATGGGAATTGCATCTAAATTACTATGGTCAGATTCTATTGAATTCTGCCTGTCTGTCTCTGAATAAGCAATAATATTTTTCAGCTTATGAAATGCGAAACCGTGTTAGTTACTTTAGTTCACTTTACACTCCTTTAAAAAGAAATATGGGAATTGCCCTATATCAGGACAGCAGTAGAACACCATGACTTTTTTTTTTTTTTAATGTCAAATGCTGTATCAGGGGCCAAACACTTCAAAAATGGCTGCAATATCCAGCAGTAGATTGTTCAGACAGGCATTTCTTTTATCCTTTTTGCTTCATAATATTCGAGAGTAAAAAAGTTAAGTGAGATATCTAGGATTCCTTTCCTTCTCCACTTTATTCAGCTGATAGAGGTGGATGTGTTTGCTGCCTCTAAAGCTGTCAATTTTGTCTCTGTGTGTGTACATGTGTGTGGTTTCTAGCTTCCTGAAGAGAGGTTAGGAATGCCCTTTTTCCAGGCCAGTTGTGGTCTGAGCTCAGGGCTATTTCTTGGAAGGTTTGGATCCTGCTTTAGCATAGGAAGGAACCACACCCATCATTCTTGAATGAGTGCTTTAGCCATAGTTCTCCAAAAACAAAGGACTTGGCCCTTGTTTTGTTTTTGTACATCACAGCAAAAGGCTCTTAACTCTTGAGAAGTGTTTTAAAAGGCAAATCCAGGACAGAGCAAGGGCTCTTCCAGCAGCCTAGCAAGAGACAATGTTTAAGAGGGGTGGGGGATCGCTTTAATATTTCCTATCAGTTACTTAGATTTCTTAGCAGGAGCAAAGCATCTTTTTTATTTTAAAGTCAAATAAATAAAAGCATTTCAGTGTTGATCATATGCCCATAATATAGATTTTTGGAGACTTAACAGCATGAGACCTATCCATCCCATGTGCTCTTTAAATGGTCCTGTTATTTAATGAAGGCTTATGTGTCCATTACATTGTGCCCTCATGCATATTGGAAGCATGATAGGAAGGACCTGTGGTACCTTGTAATACTCTGAATGTGTCTTCTAATAGCACATTTTCTCAGCAACACATTCCATAGTGATACTTCTGTGCCAAGGACAACAGTTAAATTTATTGACCAGCTATGGCTATTCTGTGGGACTACACCAGCAAAGAGAGGCAGATGCCCTGAAGAAGTATCAGATGTCATTGTGGGGATTCTGGGGACAAAGGAAAGGGAAGTAAAATAGCAACTGCTATCTTAGATGTAATAAATACCCTGTATGGATCGAAGTCCTAAGAGCGGCTGCTCTTTGGGTGGTTTTGGTTTAATTTTGGTTTGTTTCGTTGGTTTTTTTGTCACGTTAGCAATTCCAGCAGTTCAGATGTCATATCTTACCACTTGCAATGCTGTTCTGTCTGCATTCTATTTTTGCTGATATGAGAACTAAAAATAAACCCACTGACAGTTATTTGCTTTTCCTACTTTTATGATTTGTATATCATAGGCTGGTGGTAGATGTTCTTTTGGGGTGACAGACATACTTTCTTCATGCTTCCTATTTGTGCTATCATTCCTCTTTGTGTTGTGTTCAGTTGCAGAGGCAGAGCATCATTTTCATGAAGTAATAGCACTTCCCCAAGTCTCAGATTGATTTCATCTCATCTGTCTTGTCATGTTTCTGAAAGTCCCCAGTGTCACTGGTGTCAGTTTTTAGCATCACAGGCATTTTTTTCAGGTTTTATGTTGAAGAAAATGTCAGTAGGTGAAAACCAGGTGCTTCACTGATGCTGTTCCATGTGAACTGCTGAATACAATTCAGAGCATTGCTCTGCCATCTCCTTTCAAGAGACATTATTTGACAAACTTTTATAATGTGAGTTCAACTGTGGCTAAGTGATCAGTTGAAACCTGTACCAACATGAATGTCTGTATGCAATAATAGCTGATTCTAGCTAATTTGTGATAAGACTTCTTAAGGGTATGTATAACTACTATGGAGCAGCTAACCACTGAAGGACCTCCTTTCCTAGGTGGTCAACATTTTTACATAGTTGCAGTTTCATCCCTTATGGAAAATGTGTTGATCCTAGTATACAACTGGTCTGTCACACAAGTATTTATGGAAGATTATGAATTAAGCATTACTCTGTTTTAGGCAAAATGAATCTGATTTGTAGGGTGACTGAGACCACTTTTAGAAGTAGCTACTTCTGTCCATGAAACTGAAGTTACAGAGACCAGAAAAACAGTTTGCAGCATCCAGTCCCATGCCCTAACTACGTTCAGGTAGTCCTCACCATTCTACCTCCATAGGACACAGGTGGGGTTCAAAAAAAGCTGGAGGTAGGGACTTATAATGATAAAGGCATAAAAATCTCTTTGATGTTTTCAGCTAGCTTGCCTCTGCAGAATCCACTGGATTTTGGGGCTGATAGTCAGGATACAAGAAAAGGATGATTTTAGGTTCCAGTCATCTTGGGATTGTTTATGCCATTTAGTTCAAGAGTTTTCAGATAAAATAAGGAAGCAGCACAGATTTCAAGCTGGGATTTAGACAAAGAAAAGGTAGCTATGATGATAGTGGTGTTTGTTTTGGTTTGGTTTTATTATGTTTTTAATTTGAGCAGTTAACAGAGTTCCAGTAGTCTAACTATGTGGCCTTCTTTAATGTTTCAATCAGTGGAATAAATCTTTAGTGTCTCAAATGGTAGATTACTCAGGAGTCTTAGAATGTCCCTTGGAGGAATCAAGACCTCTATCCCTGTTACAGAGTTCAGAACACAAGTAAATAATAATCTGTCTTTAACGGCATTTCAAAGAGTGGTCACTTCGATAGAAAATTAATTTTTCAAAGGGTGTTTATGGTCAAGTAGATTGTGACGTTTGTTTCCTCATAGTTAATATAAAATATTCTCCTAATAGAGTTTTTTGCTTAATTAAATAGGTGGGTTTTTTACATAATCTGAGAGATTCTTAAATTTCTGGTTAGTGTCAGGGGAGGTTCAGGCTTGACATTAGGAAACATTTCTTTACAGAGAGGGTGGTCAAACACTGGAACAGGCTTCCTAGGGATGTGGTCAATGCCCCAAGCCTGTCAGTGTTTAAGAGGCATTTGAACAATGCCCTTAATAATGTTCTTTAACTTTTGGACACCCCTGAAGTGTCAGGCAGTTGGACTAGATGATTGTTGCAGGTCCCTTCCAACTGAGATTCTCTATTTCTATTCCTATTTCTTTTCTATTCTATTCATGCAGTACTTGGGCGATTCTCACTTTCAAAAGCAGATTACAGTTAGATTTTTAGATCTAGCCTTCTTTTCATTATCAACCATTGCCTTTTTCAGCTTTTGTACTCAAAAATCCACCACCAGGTATATTCATGAACCACTGTCATATATGGTAGGAGTTTCAGGAGTATAAGTATTGACTAGAACCACTGTTTTAGGCCTTAAAGATTCTTATGATCTTAGTGGATCTAATTTATCCTATGTGCTTTACTTCTCATTTGGTCTGGTCATGATTCTTTTGATTCCATCCTTGGAAGTTTCATTCTGATGCATTCTTAAGGCATTGTTCATTCCTAGTTGGTCTGTTTATTCTGAAAAAAAAGCACTAGGAAAGAGCACCTGGCTCTGTAAATTATGATGCAAGCCATAAATTTATAGGAAGTGAAAAGACAAAAAAACCCAAAACAAAACAAAGCCCAAGCCTTTCATTTATCATGCATGATCCAGTAAGTGCATCAAAGAAAAATGAGGAGGTTTTGTGTTCCTTTTCTTCAAATAGATGACTCGTGAAAACCCAGGGACTCAGTTTGTTTGGATGAAGTTTGTTTATGGGGTAGCACAAACATAATTTTGGAGAAAACCTTGTACCAGTAGGTATTTATGAGAGAATAAATGTGTTTTGGCACTTAACAGGTTACTATCTTGTAACGATAGGAGGAAATAAAAGGGACAGTTGCTGCAAGAGTCATGGGTTACCTTCTCTTTTCTTCCAGCTGCTTACTCTCAAGGGATGCTAATGAGCCGGTAGCTGAGGTGTGTCCCCGCACTGCCACACTGCAGTTTGCTGGCAGTGCAGGTGGAAGGGCAGGGTCTTGTTTAATCCACATTCTTATTCATGAGGGCAAATTCTGGTAGTAGGATACATGTATGGTATAAGTATTGGGGTGGCAGGTAAGTAATAATAATGCTTATTTCCTTTAGGGGAGCATATACAACCAAAAATATCCTGTTTGTCACAAAACGAAGGGAATTGTCTTGTTACCTTGATCTGTGTAAACTGTCAGTCTCTCTGAAATCGGGGCTTGTAGTGCCAAGTGTGCATATATAACCATTCGTAACATTTATCAGAGATATCATAGTGGTCATAAGAAATGTTGTAAGACTTTATTTCTAGGTCTTTGTTTTAGGTGTTTTTTTGTTTATTCTTTGGAGAGACTGATTTTTATCCATGGAGCAGACTTCCTATGCCTGCAAAAAGAAAGCAGAACGTGCTAAGAAAGCTGTCAGCACTTCTGTCTTCATTGGGTTCCATGGCAAATTGTAATTTTTTTAGTATTTGTAATGAAAATGTGGACTGTTAATGTGCTTGGAAGTGAACTCTGAAGGTCAAAATTCATCCTCTATTCTGATGAGTTACAAGTGGAGGTGCTGGAGTGTTGCCTCTTACATTAGAGATGAAATTTGGCCCAGAACATGATGGAAAATAATTTTGAGTATCATTTACCCAACAGCTGGGACTCAGCCTTTTCTGATTAAAATATAAAAACATAGGTTTGATTTTCACCAAAGCCTACTGCAGTATATTTCACTCCTGATCAATTCAGAATGGCAAGTAAGAATGCCAAATGAAAATAGCCATAAAATATCTGTCAAGAAGAGTGACTAATGAAGAATATAGAATCTGTTTGTTCTTCAAAATGGCAAAAGTTTATTGACTATGGATATGGTATCTGAATAAAAGCATATAAATGCTTATTTGGGAGCTCATTTCGCCAAGGATCTGTCTTACATCCTTTGCATGGTGTATGCTTGCACAGAGAAACTGTATTTAAGCCTGTGTTTATTTTGCTCCTTCTGCACCTACTGCAGCCAACCTTTGTATTCTGACTAGGATTTCTAAGTGCTATGACAGTAGAATAGGTAACAGTGTCCAGGCAATACCTGAAATTCTAAAAATAAATTTTAGTTATCCAAAACCAAAGCTGTACCTAAATATTTTATATAAGCCACATGTATTTTGCCTAATGCCACGTTGAAAAGCAAAGAAGCAACAGTTAAAAACTCAACTGAGTAGGGATCTGTAAATAAAGCCAAAGAACGCTTAGTCTTGGTAGTGTGTAATTCTACATAGGTAGATGAGAACTCACACAGTTACAATTTGGCAAGTGGTCAGGAGACAAGAAAGACTAACACAAGAGCAAATACCATTGCTCCTGTTTCAGTCATAGGGTATTAAATTCCAGATGTAAGCAAATGTGCATCAATTATTGAATCAGGTCAAAATGAGTATGTTCCTAGCACTCTTTCCTGTCTGATGTTGTTTCTAATTTTTCTAGTTTTACTTTTGTTACTTTAAACATGGTAAAGGGACTATTTCTTATTCACTATGATCTAAAATATTTAAAGGCTATTACTTTATTCATGCGTATGTCTGCATTTTAAGTATGCTCTCCTGTAAACATTTGGCCTCAGAAGACATTACTGTCTCATAGTGATTATTTTGTGTGTCATTTGCATAGACATTTTATATAGGTCCTGCTTAATACACACTACCGGGGAAATTACATACAGTGAACCAAAAGAAATTTGTATTTTTATATTTTTTTATAGATAAACGGAAATGAATTGGTCATTAAACCTTATACCTTTGTCCTTATAAAATGCCAGGTTAGAAGTTGCTCCGTAAACCTCACTTTATGGAATACAAGTACTTACTACCTCATTTTGGATGACAGGTCTAGGTTATTTGAGAAGCTTGTCTCTAGTGCTTAGCATATGAGCACTGAATTTATGAGTAATTGAGGATACAGAGAAAGAAATGTCTTTAAATGCAAAAATTAGAAAATACTCTGATTATCGTATTGAATACAACCAAATCAAAGCAGTAGTGAAAAAAAAACAGTCACGTTTTCAGAGAGGCATATTGGTGATATCACATGCAATGCATTGCACACTGCAAATGCAAGGCAGGCTTTCATTTGTATCCTCATTTAAGCTGTGAATAATGTACTTTTTCATTTTCTTGGGTTGAGGGCAGCGATGTGCATCTTGTTATCAAGCAGTATTTGTTTTGCCTTAACTCGGTATTCCCAGTCCCTTCAACCAGCTGAGAATCTTTTTATTATTAATAAAGCAATCTTTCTGTGCATCTTTGAAGTTCCCAGCTTTGCTATCTAATTATCTTCTAATTAAAATACCAATTTAAAAAGTTTATTAGATTAAGCAGAGACAGTTAGTAGAAGGTGTATGTTGTAGATTAAAAAAGTGAGTCAGCTTAAAGTAGCATTTAACCTGATCTTTTTTGGAAGTCACTAATCAAAAGGAGAGACTGTGAAGTGTGGCATAACTTCAATAATGACAACCCAAATATGTATCAGACTTACAATGCAATCGATATATTGAAGGCTTCCCTCCGAGATTGCTTCAGGAATAGGAAAACTTAATTAGCAGTCCATAGTCCTACAAAATTCCAGTGACGGACTGTCACTAGGGAATACAGGCTTATTTTTCATCAAAAGGTATATAAACACATTTTCTGGTTGGTTGTGCCCCCAACACCTGTCCCCCCCTATTCATCCTGTTGCAACTGAACTTCTGTCAGGACCTGGGGATACCAGAAGATATGTTTCTATAATTTTTTTTTTATCTGTGCCGCTGTCTTGTTGAATCCATGAATCAGTAGAAAGACGCATGTCAAAATACACCCTTTAGCTCAGAGAATGCTGCAGCCGCATTACTAGTGAGATTAATCTTTTCCATATTAATTAAAGATTGGTACTTCCTAGTACATTTGGCATAGAAAATCAATAAAATGCATTGTTGGATCTTTTCAGTACAGATTTGGTTTATTTTTTTTATTGTGGAGCCACCCTCCCTTCCTTGCTGTCTATCTCTATGTTGAGGACCTGATCTACATCTGGGTACTTATCAGGGAGCATTCATTATTTAAGAATATGATGGAGTTGATTGCCAGGTTTTACCAGATACTATTATAATCTTTCACATCCTGATGAGCCCAAAAGACTAATAAATAAGGCAGGAAAGAAGCTAAAATAAAATTAAAATTTTAATCTAGTCAATGTTGTTAACGTGCAAAACAGTTTTTATTCAGTAATGGGGAGTAAGTAGGGTACCTGTGTCCTGGCTGAGTAACTGCAATAATCTAAGAATGCATATTGAAAACTCTTGAAACATAAAAGACTTGACTGTGACATGAGATCAAGTGACAAGTAATCCTGCTTTCGCTTGTGGGTGGAATTGTCAGTATGGTTAGTGCCCTTTACCAGCACTAAAGAGAGTAAAATGAATCTTCATTTGTGACTTCAGTGATACACAAAGAGGGCTGATCTCTGAAGAGGAGGCATATAAAGTTTAGTAGTGTTTTATGAAGACATCTTTTTCCCAGCTGGTAGACTGGCAGATGGCATGAAACCTCTTTTATCTGAAAGCATCATTTTTTTAATCTGGCATGACTATCAATGGATGTAATAATACTTTCTATTAAATAAAAGGCACATTTCATTTAGACAGAATGTAAGTTGGAGGTCTCTTTCTGTGTAATGGTGATATACCACAAAAATAAGATACTGTTTTCTGTGCAGAATAGCACATCTTGAAGAAACATAACCCATCTATGCACGGAAAAAACAGAACTGAAAAAGATCAATGAGATGAACTTATTTTAAGATGTATATTAGAGCTGGAAGTAAGGAGAAAAGATGGCTGTGTAACAGCACACTGCTACAATGTGTGCATAAGGCTTTTTTTAGTCAGTTCATTAATAAGAAGAAGCCTAGTTATTGAAGCCCAAAATATAAGTTTACCCAAGAAGCAGGCCTAAAATAGTTGTGCGGTTTGTTTTGATCTGAGCTATTTGGTGGCATAGAGAGAATGCTAGCAGCTGTTTGAGATTTATCTATAGTCTAGTCCAGTCACAATGTGATGATGACAGGCACATGCTATCTGAGATTACTACCTATTAACAGGGTGCAAATGAAGAAATAGATATCCATAACAGATTGTTTCATCTTTAACTTACCAAAAGATAAAATCTCTTCTGCTAGGATTTTGGATCTCTATACTGGGGTTGGACTGAATTAAAAGGAAACAAATAAGTAAAATGAAAGCCTTTTACGTGCTTTTTTTCTTTTTCATTTTTCCCTCTCCTTTCTTTCAAAAGTGCTTTTTCTCAGTGCTTTTTTGATCTGCCTCTACTTGCATCCTAGTGAAAATTTCTGTTGTGGTTTAGTCATCTATGTGTTTACTTTTCTTTCAGTCTGAAACTGTAAATTGCCAATAAAATTATTGTAAGCCAATTTTAAATAGGATTTATGTGGCAATTGGTAGTTGGAGATGCCAAGGAAAATTGAGCTGTAATCTTAGAGGAGACAGTGGAACGTGAAGAGAATTATGTTTACGTGGATCACAAGGGGAGGGCTGACTGTGGTAATTACAGCAGAGGTATAGTATGTCTACTCAGGTCTGCTGGAAAGAGCGAGAGAACCAAATCTAAGGTACTTCTCTTCCCTCCAAATAAACTAGAAAAGCAAATACATTTTCTTGATGTGGCACTCCTATGAATTACCTGCAGATTAGAATAGTTACCAGTAGGCTTTGAAATACCATATTTTATGAAATGATAGCAAAGAAGACTTGTGAGCACAGTTTCTTGAAGGAAGACTTCCCAAAGGAAATTCTGGCTGCACTGAAATGGAAAAAGTGGCTCATTTGGGACTGATTTCTGGAAAACTAATGTCTTTAAAAGTATTTATTACTGGCGATACTGTTAGAGTAGAAACTCAGGGAAACATGAGTTAATTTCTATATAGACATTTTCTTTCTCAGTCTGGTATAGTTTCTGATCTCCTGTTATACAAGACCATTTGTTTCATTGTTCCCAGTAATTTATTTTCATTTTGTTTGCTTTGGTTCTCTCCTAAATAATCTTCTAACAATGTATTGTCCCCAACTTTGACTGGCATTGATCCAACCTGCTACTGCATAACAGGTAATAACAATGTTACTCTTAGTAAATTACTAAGCCTTTTTTTGTATTTACATTTGCATTTTCCATGGGGTTACAATAACAGGCAATTCTACAACACGACAGTCAGCTTCAGTGTCACATTTGGTACCCTTAATAGAATTTGGTGAAGTGATTGTAAAACACACTCAAATACTTTGCAGTATGCAGGCTATTCGAAGAAATACTGATTTTTGATCTACATGAAATCTTAGTAAAGGAGTGGAAACATCATTAATAAGCATGATAGGAGGATTTCCTAAGTAGTGCAAAACATGCCAATTAGCAACTCCTGTTATCCAAGAAAACTAGGAATTTTGGAATGCACTGCTTCTAATTAGAAATTAGCCTAATCTTCCAGGCTAAATTAATTATTTTTCCTATGGAAAAGCTGTGGCATTCCTTATTTTGACTGTTTTGCTCAGGAGTCTTTAATTCAGCTGAAATCTTGAGTTTAATGGTTGGTTTAAATAATTCAAGTATGAGAGATTTGCTATGTGTAATTTCAATCAAACTCGTGAATCTCATGTTGCATTGTGGTTTCAGTGTCTAAAGTCTCTGACTCAAAACTGTCAAAATTTTTCTTATAGGGTCCGGAAAACCAAATTCCAATTTATTTTTGTACTTCATATCTGAATTTTTAAGTAAATGAGGTAAAGACATTACCATAATATAATTGAGTTTTACAATAAATATTCAGAGAACTTTGTCCACTAAAAATTGCACCAATCTTTAGTCAGTCCTTCTTCAGAGAAAATCAACAATTGATTTGGCAGCTTTTCTGAAGACTGATGGGATCATATGTTAGAAGACTAAAGAAAGAAGGGAATTTAAAAGTGACCAGAAAGTTTACAAATGGATTGCTTCCAGGAAAAGTGGATTACTGCTTAATATCTTGTATGCATTTGTGTTTTGTGTATATGTTTATGTGCACTTATGCTTGCAGTGTTGTCTTAAACTTGTGATCACTTGCAGATTCCTATTTTGCTAAATCTTCTTTCTCTTGTTTTGCTTCATTTTTTTCTCTGGTTGGAGGGAGTATTTTTCCATGACTAGACAATACTACCTGAGTGCTCCTCTGATGAAATGTACATTCTTAAACCCATTTTGAAATTTTAGCTTCATCTTAGACCATAGGTGCTAGAGGGAAAGCAGAAAGATGTACTTGTCAGTGTAAGTTAGGATCATTCCTGCTTAGGATAGGCAAAATAATTTCAAGAGAAGGGAAATTAGAATAGTCAGATATGATTCAGAAATGACACATAATTAAAAAATACTATTTTTATCTGATAACTTCTGATACATTGCCCTGTATAATGTGACTTGCCTTCAATGCCTTTTCTTTCAGCTATCTCCCAACATTTTTGGATGTCATCTGTTTCCACAGGGAGATGAGATGGACAAAGAATTTTTTTAAATCTCTAGCTTTTTTTTTTTTTTTTTTTTTTTATTAAAAAGTAATTGCTGATACGTGTTTTGAAGTATTGCAGTTGCTGTCTAGGAAAATCTACAGTTAAGCCTTTATTAGCTACTCCTTGTTTGGGACCTTTTGAAGAGCAGCAAAGTGGCCTCACGCAACCTGCCTGCCTTCTCATTTCATCATCTTCTGTGTTGGCATTCATCTTAATGTCATTAATCTTAAAGACTTTGTAAGTTTCTATTTCTAGAGAAGTGTAAATCATTGTGACTTAATATGAATCTTATTTAAAGTATTGGAGGATTAGGAAACTTCTAAGAGGTAGTGCATAGATTGGACTAATTCAAGGCAATTTATAAACAAAATGCCACTCTGAAATTACAAGCACGATTTGAATGAAATGACCACTCTAATGCATGAAATTCAGAGCAGGAACGTAAATTATTTAAATTATTAATTGTCTTTGAAAGATGTAAATTTTCTTACTTTTTTTATTCTAAATTAGTAACTTAAATTTTAGTAGGAAACTTGTCATGGAAGACCAGGGAAAGAGTATTGGAAATGTAAATTAGGATGGTCATAAGATATTAATAATTAGTACTGAATCTCAAAAGATATGGCTCTAATAATACATTTGATTTGCCTTTCCTGGGTTCATGCCACTGCTTTGAATATGACACCCAGGGTACTGGCAACTGAAAGTGATTTTATAAATACATATATAAACTTAAAATGGCTTGCAGGTATCAGCCAACCTCAGATGTCAGTGGACATGGATAAAACATCCATCAGTTAGGAAGCAACCTAGATTAAACGTAACATATTTTGACAATTTTTGTCATTCTTAAGTTATCAAACTTGCGCAGATAAATGAACTGTGAAACACCTTAAATCTTCGCTGTATACATAGAAACCCTTTCTATCAAAAAAAAGCTGCATATGCTTTGAGCGCAAATGTTATCTGAGATGCCTATGACTGAAAGTTGAGAAGAAATTAGAACTGTTCTCTTTTCCAAGTCACTTGTCTCTTTTGTTTGACAACTCTTTGTGTATAATTTTTTACTTTTTTTTGTATACTCATTATTAGCATTTTTTCTCACTGAAAATTGCCTTCTTTTATTCATGTAATGCATACATGATCACCATTATCCTAGTATCTTAGAACTGTAGTCTGTATTTATCTTTGTTAGAGTCCTCTTCTGTAAGAAAATACTATAATTTCCATTAACAGTATGTCTAGATTTTTAATACAATCTATATATTTTCCACATTTGTGGGTTTTTTAAATATTTATATAACTTATAGAGAGAATTCCCTATATATAGGGAAATGAAAAGGCTGAAATGAAACCTCAAAATCTGGTCTTAACAGTGTCCTTGGTTTCTTTTTTCTCCCCTCTCATAAATATATAAAATACTATAAATATGTCTTGATGTGCTGATCTAAAGTAATGTTAGAACATACAGAAAACAGGTGTTCTTCCAGAAAAGTGTGTATTTATCATCAGCCACTTCAGACATATCTTGTAAGTTACCTGACACTGGATTTGAAATAGTCTGTACCCTTCAATCTTTTCAGGTGACATGCTCATTACAAGAAGCAAGTGATGCATCTTTCCTTGGGTCCTGTTTGTCCAAACATCCGCATTTTTTTGTTGACCATGAAGCACAAATAGTTTCTACAATAGGTGAAATGTGCTATTCATCTGCTATGACTATAAATATGATAAAAAAAGAAGGAAATTTTAAATAATTAGTACTGTTAATGTATTTATGTCAAGTAGCTTTCTTAATTGTGAAGAAAAATGGTAACTAAAGCAAGGGGAATAGATATATGAAGAACATAAATAGTAATCAAATGTAGTATTTGCAATTTTGCAAAATAAATTAAATAAATAGAATCAATCAACTAACTCCTCCTGCTTCTTGGCCCATGAATTAAGTGCTAATTTGTTTCTTGTATTTTCTTAGGATCCATATGTGAGGTCATCTTCTGTTATGTTGGTTCTATAATCATGTAGACAAACTTCCTTTGGAATTGCTGTGGCCAGGATAAAGTAGATCTTGTCTGAACTGAAAACTATACTATTTACAATTACTTTTAAGTGACATTATTTTAGTTCAAGGCTCACCACATTAACATTCTCTCTGCAGTTAAAGTATTCATTAAATATCGCTTATGAAACAGCACGTATCCTAAGGATCACTGCACTTTTATACTTCCATGCTGAGCTCTAGAGTGGAGAGCTAAGTAATGTAAACATCAAATTGAATCAAAGCTTCTTGGATTAGATTAAAACTGAAAAGGTAATTTCAAAACAGGTATACCAAGTGCCAGGTTGTATTTTGAGTTTGAGTCTAAACCTGTGCTCGAATCCAAACTCCCATCCGAACTCCCAGTCTCCCATCAAACATTTTGGTCATAAATTCATGTCATGACTAGGTCAGGAGTCTTAATAGCTTGTTTGAAGTAAAATAAAACTATGTAGTAGATTAAACATTAAGTTCAAAATCCATAAATTTTAAAGCCTCTAAGTTGTTGGGCATAAGTGTTGGGTTTGTTTAGCTTTGTGGGTTTCTAAATGTTTGGGAATAAATTATCAGATTTCTGATTTCTAAACAACAGTAAAAAATCAAATATTTGCTTTACCTTAGAAATGCATTCTTAGAAGCTTTTTATATATAAATTTATTGGTTCATTATTTTACAAAGAATATCAGCTAGGAAAGATGTAAGCAATAAGATTATTTTATTTTATGAAATTTTTTAAAATTTTATGTTGAATTATCTGATAAGCTGTGATAATGAAATAATATTAAGATGAGATACCCTATTTTTAGGGTCATATTTGTAATCTTCATGGAAAGAGCTTGTCTTACATGTGAACGTGTATATTTCAAATAAATAACTAATCAGGGAGACGTCTGGACCCAGCCTGAGTTGTGTAGTGAAAATACAAAGTAATAACTGGTAAAAAAGAAAGGTGTAGAAACTGATGATGCAATACCATTGGTATTGGTTTTTGGAAGTGGGTGAGGTCTGTATCAAATTGTTTTTTGAAAATGGATCTTTGATAGCAAAACATCAACCCAGCTCGGTGGTTGCTCAGATGGCTGTTGTTTGGCATACTGTAGTTAAAAATCTGTATAGCAGCAGAACAAGCTTATTGAAACAGAAGCTTATTGAAATCATGGGAGCATTGAAGTCAATAATGAGCGTGCCACTGACTGTATGATATAATTGGATTTAGCATTTCTAGATCACAGAATCATAGAATCATTTAGTTTGGAAAAGTCCCTTAAGATCATCGAGTCAAACTGTAAAATTAGAGAGATCTCTTTATTTGTTTTTATTCTTTTTTTTTTTTTTTTAATATCCCCAAAATGGTCCTGGAGAAATGAATAATTCCACATAAATGTGTTGATTATAGAGGAAACACCAGATTTATTCTGTGCTGGTACGCTCAGAAGCTGTAAGATAAAATCACTACTGTTTTACTTTCCCAAATACAACTGCCTTCTCACCCAAAACTAGAATTTTGACAGCCTATGAAAAGTGACTGAAGACAGGCGGAGAGGAGCTGATACTACAGGACAAAAGGCAGATTTTTTTCTTCCTCCTGTATTGTAAAATTTCTTTCAGTGACCTGTTCTAGTTTGTGAGGGCTTTACTAAGATTTTTTTTTTTTATGAAATACACTTAGATTTGCACATTTCAATACATTTAAGATTTTAACTAAGTCACTATTACTTCTTTCCTAAAAATTTTCTTTCTTAGTTTTCTGCATTTATGCAGAAAACATCTGAGTCAGGAAAAAGTGTCAGTGATTACACAGTTTAATGCTACAGATAATAGCAGGTGCAGCTGTAAATAGTCCCTCATTAACAATTTATTTAAATATTATAACAAATTTCTGTAGGGCAAACTAATGCAAATGGAAAGGAGAAGATATTTGGAAAAAAAAAATCAATACACCTGGAATTTAATTATATCAGCAATATCAAAGACCCTTACTGTGCCAGAAAAAATAGAATATATTGGCCTTTTCTGTAAGAATAACTACAATGAGACAAATTAATTGTTATTAGAAATGTTTTGATGGATCATAAACATAAAATACATGTTTCAACAGTATTCCCTGTGTCATGAAGAAATCAAATAGGGAGAGTTACAATGATGGACCAAAGATCATTTTTAAATATAAACACAGACTAAAAACCATGCAAATCTAAATGTGAAAGAACGCTTCTTACTAGGAAATGGGTATGTAATAAAAAAGATGCAGTTATTTTGGAAAACTCTTCTAAAGGACTCTGGGTTTTCTTAGTATTAGAAAATGAAGGTGGTTGTGGGTTTTCTACTGTTTGTTAGAAAGTATTGTAATTTAATGCTTGGAGTTAGAGATGACTAGGTATGCAGAAAAAGGAAATATTTCCTTATTTCTTTAGTAAGGTTCATTTTATATGATTTAATTTTGCAGATATTAAAAAACTAGGCAGGTACTGGAATGTCCTCTTGTTGAGGATTCAATAATAGTAGGTAAGTCTTTAGAATCTTACTACTGAAAATAAAGCTCGGTGCAGATGAGTGATATAGTTAGCAAAGCAGAGTTTTGTTTTGTTTTTTCAAAAGATGACTAAGGAAAGTTGTAAAGAATGAAAACTATTGGAAGGACTGATTAGAGAACTGGTGCAGGTAAAAATAAGAGGTAGAAGAGAAATAAAGTTGAAAAAGATCTTGTGAAGAAAGCTTGCATTTACAGAGAAAATAATTTTATAATAGTTTGAGGAAGGGTAGAATTTGAGAGATAGAGATTTGTGAATAGATCAGAATATGACAAAAGGCTTTTTGAGGCAGTATTGAAACCCTACTTTCTTTTTACTTTCAAAATAAAAACGAAATCTTCAGGGCCTCAAAAGGAAAAAAAAAACCAAAACTTTTGCAGGTTCTGTGAAGATGAAATTGAGGCAAGGACAGCTTTTAAATCAAGGGACAAGTAATTATAAAAATGGAAGCTTTATCTTTAAATGGAAGCAGTTAGTTTAACTGAATTGATTTTGAATAACTCTAAATTTAGAAGCACTGAAGTTCTTAGTATGACCAAACTTCAATTGCTCATGTTAATGAGTGTTAGTAAAGGTGATCCTTGCAACTAAAGTTTCTTAAACCTCTTTGGAAAAAATCTGCTTGGATATAGTAACTGGCTGCTGCAGCTTTTGGTAGAACATTAATGTCTTGTTCAGGTGAAATTTTGAGAAAGTCATCTGTCCCAGCAATAGATGCTGTGTAAGTAAGAGATCTTTTTTTTAAGTGTAGGAGTCATGTAAGTAGTGTGGAGAGCAACAAGAAACTACATTAATAAAGCTATACAGAATGTCACCATGTGTCTCTGCCCTGCAGACAAAACACTTATAAATCCAGCTACATTTAATGTTCTTTCTTCCATCTTTTCTCCCCCAAAATGTTTAACAAAAATTCCATCTTGTATTTTATTGCTTTAGTAGTGTCATTAACAGCCATGATTTTCACCTGTGTGTTATGTTGTCCCTTCCACCCTGTAGCAACAGGCTGCTACCTTTCTCTTCAAAGTAAATAATTAATTTTTAATCATTCCACAGATTTCCCTACCCTCCACCCTTTTCTGCTGTGTCTCATTTAATCATGCAATACATGCATTCAAGGTGAAATATTGTTTAGTTTCATCTAATCATCAATCTGTATACTTGTTCTTACTGTTAAGATTGTCTTCCACCTTCACATTCCAGTAATACCAGTTGGGTGCCTCAAATTTAGGTTTTGAGGGTTTTGTTTCGGTTGTTGGCTTTTTTAAAATTATTTTTCTGGCATACAGAATGCTCTTTTGGTTCATTCCAATCCTAGTTCTAGATTCAAAAGTTCATTTATTTCCTATTTCTGAAATCGGTAAAATAATAGGTAATTAAATACCTTGTGTGTTCCTGTACTTTGTCTCTTTTTTAGTGTTGTCAGTTTGCAAGTTCTTCAGAAGATACAGATTTTGTTTTACAATGCTTTAAGTGTACTTTCAGTCAGTTGTAGTGAAGACAATAACAGACATCAATTTTCTACCACTAAGATTAGAATAGAAATAGTTTCATCTTCTAAGGAGCAGGGAGAAGTAGTAGATGGTTGGCAACACATGTAAGATAGAGTTCTGTGGAAATGAAAGCCATGTCCTTCTTTGAAAATCTAGTAATTGCCTTAATGGATAGATGGGAAATTAAGGCTGACTCAGTGGGGAAGAAAAGGTACTCCAGTGGGTAAGAAGATATAAATAATGAAGTAGAACAGATATGGAATTGCTTTTTGGTGGGAAAAGATCAGAAACTCTGTGGAAATGTTTCTGTATGTGTTGGGTTTTCTTTCTTCTTTACTCCAAGACATAACCCTTTTGCATATAAAACTACTTTTTACAATGCTGTAATGGGTGTATACATTGCCATCCAGTGCAAGTGCTTTGTCAGTGCTAGTCACAAGTTTGTGAGTGGTAAAATATAGTGCTGCTTCACCCTACTGCTATTCCTACTGGTTTTGCGGAACAATGAACTAAACTCTTGTTGCACTATGAATCCCCTTCAGGTGGCTGAAAATAGCTGAATTTGATAGAAGTATATTCCTGCTCACAGCAAAAGAAGAAAATACAATATTTCTGTCATTGACTAAGACCATGTTTCCCAACATTGAAATTACAGTAGGTGCAAAGTAGCTAAGATGTAGAATATATGAATAAAAATGGCTTCATCTTTAAACAATGCACTGAGTGAAATATATTGTTGGAATCTGTACATATTATGAAATACCAAACATAGAAACTGAAACTAGATTCATAAATTTGAAATAGAATTTAAGTCTCATAAGCAATGTATATCGCTTCATATAAGTGATGGAGGTTGTCATGGTTTAACCCCAGGCAGCAACTAAGCACCATGCAGCCACTCACTTCCCCTCCACCCAGTGGGATGAGGGAGAGAATCAGGGGGAAAAGTAAAACTCGTGGGTTGAGATAAGAACAGTTTAATAGAACAGAAAAGAAGAAACTAATAATGATAATAACACTAATAAAATGACAATAGTAATACTAAAAGGATTGGAACACACAAATGATGCACAATGCAACTGCTCACCGTCTGCTCACCGATGCCCAGTTAGTTCCCGAGCAGTGAACCCCCACCCTCACTCCCTCCAGTTTATATACTGGGCATGACGTCACATGGTATGGAATACCCTGTTGGCCACTTTGGGTCAGCTGCCCTGGCTGTGTCCCCTCCCAACTTCTCGTGCCCCTCCAGCCTTCTTGCTGGCTGGGCATGAGAAGCTGAAAAATCCTTGACTTAGTATAAACACTACTGAGCAACCACTGAAAACATCAGTGTTATCAACATTCTTCTCATACCTAACTCAAAAACATAGCACTATACCAGCTACTAGGAAGACAATTAACTCTATCCCAGCTGAAACCAGAACAGAGGTGTATGTGTGGGAGACATACCTTGAGCATCAGTCAGTGTGTTATTCCAGGTCTGTACTAAATGGAAACATTATTTAATATGTACTTTAAGGTTTTAGTAGTTCATTGTGAGAATGGAATAAACTTTAAATTTTATAGTTAGGACAGAAGAAAAATACCAAACAGACAATGAGAGGTCCTGATAATCTTGGGTTGGGGGTGTATGGGGAGGTTGGAGGGGTGTGTGGGGGGGGGGGGTGTTGTGCCCATCCCTGTGCTGGTTTTGGCTGGGACACAGTTAATTTTCTTCACAGTAGCTGGTATGGGGCTATGTTTTGGATTTGTGCTGAAAACACTGTTTGTAACACAGGGCTGTTTTTGTTACTGCTGAGCAGCGCTTACACAGAGCCAAGGCCTTGTCTGCTTCTCCCACCACCCCACCAGTGAGGAGGCTGGGGGGGCACAAGAAGTTGGTAGGGGACACAGCTGGGACAGCTGACCCCAACTGACCAAAGGGATATTCCAGACCATATGACATCATGCTCATCATATAAACCTGGGGGAAGGAGAAGGAAGGGGGGACGTTCAGAGTGATGGTGTTTGTCTTCCCAAGTAACTGTTACGCGTGATGGAGCCCTGCTTTCCTGGAGATGGCTGAACACCTGCCTGCCGATGGGAAGTGGTGAATTAACTCCTTGTTTTGCTTTGCTTGTGTGCGTGGCTTTTGCTTTACCTATTAAACTGGCTTTATCTCAACTCACAAGTTTTCTCACTTTTATCCTTCTGATTCTCTCCCCCATCCCACTGTGAGGGAGGTGAGTGAGTGGCTGTGTGGTGTTTAGTTGCCAGCTGGGTTTAAACCACAACACCCCCCAACGTTGGCATAATAGTAATATGATGACATAAATGCACATATTTTTGCTAAATTTCACAGAATGAGAATTTATAAGGAAATAAAAAATCAGCTTTTAACTTATTCGATTTAATAGGCATATTTACTCTTTTCACCCCCAATAGTTTCACTGAATGCAGTTTGCTTTTCTGAATACTTTTTGTAGGCAGACTGCAAGTCAATTGGTGAAAGTAAATGCTGTAAGTTTTGTCTCTATTCCTAAAGTTGCATCAAATAGTAGCTTCCTTATGGAAATCTATGAAAAGACTATGAAAACTCTAAATAATCTTTAATTACTTTGTAATTTTGAGATTTGCAGGCTGCCATATACATTATTTATCTATGTTTAGATGCCATTCATTTTATGCCATTCATTGAAAATCAGCATAAAAGTTTTCTATGGTTTATATAATTTTAAGTTGTCATACATTTATGCATTTTTGTTATTTCAGTTTCTGTTGGAAATAGATATGGGATCACTATAAAATGGTATCTTTTATCCAGATGAAAACACATTTCAGTCTATGAATAACACTGCAGATCCTAGCTAGCAGTTCTCAGTAGATTTTCTAGCATTTTATGAAGGAGGTAAATATTTTCTAGATGGAAAAATTGAAAGATTAAAGTGAAGGTATGTTTAAGATTATTCAGCTAACCACTGCATTTTTAATTGCATAAATACATGCCTGATTTTTAAAATATTTTGCAATTAGATGTTATTTATTGTTACGGACTTTGCTGGAAGACTTTTTAATAATATTAAAAGTAATAACTTCACTGCTATAACCTAAAATTTCTAAAAAGTACTTAAGCAATTAACTTGCAATAATATTCAGCTCAGCAGCAGAAAGGGTGAGGTTTTCAGAATGCCAGTAACTTTGAAGAAAGCTGATGTTTTTCAGGTGCTTCAAGTGCTGTTTTGTTGAAATAGATTAGTGATAAAATGAAACACAGAAAAAGGAATATATTTGACACTGTTAGTCCTGTCAGAATAAAGACCCATCTCTCCAACTGTGCAAGTCTTTGCATGAGCGGTGCTGAAGCTATGAATGGGAAGGATATCCAAAAAAAGCACTTTCCAAAAGGAAAAAAGAAAACAGGTGCAAGCATGTTTTATGTCCTCAAGCTCATTTATATAACCTTACCTTATTACCTTTTTGCTCATTAGCACCAATCTGGCAGATTCTGATAGCCTTTTCATTTAAACAATCACAGATTTTATAGCTCAGATAAAGCCAGCAGTAGGTGATGATACCTAACTGTTACTGTTGCTAAATTTAAAATGTTCACTTAACTACACTGGCAAGGATTTCTTTTTTAAATCTACTATCTCCAAAATACATCCTAGTGTATTTTTATTTTTTTTCACCTTAGTATAGTAACTTGGAGTCTCCAAGGAAATGTTGTCAAACTTTTTTCTTTTTCTTTTTTTCAGGAAGTAGAATTAATAGATCTTTTTAAGCAAAGGTTTTATTTTATTTAGCTATCACTTTGTAAGTAGATTGTTGAAAAAAGGCTCTTGAAAATTGTAAGTAAAATTTCCTGACCAGTACTCTGTCACCAAAACCAGTTTATTTAAATCATATAACTTACGTCTACAAATCTGGAATGAATTTGGAGTTTCTTCTATTTCATATTTAGAAGAAAGTTTGAATTTTATTTTTTTTTTTTACCTCCTCAGTTTCTCCTTTTTTGTCACTTATGCAATACAGTACTTTTTTCAGGGTTTTTTTGTAGTTCATTGTGATACTCTAAAGATTCTGAAACTTTTGTGTTTGGAAGTGTTGTTGACAAAATATATTTCTATAAATGAACTATTAATAATAAAAGAAAAAATTCAAAATATATTGAAGAATTAATGCATGAGAGAAATAATACCAGGAATTGGACATTCCAACATGGAGCTTTTTTGTTGTTTGTTTTTTTGTTTTTTTTTTTCTTTTTTTTTAACAAATAGAAAAAAACTTAAAGATTTGTGGAATTGAAAAGAAAATTTCAGAATTTGCAATGAAAATGTCATGCACTTCATTCAAGAACAGTATCTGGGCTTTTCAGAGAAGTCTTATGATTGTGAAATTGCAGGTGATCAGAAGGAAAAATATGGACCCAAAGTCTGGAAAAGTTAATGCATAAGATTAAGGTTTTTCTCATGATTCTGGGTTGTGGTTTCTTTTTTCTTTTTCTTTTTTTCTTTTTCTTTTTCTCTTTTTCTTTTTTTCTCTTTTTCTTTTTTTCTCTTTTTCTTTTTTTCTCTTTTTCTTTTTTTCTCTTTTTTTTTTTCTCTTTTTCTTTTTTTCTCTTTTTCTTTTTTTCTCTTTTTCTTTTTTTCTCTTTTTCTTTTTTTCTCTTTTTCTTTTTTTCTCTTTTTCTTTTTTTCTCTTTTTCTTTTTCTTTTTCTTTTTCTTTTTCTTTTTCTTTTTCTTTTTCTTTTTCTTTTTCTTTCCAACCTTTGGAGGAAAATTATAGCTCCTTTTAAACCTTTGGAGGAAAATTATAGCTCCTTTTAAACCTTTGGAGGAAAATTATAGCTCCTTTTAAACCTTTGGAGGAAAATTATAGCTGAGTGCCAGGAGGATTGTTTTCTTGTTAGGGTTCATATTTGTTCTGGTTTCAGCTGGGATAGAGTGACTTTTCTTTCTAGTAGCTGGTATAGTGCTATGTTTTTGAGTTAGGTATGAGAAGAATGTTGATAACACACTGATGTTTTCAGTGGTTGCTAAGTCATGTTTAGACGAAGTCAAGGATTTTTCAGCTTCTCATGCCCAGCCAGCAAGAAGGCTGGAGGGGCACGAGAAGTTGGGAGGGGACACAGCCAGGACAGCTGACCCAAAGTGGCCAACGGGGTATTCCATACCATGGGACGTCATGCCCAGTATATAAACTGGGGGGAGTTGGCTGGGGGGTATGGATTGCTGCTGGGGAACTAACTGGGCATTGGTCAGTGAGTGGTGAGCAATTACATTGTGCATCACTTGTTTTGCATATTCCAATTCTTTTATTATTACTGTAATTTTATTGCTATGATTATAATTTATTTTTATTTTCTTCCTTTCTGTCCTATTAAACTGTATTTATCTCAACCCATGAGTTTTACTTTTTTTTGATTCTCTCCCCCATCCCACTGGGTGTTGGGGGTATGAGCGAGCGTCTGCATGGTGCTTAGTTGCTGCCTGGGGTTAAACCATGACAATATTTTTACCATTTCTTAAGAGCACGTGGAAGGGCAAATCCCAGCTATTTCAAGGACTTCGGGTATAACTAAACGTAAATAAATATGTATAAAATGTATATGAAGTTAATAGCTGTGAATGATTTCTGTTTGGCTAACATTAAACTACAACACAATAGTATCATCTGCTAAATCCTTCACTTGTTTTATAATGGGGTAAAAATGCATTATTTAAAAAAATACTTGGAGGAAGAGACTTAATTTTCCCAATCAGTTAGGCCACTAAATACATTACAGTGTAATATATAGATTATCATTAGAAGCCTTATGTGTTAATGCCCTGTTGAAATATGTGGAATGATTTATTCAAAAATTAGGGGTAGTAAAGAGGCTAAATTCTTGATTATATCACTGCCTAATCTTCTGTAGCTTAGGCATGTTTAATTCATTTTGTGTACTTATGTAATTTCAGGTGTATGGTACTACTGCCATTTGTCCTAAGTCACATCAAGTATTTTAGCATCCTTAGAGCATTTGTAACCTACTGAGTAGGTTTTTTGGGTTTTTTTTTTTTTTTTAAAAACTCACATAGATGTGTTTTATAGTAGATTAGTTGAAATGAGTTTTTTTATAAAATAATGGCAGGAATATTGCGATTGTAACTGAGTATGTTAGGTAATGCAAACTGGAACAAGGATATAGAATGTCACATTTGTAAGCAAAACACCATATGATGTTTTCAGTATTTAATGTCAGAATAACTGTAAAAATCCCTCTACTTGAAAACAGTCAATGTCATCATTCACTTCACTTACATACTAACATGAATATTTAGTCAGGATAATTTCCAATTGGTGTTTACTATTTAGTTGTATGCCAAGTGATCAGCAAAAATGCTTAGTCTAATATTCTTAGGTATGTTTTGTAATATTTGCACAAATACTTCTATAGATTCAGTAGACACACAGCAGCTTGGAGAAATTAAGACTTTGTTTACCTCCTGGAGAGTGATCTTCATCGTAGGAAGGAATGGATGATACACCCTTAAAAGTCAAAAGCCTGAACAATTCTGTTGTTTTTAACATATGAATGGCCATTCACAACCTTTCAAGACAGTGCAACTGCTCTCCCTTCAGTGGCTGCCAAAAATTAGCATGCAAGACAATTATATTTGGTCAATACATGCTTCTCTATTATGTTGAAAAAGACAGTGCAAGAGTTGATTTTACTGTAAAATAAGGGAATACAGAAATGTGATAGCGAGTGGATGAGAAGGTGAATCCTTCAGCATTTGTGCTTTTCTGAGATTCTTTTTTTGTTGGATTTTTTACTTGAGAGTTGCCCAACCCAGGATGCCAGGCTGAGTATTTCTGGCTGGTTTGCCACAGAATCTATGGATTCATAGTTTTCTGGTTTTGCAGAAATTACTTATTGGTACAGACCTTTCTTTGATTTGCTTATTGTTGCAAGAGAATTTAGTGTGGTCCCAGAACATCTAAGTGTTTATAACAATGTATAGTACTAGAATTTCAACAAGAATGATAATTTATTTACCTTTGTATGTTTGTTCTTGCGTATAATATAACTGCAATCCTAGTTTTTCTGGCAGTGTTGTAGAATTAGTAGGCAGGTAGTGGCTAAGAAAATGCTCATAATGGAAACATTGAATTTTCTTTTAGTCTTACAAATTGTCAGTCCTGTTTGTTTTCTTATGTAAAACAATTGTGGAGAATATATGTTTCATTTAAAACAAACCAATCTTTGAACTTTACAATGGCTGTAGAAATCTGTGGAGATCTTCAACACCTGAAAAGCAGAAAGCAAATCGAATACCTGTCTGTCTTGGAAAATGTTCACCAGGACAGTATTTTACCATGGATTTCTGTATGGAATTTGGGAGTTTTCCATTTTTCCTACTTAATATGGTATTCTAGTAACCTACAAATTCTTCTGACAGCAGAAATTTAGTAAAGGAAATACAGGCCTAACCTTTGTTTTGTGCACTGAAAGAAATTCATTCAGTTTCTACACTGTGGCATACCCTTTTTGTTGCTGTGTGACCTGAGCCTGAACATAAGCCTGACACTGAAACTAATTTCCACAACGTCTTCTTGAATCTTTTTTTATTTTTTTAAAGATCCAGTCTATGAATATCAATTTATTTTTAGGAAAATCACTTTTTTGTGATTTTGCTAGTTATTTCCTAAATTTGAGATTGGCAATATGATGAAAAGTTTGAAATTGTTAGGATCCAGTAGATTTTTTTTTTCCACCTCTAGACCATTCACAATAGAAAATTATTCTAATGTTTATTTGTGCCAGCTGCTGTGTGAATAGCTGTTTTCTGACATAAGTGATAACAGTTGAAAACAGCAGCCATATAAATTAGACTAAGAACTAATCTCCTTTATGCTAATGTATTTTAAATGAGAAATAATTATAAAATTTAAGTCTCAAAATAGTAATGCTTCTGAAGGCCTGAGTATCATTATCAACAGTACTAAAATCCCTAATTTATTAGAATAGTAAAGGGGGGGGGTATACTTATGGCACACATACATAGGTGAGCGGGGAAAAATAATTTGTCTTTTGCTGTTTTAGAGTTGTGTAAATGTTTTATTTACTGAAAACAAACAGTGGAAGTAAAAGTTCTTTGTTCTCTGCTGAATTAAAAAGTTTATTTCATGTGTCTAATTCTGGGCAAAATGGAATCTAAAACAACATTTATATTCTTTCCACACACTGTCTTTTTGAACCGGTTATTGCACCTCTCTCTAACTGCTGGATTAAAAATAATATACTCTGCATTAAAATAAAACTGATTCTGTATTTTTGGATGGCACTTTCTTAAAAAACCCCACCACAGTGACATATTAACCTGTTGTGGTACAGGTTGAGGTTACGTTTTTGTTGCCTGTTTTAGATTTACACAGGGCTTTTGGAAAAGGTGTGAATTGCAATTGAATAAGAAAGGACTTTTTTAACTATCAATGAAACAAAATACATGTTAACTTTTCCAAATTATTTAAATGGTAATTTGGGTACATGCCTTTGATTAATTTGTAAATGAAATATTTCTCTGCTCTTAGTAAATTCTATATAATTTATCTAGGTTTTTTATTATTCTTATTTTTATATATTGGATTTCAGAACAGTAGAGCTTGACAGAGAATGCCACTTCAGTTTCAAAAGTAGGAGAGCATTTAATTTTCACATTAGAATTAAGATCTTTAAAAGGTAAGCACTCTCACCTTAGAACTGTTGTTAAGAATTTTGAAGTATACTGTAGTAAAGATGCAAAGCTTGTGTTACCGGAACAAAACAGAGAACTAATGTCACTGGAAACCTTGTAGTATTACCGAGATGGTGCTTGATTTCAGCCAATTTGTGTGTAATGAAAAATTAAACATTGTCCTTTTTTAGCTTTAAAGTAGAAGTTGATACCATTCAGATCTGTCTGCAGATAGCTTTGAAAGTAACAGTTATGACCCTCAGCAATGATTTTTTTTTTCATTTTTGTTTCTCTAGAATGCATACTGTTGTCTTTTGATATATGTAACAAGCAAAAATTCAACAGGCAAGCAAAATAGTTGTGCTTTGTTGTTTGTGACGATGGAAAGGATTTGAGACAAGATAACTGGTTCATCTGTGATCTGTAATTCTGCCTCAACATGGGAGAATGTATATGGAAATGATTGATGGGCAATTCTGTCTTCTGGATTCCTGCATAAACAGTCACAAGTAATTCTTGCTGTATATCATGACAAAAACCATAAATTGTGGTGGGTTGACGCTGGCTGGATGCCAGGTGCCCACTAAAGCTGCTCTATCACTCCCCTCCTCAGCTGGACAGGATAGAGATAATGACAGGGAGAGATCACTCGACCAGTTACTGTCACAAGCAAAGCAGTCTCGACTAAGGGAGTATTAACTTAATTTATCACCAATCAACCAGAGTAGGGTAATGAGAGATAAAACCAAATCTTAAAACACCTTCCCCCCACCCCTCCCTTCTTCCCAGGCACAGCTTCACTCCTGATTTTCTCTAACTCCTCCCCACCTGGTGGCACAGTGGGATGGGGAATGGGGGTTGCTGTCAGTTGATCACAAGTTGTCTCTGCTGCTCCTTCCTCCTCAGGGGGAGGACTCCTCACATTCTTCCCCTGCTCCAACGTGGGGTCCCTCCCACAGGAGACAGTTCTCCATGAACTTCTCCAACACAAGTCCTTCCCATGGGCTGCAGTTCTTCACAACCTGCTCCAGCGTGGGTCCTTTCCATGGGGTGCAGTTCTTCAGAAGCACACTGCTCCAGTGTGGGTCCCCCATGGGGTCACAAGTCCTGCCAGAAAACCTGCTCCAGTGTGGGCTCCTCTCTTCACAGATCCGCAGGTCCTGCCAGGAGCCTGCTCCAGCGCTGGCTTCCCATGGGGTCACAGCCTCCTTCGGGCACCCACCTGCTCCGGCGTGGGGTCCTCCATGGGCTGCAGGTGGAGATCTGCTCCACCGTGGACCTCCATGGGCTGCAGGGGGACAGCCTGCCTCACCATGGTCTTCCTCACGGGCTGCTAGGGGAATCTCTGCTCTGGTGCCTGGAGCACCTCCTCCCCTTCCTTCTTCACTGACCTTGGAGTCTGAAGGGTTATTTCTCTTACATGTTCTCACTCCTCTCTCTGATTGCAGTTTCTGTGCTGCAGCAACTTTTTTTCCTTCTTAAAAATGAATGTTATCCCAGAGGCGCTACCACCGTCGCTGATGGGCTCGGCCTTGGCCAGTGGCAGGTCTGTCTTGGAGCCAGCTGGCATTGGCTCTGTTGGACACAAGGGAATCTTCTAGCAGCTTCTTTCAGAAGACACCCCTGTAACCCCCTTGCTACCAAAACCTTGCCACACAAACCCAATACAAATGTATTTCCTGAAGAAATGTCCTCTCTAGCTACACAAACTCAACTTTGGAGTTGCATTTATTATGTATTGTGTTTTAAAGTGATCAAAGCCTTTTTGCCTCTGTAAATTCTGACTAGAGGTTAGGAGCTACAGATTGTGGTTGTACAAAAACAGCTGGAAGGACTGAAAGACTAGCATACTGCGATAGACTTGTGCTACTGCTGTCGATGTATGAACCTCTATTGACCAGCTCAGTGTCATGGAGAGAGGCTTAGGAAAGTTGCTATGTATATAACTTAGACTTGGTTTTTGCTATAGCTGTTTCTTTTTGTAACAGTTTTGGTCTGTATTTTTGATATGGTGTGACCGATAGCCAGAGAATTATCCTTGCCAGTGCCCACAGTGGGGATCTAGTGTGTCAAATGGTGGTTTTGCCTGTAATGTGAATTTTTCAGTATAGTTTACTCATCTGGATTAAGACATGTCAACAAGGGAAGGCAAACTATATTTAGTTTAAAAGCTGTTTTCTAGTTTAGTACATCAGTATGGCTCTGGCTTATATCAGGTCTCTGTAAAACAGGTAAATGAGTGGATGTAGTTGTCACAACCTGGGCTGGACACACCTGGGCGGGCAGGGCGGGTCGTGGTGAATTCGGAATTCTGTCAGGCTAAATTAAGGTGAAAGGACACCAAACGATCAGTTAAACATTTTATTCATGGCAGAAGCAAACTGAACTTGGGAGGCGTTAACAATAGGTGGCGGGGTTTCTCACAACAGGAATTGGCATGAAACTACCCCAGTAAACCATGTAACCTGTGGTAACCATATACATCAATTCAGGGAAGACAAAAAGGAGATCCCTCGCATTGGGTCACAAGGTTCAGAGCAGACCCCCTTGCTTTCTAGACTCCTCCTCAGAGAAAGTCCTAGGGGTGGCTGGTCCACTCCTAGTCCCAGACTTGGTCAACAGTTTATGTTTAAAGGGATGAGGTGTAGGGATTATGAAAAAAGAGGGAGAAAGAGAGAGCGAGACAGGGAGAGAAAGAAGAAAAGAAAAGAAAAATGATTTCACTGGCCCTGGGTCCAGTGTTGGTCCAGTCAGCTGAGGGGTCCAGTTCCGGTGGACATGCACGTGTTGGGCTTCCATTTGTGTCCTTTTATCATCCTTGCCCCTCCTTGGGGCGGGCACTTGAATTCATTAGGCTAATTAGGTGTCATGCGCAGTTTGTGCTTTCAGAACCTTCGGGAAATGGGTCAGTGAGCTTGGGGGTCATTTGGTGAGTAACTTTTCCTTCCCTGCAGACATGACCATTGTCTGATCTTTAGCCATGCATGGTGAGCTTCCCTGCTCAGCATATCACAACACACAACATGGAGCTGCGCACCCTCCGGCACACCCTCCCTGTCCTGTTGCTGATGTCCTGTGCTGATCTGTGCTGATCGGCTTCTTTTCACCTGTGGCTCCTTGCTATGCAGCGTTCATAGTTATGTAGAACTTGCCCCACCACAATGTTTGAGACATTAATTCTTTCAGTCTCTCACAGTAGTTTCAGGCAATGTAAACTCTATTCACTTACCCAGTTCAGGCGGGTGGGTTACTATTACACAAATACAAATGTTTTATATTTTCAGTGCACATATTCATTGCATTGCTGAAGTTCTAGCAGATACTGCAAATAGTGGGAGGTAGGTGGCAGCTGAAAGCTGGTAACAGCCCAGTTTCCACATAAACCGTGATTCGAGTGGTGGAAGAAGTGTATGTAAACAGAGATCACACCTTAGATCCATGTAATCTGTGCAGAGGACTTCTGAAAATCTCTTGGCTATCAGTTGTATTGTTGATTGTTTCTGTGATTGTTTCTTGTTCTGCCGATACAATACCTGGTTTGGCTCTTTCAAGTGAAACGTGTAGTTGACATTCATTTTGGCCTGTGACTTACGGTTCTTTTTTCTGAGGTTTTAGTATGAATTAGAAAACATGCCCTGTCTGATGATGGCTGTAACAATGCATTCAGAAAAAAAATACAGAAGAGATATGAGAAATGCTGGGGGTTTTGTGCAGTCAGGATATGAGTTCTGATTAATTTTGCCACTCCAAGGCAAATCAGAACTGAGTAGCAGGCTTGAAAAGTATATCACAAGAAAAATGTATTGCTTTAGAAAACTTTTCAGGGGGAATATTTGCTACGTACTGCTATTGACAATAGCAGTTTAATAAAAAAATTATTTGATTCATTATTGATAAACACCATATATTGCAGTTTCAAGCCAGTGGAAGAAATTTATCTCTTAGTAGCATCTGCATGAGTCAGATACACAGGTATCACAGGATGGCTTACATACATAGGCTATTTCTCCAGAAGGTGCTAGCAACACTGAACAACATATAAAATTCCATGATTAAAGACAAGGATGATGAATCCTGTAATGAGGAATACTTGCATAGGGTAAGGAATAAATACTGATTATAGGAAGTGTTCTACTTTTCCGGTTGATTGCATGCTAAAAGCTACCTCCAACAAAAGATACATCCTCCACCAAGTTGTGGAAAGCTGTTGGACTTGCTTTCTTCACAATTTTCAGCAATTGCGTTAGTGTTGTCTTAAATGGAATTTATTACGGACACAAAACCAAAGCAATTTTGTTTGAATGATTTTGAAAACGTTATTGAAAGTTGAGCGTACAGTACTCCCGTTCACAGAGAATTCTACACTATACCTGGCTTCTTTCCTGTAACACCAGTGTTTGTCTGGAGGTTTTTCCTGTCAGAGTGGGTTTTTGAGTTGGTTGGATTTTTTTGTTTGTTTGGGTTTTTTTTAGCTACACTGGCTTATCATAGGCTTCAGAAGCTTTTTTACTAGCAGTGTTGCCATATACTTATTGCAGAGGTTAAGCTGAAGCTCTTTGCTGTACTGGACCCTGCACAAGTAGTGAAGTCTTCTGGTAGAAAGTTCTTTTATGCTCAAGGACTAGTGCTATTAACTGTGAGGTTTAAGCCAGGCTATAATGAAATCTGAGAGGAGATGGAACTGAGCATTTTAAAAAGCCTAATAGTCTATGTTAGAGGCACTTGTAGAAGTCTGGGAGAAGCTATAACATTGAGCAGTTTCTTAAACAGCTGATGGCTTCATGTCATGCTACAAAACCAGATGTGAGGCAGCAGAAGTGTGGCTGGCTTCAATCTTTCATCATAAGAAGATATTTCCTGGCTGGAAGCTCTAGGAACTGTTACTGAGGCTGTAGTGGAAGAGCTTCAAATCAACGAAGAGTTCATGAAGAAACTGAACTGAACTTTAATAGCAAATTATCACCATGATGGTCCCAAAGTACTGAAGTTCAAATTATGGTACTGAAGTTCAAGTCACTGAGTTCAAGTTAAATCTGGGAGACAGAACTCAACTATGATATGGGAAATTAGTCAGAGAAGGAGTTAGATGGAATTGCTTGGAAGAGCCCAAGTGGGGAAATTAATGATCAGTGAAAGCATGCACATTCCTGAGAATAAATTCAGTATGATGCACGAATGTGCATAGAAAAAGCAAAAAATCAAGACTTGAAATTATACAGTGAATATTAACATATCTGAACTGTTTTGGGGTTTTTTTTTGTAATTCTGATTTACCTGGTGTTATGGGTTTGTGTGGCGTGGGGGTTTTTTTGGTAGCAGGGGAGGGGCTGCAGGGGTGGCTCCTGTGAGAAGCTGCTAGAAACTCCCCTGGCTACAAGCTGGACCCGCCTCTGGCCCAGGCCAAGCCCATGTGGGAGAACAGATTTAAGAAGGGGAACCTGCAGTGGGTGGGGAGAGTGGAATGTGAGAGGAACACCTGTGCAAATACTGAGATCAGAGAGGAAGGAGTGGGAGGAGCTGCGTCGGAGGAGGTGGATGCCCCTGCAGCCCGTGGTGAGACGGCAGGCTGTCCCCCCCCCCAGCCCATGGAGGTGAGTGGGGGAGCGGAGGCCCCTGAAGATGGCCGTGACTCCATGGGAAAGCCTGCGCTGGAGCAGTCTGTGACTGAAGGACTGCAGCCCGTGGGAAGGACTCACGTTGCAGAAGTTCGTGAAGGACTGTCTCCCGTGGGAGGGACCCCACTGTGGAGCAGGGGACGAGTGAGGAGTCCTCCCCCTGAGGAGGAAGGAGCGGCAGAGACGAGGTGTGGGGAACTGACCCCAACCCCCTTCCCCTGTTCCCCTGCGCTGCTGGGGGGAGGAGGGAGAGAGAACCGGGAGTGAAGCTGAGCCGGGAAGGAGGGAGGGGTGGGGGGAAGATGTTCTAAGGTTTGGGTTTATTTCCTAATATCCTTGTTTTGATTTGATTGGTAGTAAACTAAATTGATTTTGTTTCTTCTCCGAGTTGAGCCTGTCTTTTGCCCATGACCATAAGTAGTGAGTGATCCCTCCCTGTCCTTGTCTCGACCCACGAGCCTGCCTTTATATTTTCTCCTCATCCAACCATGGCTGGGGGTTGGGGGGAGTGAGCGAGCGGCTGTGTGGTGCTTTGTTACTGGCTGGGCTTAAACCATGACACCCGGTGAATGTCTTCCACAGATTTTTCCATTGAATAATGAATTATTAGCCATACTGTCAATGTCATGTCATTCAAAACACAGGACTTAACAGCAAGCAATTTCTGACACAATTGCTATCATATGGTCAATTTTAAATTCGGGCAGCATTGTCGTGGTTTAACCCCAGCCAGCAACTAAGCACCATGCAGCTGCTTACTCACTCCCCCCGCCACCCAGTGGGAGGGGGGAGAAAATCGGGAAAAAGAAGCAAAACCCGTGGGTTGAGATAAGAACGGTTTAATAGAACAGAAAAGAAGAAACTAATAATGATAACACTAATAAAATGATAACAGCAATAATGAAAGGATTGGAATGTACAAATGATGTGCAGTGCAATTACTCACCACCCGCCAACCGGCACCCCTCTAGTCCCGGAGTGGTGATTCCCTGCCCCCACTCTCCCCAGTTCCTAAACTAGATGGGACGTCACACGGTATGGAATACCCTGTTGGCCAGTTTGGGTCAGGTGCCCTGGCTGTGTCCTGTGCCAACTTCTTGTGCCCCTCCAGCTTTCTCGCTGGCTGGGCATGAGAAGCTGAAAAATCCTTGACATTAGTCTAAACACTACTTAGCAACAACTGAAAACATCAGTGTTATCAACATTCTTCACATACTGAACTCAAAACATAGCACTGTACCAGCTGCTAGGAAGACAGTTAACTCTATCCCAGCTGAAACTAGGACAAGCATGTATGCCGAAGTTTGAAGAATGTTCCTAGTTTATATCCTGTATACCAATTTTAAAATTACTTAGGCTGCTGAAACTTACTACTGATTAGTTCTGCTTTTATGATTAACCATCTCAGTTGTGAAAATTTTAAAACCTTCATTCTCATGATTTACTATTTACTTCTACTTGTGAACTTTCACACTGATGTAACTCATTTGAGTGAAGAAAAAATTAGTCCAGGATTTGACTTCTAATCCTCTGTATAGGATTTAATGTGTTACAAAGAGTTTTAAGAGGTTAATTACTGGTCAGCTCATTGCAAGTGTGACTCGTAGTAACATCTAGAGCTGGATTCCGTAATCAAAAAAACCTAAGACTTGGGGAGCTAGGTAAGGATGAAGAGAAGTAAGGGCATTGTGGTCAAAAAATGGCAGTCATCTTCTGTTTTAATTAGGGTTTTGTAGTTTTACTTTTTTATGATTAAGTTTCAGAGGTAGCCTATGTTATTCATTATTTAAGTTTAAAAGTGTTTTTGTTAGGGAGGAAAAATATGCAAACACTCATATGCATGGGTACGATTAATAGAGGCTGTTGTGTTTTGCATGGAAGTAAATATCTGGTAATCATATTCTTAATTATACTTTATACTTGCCTCAGTAACTAATGATTAATGTTAAATAATCTATTGTAATACAATTTCATGAATCTTAAGCTTTCCTTTCAGTTGCATCAGCTGTGACACCTATTTCTGTCCGTGTATTTATAATTTTTCTTCAAAGTTTTAAACAAGGCTTCAGAGCAAATAGTTTTGTGCAATTCAGTGTTTTGTTAGTCTAGTCCAAAGACTAGTGTCTGCCACTTTTATTTCCTAACATCCAATATAGTTTATAACGTGGTTTTTCAGTGTTCCCTATCTGTACTTTACATGAACTTCCATTTAATAAAGGAGTGTAGCCTAATCAGACTGAATAAAACAGATAAAATTATGTTCCTGAGTGCCACTTCAGTAGTTCAGTGTTCTTGATGGATGGCTATGTATAATAAACAGAAAAAGCGGGTCAATGCGATTGCTAATGCACTCTTACATTAGTTTGAATAGAGAATTTTATCATCAAAACATTGGAAATAAAGGGAATAAGTCTTACACAGAAAGAGGATACTTCATATCCTCTCTGCATTACCCATAGAAATTCTTTACTGATAAGTCAGAGAAATGTATTTAAATTATAACACTTATTTGGTAATTTGTTTCTGTGGTTCTCAATTTATTTCTGGGGTTGCTAGAATAGCCTGTCTGTAAACATAGCTGAAAGGAGTTTTGCTCATCAGAGTGTAAATTCAGACTAGTGTTTGCTCATTCTTTAGCAAATGAACACGTAAACCAGAAGGGAAACTTGTGCTCAGCTATAGGTGCTGTAAGTCTGATAAGTACTAGTTGAGAAATCATGGATCAACTACTGGGATCTACTGGCTTTTCTTTTAATTACAATGCCATAAGTGACACAATTGCCCTGCGGTTAGGTGCTGTAATACTAATAGTTTTGCCATTGACACTGGAAATCAAAGCCAGGGTTTACCTGCTATGTTCCCTGTAGTGAGAGGGAGAGGAAAGCACCTTGGGCTGGAACCCAGACATACACAATGGGTGATCTGGGGCTGTCCACTGTCAGGCACTGAAAATGGCATGGGACGGTTGTACAAGCTATGTTTGTAAGTTTTTTCTGGGAGGGCAGGGTTTCCTTTCAACCTGCTGCTTAATATGTAGCTGTAGGAGAGCCTAAATATATTTAATGTTAGTTCAATTTATATATGATGAATTAAATCTCATCAGAATAAAGTATCAGCTGTTTGTTGTAAGAAATTATGTGTTTATGTTTTATTACACTTTAATGATTTCATTACTCTGATAGCTGCTTTCCCACAATTTTGTCTTGTTAATGTCAATGTAATCTGTTAATCTCATTTGCCCTTTTTACTTTTGCAAACTTTAGGCTTTTTTGCCCCTCTTCTTTCAGAATTCCTGTCTTTCACATCTGCGTTATATCATGTCTGCATCATATCTTCAGAATGTGTATTAATGTTTTGAAGTGTTTCTTTACAGAGTTTTCTTAGTAGCATGAACACCCAGTAAACTTTTAAATTTCACTTAACAGTGAAGTGTTAAACACTTTTGCAATAACTCCTGAGATTCATATCCTTTTATCATTTTAATAGTTATGTCATACTGCTATTTCTTAAATACTTTGTCTCTTCTATATCATAATTAATGATTTTATGGTTTCAGTCTAGTTTCAGACAAGTTACGATTTTTTGAGTTGTGTTCATAAAGATTTTAAGTTACTAAATCGAGGTTTTTTAATTGAGTGGGTGTGTAGTTCTGTCTATGTTAACATATATAAAAATGTTCATTTCCTGGACTACAAAAAATATCTGTTTGCTTGTGCTTAAGCAAGAGATATAGGACATGATTCCTTGCATCTAGAAAGCAGGTTGCAGTTTATATTTCATTGAGCAGTTCACCTTTATCCAATGGGGGAAATTTTACAAAGTTTGTAACTATATTATAATAGATCATATTCTGAATTTAGTTCTGGGTCATGAAATCATCTACAGGAGGGCAGAATCATGAAACGCCTATATAAAAAGTTTATAGAAAATGTAGTAGATATCATAACAACATTCAGTCTGACTCCTATGAATCATATTTCTTTTTATGATTCTCATTCTTTTATTTGAACAGTATATATGTAGCTTACAATGAAGGGTATGTGATTTTGATTTAGTTTTCTATTTAGTTTTCTTAGGTTAAGACATTATTCTTCAGTTCTACAAAGATGAGACAGGAAGACTCCACAACAGCAGAGTAACAAATTACAGCTCACCCCTGCTTTTTTCAATTGTGGTAATATAATTCTGTTCTTATTACTCAAAGTCAAGAACCAAGTATTTATCACCTTATCAGGAAAAGCTCAGCGTTTTAGCTTCTATTCAGATGTCTAATGAAAATCTTGTGGAAGTTAATAGTAAGTCTTTTGGATAAGCCTCTGTTTTTAATAGTTTCATCTGCTGATGCACTTTCAGATGCTTTTACTAGTAAAAAGCTACAGCTAGAATTGCTTTCTTTTTTTGCCTTTTTTTTTTTTTTTCCCCCTTTAAGCTGCAACAGTTGACACATTTCTGTTGGTGAATTGCAGGGCTGCATTTCTGTGGGCTTTCACCTGGTTTTAGAAAGTAAAATTCCTGACCTGCTAAAGGAATCTCAGTTCGCACCAAATACATGTTTGCTAGAACTTGGCAAGACTTACTGGTTTTAATCATGCTGCCATTGTTAAGAACTCAGTAAGGTCACGGCGCTTGAAGCAGGAAAACTGATCATGTACTCTGGATGCCAAAAGCTGCCTCAGTCAAGCCTGTGCTGGTTTGCTTTCCTTCTGCATTCCTGTTTGTCAGTTTAGTTAGACAGCGTTTATGCAGATATGCAACCACTCTACTAGTATATCTGTAGCCTATATCTGTGCCCTATCTATAACCCAGTGATTGAGACTGATCCTAGAAGCATGAATTTAAACACAAGCTCTGAATTAGACAACAAAAAGTTTTAAACCAGTTTCCTACATTCCTAATGTCTGTTACTGAGTGAAAGCTAATAGATGAAAACCAGGGTGTTCAAAGGCTATTCCAGTAAGCCGTGTAATCCATACTCGTGGGTCCAGCTACGGTCTTTTTAGCATATTCTATTCTAGCTGCATCATTCCTTATTTCTTCTGTTTCTCAGTTCAGCAAAGTGGCATTAGCTGGTGAAATTGTCCTGAGGTCCTTCCTTCTCCACAATGGAGCTGGAGGGGGGGTGAGGAGAAGGAAGTCTCAAGTCGCATTCACACAAACTTAGGAGATTCATGGAACAATTTGTATTGTGAAGACCTAAACAGAATTTGCATTGTAACATATCAGGTAATAAAAATATCTATTTCTGCATTGCATCTTGCAATGCAGTTTCAGTGTTGAATTATTACTGGTTTGATTGACAGGTGATTCAAAATGAGCGTGTTTTCAAAAAAATGTTTGAATGAGGAGTAACTGCAAGACAACTTCAGTCAGTGAGAGTTGCAAATAATAAAAATGGAAGCTTAAAGCAGGAGTTGAAAAGTTTGTGTGGAGTAGAGAAAATGAAATGTACAGAAAGAGGACTATTCAGAATACCATACAGTTGAAGGGAAAGCAAAAGATAATCCTGGTAGAAAAGTATCAGTTACAAAGATCTGAGAAAGACTGTTTGATAAAGTCTTAAAGAATCATGACAGCCTGTACTTTAGAGATTCCCAGCAAAGTGCAAAAATAAATCGGTTTGGATAGGTCTAGAAAAAAATCAAGAAAATACCCAAACTTGTAAGATCATATGGGAACCTGTTCTGGTGTTGCTGTCACTCAGCCTGCATTATGATGTCTGCAAAGAAGTGGGACAGTCGTGAGAAAGCTACCCTCCTTTTTCACTTGACCTTAAGTTATTTTATCCACCTATAAAAGGTCTGTAAAGGATGGGAATGTGAAGATCTCAGATATGATTAAAATGAAAAGCAGCTGGTAAATTTCTAAATGAGAATTCAAAGTTATAGCCAAACTGCAGTGTTTCATATTAATTTATTCCTATATTCTATATGCTGTTCCTATACATTTACTATGTACAGTATATTGTGCATACAGTATATATGTAAATATATGTTTTTATGTAAACTATATTTGTATGTGCCTTCAGTACTCGGGAAACTTTCATTTACTAAACACATTTTGAGGTATATTAGGTCTAATAATGTCTTTTTCTGCTGTTTTGGTTTATTCTAGCGTTCAGATTCATTAGTATAATTTCAGGCATTTGGCACAGAATGCTGGTGCTGAGAGAAGCTTAGTTTCTCTGGATGGTTCATATTTTGTTGCTGGACAGTGAATGATACTTCCAGAGGGCAGTTTATCCCAACTTAGAGCTGATTTACCATGTCAAGGTGCTTGTCATTTGCTATTATAATAGAGAAAGCTTTAGATAATAGGCTACCAATCTGAGAACTCATTTAAATGACTGAATAGCACTGCTAAGTTAAATGTGAGTACAGTTGGTGTGTGTGTATGTGTGGGTCTGGGGTGGTTTTTGTTTGTTTGTGGAGTTGGTTTTTTTTTTTCCCCCAGGAGATATACTGAAAAGGTCTGGGTAATCATGTGGTTGCCTGCTTATTGTATATTGTACGTATTGTTTAGTATACTTACATGGCTTGTTGATTAGCACAAATCAGGAGCAGAACAGCATTGCACTTGTGTCTTGGATAACAGGAAAAAATACACGCTTCACCTCTTAAATTCCCCTGAGAACTAAGCTTGGCTCTTCTGTATTGATGGGGATGCAGCTAAGTGCAATACAAAGCAACAGAAAATTCAGTAGTAATTGATATATTTTAAACTAGATAGTTGGTGATTAGTATTATTTATTTATAAGTTGTAAATTTGCCTTTTAATTATGTACGCTGAGAAAACTGAATAATATTACAAGTAGGTAAAGGAAATGAACACTGAATGAAGAGTTGCCAGCTTTTAATTATGCAAATGAGCACCACTGCAGAAGAATTATTTAGTAATCTTTTTGTGCTTAGAATTGCAAATCTGTCTCCACGATTGTGTTTAGAACAAATGAAACTGGATTTGTGTAACCTCTTTTCTCTAGATCTTTGCAGTTAATGAGATTGAGCAGAAGTATCAGTAGTCTTAAGGGACTGTATGTAATGTGTAGTGGGTCAGGGTAGTAGAACTAAAATATTACTGCCAATATTCTTCTTGTACAGGATCCTGTTATATTGTACTATGTTACTCAAGAAACAATTACCTATTTTTCCTGATTTGTTTATATTATATTTTTATTAAATGTTTTATTAACTTTTTATAGCTGTATGTTTTTATGTTCTCTTTCTGCTGTGGAGCCCAGTTGGATATCTAAGCTATGGCTCTTCCCAAGTGGCTTATTTTGTCATAGTCTTTCCCACTCTTGCAATACCCTAGACTTTTAAAATTCATTGGGGAAAAAAAGAAGTCATTAAAAGCCCTGCAAAGCAGTATTATGACTGAGGGATACATGATGAGTAAAGTGCATTTAGGAGATTGTACACTAAACAGTGAATGTCCTTTCCTAACCAGAGAAAGAACTGGAAGATACATGAGAGAGCATTGTCCGTCACTGTCCAGCTTGATTGAGCTTTCCTCTTATGAGTGAGAGAGAACTCTTGACTTTCCAAGTATAAAAGTCATACTATGCTATACAAAACACTATACAGGGGCACATGTCTTCCCCAACACTGAAGAACAGGCATACATAGATGACTAATGGAGATAATCTGCCAGCTACCTATACCCAGAAATATTATTTCTTATGTTTCAGTGATTTATCTATGCTACACAAAAAGGACTGATATGAGACATTGCATAACATTTTATAGTATTAACATTTTGTAAATCTTTTTTCCCTTTTTTCTTTTTTTCTTTTTTTTTTTTTTTTTTTTTTTTCTTTCTTTGTGCAGGGCTGGGACTGTGGCATGGAAATGGTATTTAGAAAAGAAAAAAATAAATTTTTACAGGTAGGAAACCTGAAATTCAGAATGTGACCAGAACTGACTCTTGCCCACGGGCATTTTGAATGAGATCTCCCAAAATCTAGAAATACCACTTCTGCAAGCCAGTGTTCTCCAGAATGCCATTAAAATACCACCCTTTGATGTCTCTTGCTTTTGCAGTATTTTTTTGGCAATGCCACTTTTTGAACAGTGACAGAAAGCACCACATGACAAGCCAGCCTCAGAAGGTCTTATTTTTACGTCTTGAGCATCCAAGAAGTCTAGTTACTTAGTTTATGGAAATAAATGAACATAGATATGAATAAGATTCTAAAAGCATAGCTGGTAGCATTTTGTTTCATGTCTTTTTTTTATGTAAGATTATGGCTAAACAAGGATTCCAAAGTTAATACTCTCTTAAATTTTAGGGAACTGTATGTCATTTCCTATGGAGTTCAGCTGTAAAGTTTAGCTGATACTTAATTTATGTTAATGATTTATATTCAATTAACATGGATATGAAATTTGAAATTCTAGTGAGAGGACAAGTAGTTAAAAGGGGGAAATTATTTTTATAGAAAAATAAAAATTCCAAGAAATGAACAAGTCTGATATCCAAACAAGCCCTTTCTCAAGATAGGAAGGAGAATTTGCTGTAAAAATTATGTGGAAGTTTGCATCCAACATACACTGTGAGTGAAACACAACAGAAGGAACCATATACTTTGATTCACCAGATGAACTCTCGTAATGAAGTGTGGCGCAGTCTATGTTCTTTGCTCTGAATGGGGAAGTTGTGGTGTGAAAATGTTCCAAATTTTACAACTTTTAGAAAGTCTTGCAATTCTCAGGTAGTTTGTTTAATTTTTAGTTAAATATTCTACTCAATACAAAATCATAAGACAGATTTCATTATGTCAGTTATTAATAAGCACTGCTCATTTGTTTGATAAACATGAATAAGACAGTACAAACCACCAAAATGTTTGTCTAAATGGAAAAAAAACATAGAAGCATTTGTTTGCATTTGATTGCATGTTCTTCTCAGGCCTTTGAGGCACTCATTTGGTTTGGAGAACAATAAGATTCTCTGCATTATGTTTATTGTCTTAATAAATCTCTCTTGTTCAGAATGATGTTTTGGTCTTGTTTCCCTGTCCTTTATTTCTCCTATCATCTCCTCCATACATAAAATTTATCTTTTTAGAACTTTATCCCTTTAATTATTACGGTCTTTCAATCTGATATATTTATTTATACAGTCAAGTACGTTTACTATCTTTCTGCTACTAGTGGGTTTTGCTGCATGTTTTTCACTATTATCAAAGTAGTCTGAAAGTATTGCAAGCTTCTTTTCTACACAAGTCAAAAGTTTAAATAAAGAAGAAAGATCGTAATGACTCCACTGAATTCTGGAAGTTTTGCAGGGATCAGCTTCATTTTATGGTTGTGCTACATACAGAAACTGTTCTTCCAAATGATCACTGTAACCTTGGTCTTCATTTCTTTTTTTTTTTTTGCCATAAACTACTATGGCTATTTTAAGTCTGCCATATAGGAATGGCTAGTATAAATCTGAGGTCCTGGCACCACAAACACTCACCAAAAAAACCCTCACCCCAAGCACGTTAAAATTCAGATATATATTTCTAGTTGGTGCATACATAATATAAAATCGTTCTGTATAGGAATTATTAAATATTATAACGTTTGGGAGAAGTAAAAGCTAGCGAAACAGACCAAAACATTATTCTGAACAGGAAAGATTTATTGTGATAGCAAACATAATATAGAAAAGTTTATTGTTGTCCACCATTAATTTGGCATGGTTCTGCTGAGATTATTATTAGCATAGAAATAAACATTGCCACTCAGTCATTCAGGAAATTGTCTGTGAACAGGTTCTATTTGCTGAACCAGTTCATTGTAATGTCTTACAGGAGATTGTAACTGCTTGGTATTTTGTTCACCTTTTTGACAAGTCCAAAAACATAAATTGCAGGTTTGTGTTTGCTTTTCCTGTAAGGGCTCTAAACCCTGTCCCTATTTATTTACATATGTAGCCATCAACATAATGCAATAGCCAAAGTCATGCTTGCATGTAGCTCTGGACAGGGAAATTGAGGCTAGTGATTGGAAAAAGGAATTTACCCTGCTGCTAACTCTTGCATCCATGAAGAAATAAACATTCTTCACTGTCTCAAATACTGATAAAGTTTCAGCTTCTGCTTTGATTGTCATTATCATTTATTCTCATGAATTCCAAGAAATGAAATGTTCAAAGCTGGAAAAATCTCATTATAATATTAGTTCTGCTACATTCCAATTTAAAAAACAGAAAGGGCATTTTCACAGCAACTATTGTGAGATTTTACTTCATTCTTGCTATAAGATTAGTCAGCAGTAGCATGCTTTTTTCTCCTTATGCTTTTGCAACAGAGGCATTGCTGTTACTTAGAGGAAGGCTGGCATAGCATTGATATATTCTCCTCATTACCTGTTGATGTATAGGATGAAGAAACTTGTATGGAAAAAGGGTGAAAAAATAATGGTTATTTGCTCTACTGAATTGAGAAAATAATTCAGTCATTAGAAATTTAGGCCTATGGGTGAGTATCATTCTGTCTCTTTGTTTCATTCACTTCTAATTGGAGATGTGCTAATTTGGACTCTGGGCAATGAGTGACTGTCGTGGTTTAAACCCAGGTAGCAACTAAGCACCACGCAGCTGCTCGCTCACACCCCCAACACCCAGTGGGATGGGGGAGAGAATCAAAAAAAAGTAAAACTCACAGGTTGAGATAAATACAGTTTAATAGGACAGAAAGGAAGAAAATTAAAATAATGATTAATTATTAATTATAATAATCATAGCAAGAGAATGACAGTAACAATAATAATAAAAGAATTGGAATATGCAAACCAAGTGATGCACAATGTAATTGCTCATCACTCACTGACTGATGCCCAGTTAGTTCCCCAGCAGTGATGCGCACCCCGCAGCCAACTCCCCCCAGTTTATATACTGGGCATGACATCACATGGTATGGAATACCCCGTTGGCCACTTTGGGTCAGCTGTCCTGGCTGTGTCCCCTCCCAACTTCTCGTGCCCCTCCAGCCTTCTTGCTGGCTGGGCATGAGAAACTGAAAAATCCTTGACTTCGTCTAAACACGACTTAGCAACTACTGAAAACATCAGTGTGTTATCAACATTATTCTCACCCTAAATCTAAAACATAGCACTATACCAGCTACTAGAAAGAAAATTAACTCTATCCCAGCTGAAACCAGGACAGTGACTTTGGTCATTCCTTGCAATTTAGAAAGGCTTTGGGAAGATGGAAAATGCTTCTTCTAGAAGTTGTGTGTTTTATAATGGAGAAGTTAAAATAGGAAACTAGGATAGTTAGTGGTATTAGTGCTAATAATGCTAGGGATAAAGAAAGAGTTTCTAGGTTCAAAGGGATAGCTCATCTTTTTTATGTACAATATAAGAAATATATGTAATTATTTTCCAGTTGATGAAGGGTATTATTACAGGATACTTGGTGTGCTGCCTGTCAAAGCTGTGGGTGGTTCAAGACAGTTTAAAGAATTTCTGTTTGCCTTTCTTCATTTAGGATTCATGAATTTCTCATCTAAGCAGAAATGTATGCTTTTTATGAAAAGGAAGAGAAATATTTCATTTTTAGAAGCTCCTTAGCTCGAAGACCAAAACCCAAATTAAAAGTATCAGTGAATGAGATAAAAAAAAGTACACATAGAATACAGTGGAAAAACACATTTCCCACAGGACTTTCAATTATACATAATCTTATCATCACAACTTTAGTGTTTCTGTCAATATGCATATGCAGCTTGGCTTCAGGGAATATTTTTCAAATATGCAAAATAAGTCACAACTGCCTCTTATTGAAATTTTTTTTTTTTTTTTTTTTTACAAAATTAATTTAAGTAGCATTCCAAAAGGGATGTTGCTTACGTAAGCTTAACTGTTCCTTTCAAAGACTTATGGTGGTGAAATGTAACAACTCTAGAAAATTCTAAATAAATACTAGCTGTTGTAGTTGGTTGGTGAAAAGATTGAAAAAACAGAATAGATCCCTTTTCTCCTCTGTCAGATTTCTATGCCTAATTTTTATTAATTAGTTGTCAGTATAGTAAAATCTCATGTTAATTACCAGCTCCAGATATAAATAAGTGAGCATAAAAATAAGTGAGCAGAATTCCTTAATTTAAAAAGTAGCTTGTATAAGTTTTGCTGTGTTTGGGTCAGGGTTTTTTGGGGTGTGTTTTGTTGGGTTTTTCGCTTGTCTGTTTGGTTGGGTTTTTTTGTAGTTCCTGAAACTATTCTGAAGTGTCTTGATATTTCAGTAAGACCTAGACCCCAGAATTCAAGCAATCCTCCTATTTAGTTGATGTTTCTCCTGGAAAAATCCAAGGTTACAAATGATGCTAAGAAGTATGACTATAGGATCAGAACTGAATACATGGTTCATTAATACGTCCTGGCATGCTGCTGAATTTCTCTTGAATTTCTCTTGAATTTCTCTCAAATTTCTCTCAAATTCATTATCGGAGTAGAGCTTTATTTCATGGCTGTAGATGAGTTATTTGCCACTGTTTTATAGCTAATGTATTTCTGAAATTTCCCAGCATCCCATTTTATAGTTTCATATTCAACTCTTCACCAGGTATTTGAGGACCTTTACATGAAACGTAATTTGAATAACACTTGAATTTTCTAGAAAATGTTACTATTTCTAAGATTGCAATAAACTAGTCACTGACTCAGTTGAGTAAAAATATTTACATACTGCATATGTTAACTTTTTATTGTAAAAAATGAACATGGACATTTGTATTTGTTATAAGCACTTATGCTTGTATAACTACTTGGTCACCTCTCAAAGAATTAGTACTGTCATAGCTGAAACCTGTGTTCTTCATTTAGTCAGACAAGATTGATTCATGACTGTAAAGACCTTCTTAAAGTGGTTGTGCTGTGTAGAAAAATTCAGAAATATATGTATTATCTTGTATATTGTCTTCTGAAATGGCTAAACAACTTATATGGGGAAACGAAATGCATGCAGGTTTTCTTTCTTGAATTTCATGTAAATTGTTGGTTTCTTTTTTCTGTATAATTTGCTTTTTGTTCTTATTATTGCAGCAGCACTTACATAATGAAATGTCATGTAAGATTTTTTTTTTTTCATTTCACGTTTGAATTTTGAAGGGTTAATAACTCCAGATATAATGTGCATTGAGGCAAAACTTGACACTGAAGAACCTTCTGCAAGCATTTTTTTTTTTATTTATTTATTGTGATTTGTAGGGTTGTGAGTATTCTTAATTAAGAAAACAAAAATCTATATTTTAGACTTTTTCTTCTCCTGCAAAGCAAATGTGTCTGAAAGATATTAACAGATTAACAGATACTTTCTTTGTTACCTGTCTACATCCCATCCAAGAAAGGGGGGGAATAAAAATATAATAAATAAATAAATAAATAAAAATGTTTGATACAGAATATAATGTCTGCTGGTGCAGGAGAGAAGCCCAGGATCAGCCTATGCATCAATTTAATCCTATAAAAGTTTAAAAAGATTGCTGCACAGGCCATTTCATCTAGGCAGTTGTGAAAAGTTGCGTTGAAGCTGGGAGATATATTGCTATTCCACTATAAGTATCTAGATAGTGATGTGTTATTTCAAAAATAGACATTTATTAGGGTAGGATTCTACCTACACCTTGAGGTTTGCATTTTATTATTTGGAATATCATAAGCCTGCAAGAAAAATGCTCTGGAGGTCCTACTGATAATAATAAATGAATAACACAAAAGTTCTTTTTGTAAAGGAAACAGACCTAAAGGTTAATTCTGGAATTTAAGGTGTTCCCAAATTATGTTAATTCTGGGGAGACTTTACTAACCTCTTGAGAAGATATGTTCTTTCAAGGTGTTTAATTTGTCATTATATTTTATGGTGTTATTTTAGTATATGTTGACTTTACAAATGTATTATACATATTATACTAGGTTAAAATATTAATTTTATTGGTAATCTAAACTGTAATACTTTTATAGCATTTATTTTAGTCATTTAGACTTTGCTAAACGGTTCAGAGAAATATCGCTACACGTGGAATGGGATGCAACTGTTTACACTGTGTATGTGGCAGGCTTCATGAGATTTCTTAAGAGGTAACCTGTTACAAAATGATGTGGAGTATCAAAGGGCCCTGTATTGTCTGGACACAGGAAAGGATGAAGAGCAGTTCTAGAGGAATAGTTTGGACAGGAGGTAGGCAGCTGAAGACAGACTTTGGTGGTGGTTGTCTGTTTGTAATACTGGATGGAGGGACAAAGTCTTAGTGCATGACTGGCAGGATAGTGCAGGACAAAGTATTTCACATCCAGTGGGCACTGTCGTAATTTCTGAAGCTGTGGGAGCTCCTGAAGTGTTAAGAAGCATCATCAAAAGCCAAAGGGAAGTGGTTTAATACTTAGGTAAATTGAACTAAATTACATTCAAGTTAATTTAAATAGTTATTTATAGAGCTTTTTAACAAAAGCAGTAGGAAATAATACATGTGAAACAGCAAGAGGTTGAGTATATCATGTTTTAGAAATGACTCTTATGAGTTCTGTTTCTTCAACAAATCGATAGGTAGTGGCAAAATTAAAGTGTGAAATGGCAAGGAACAGCCAAGGGAGTGAGAGTCCCAAAAAGGCTGGTGACAGAGAGAACAGAAAAAGACAAAACAGTTTCGTGTGCAAGTGTTGACAAAATCTATGAGGGAAGAGGAATAGTGTCTTTTTGTGAGGATAATGACCTAACTGGCACAAATTTGGTGGAAGAAAAATAGATGGGGAGAACTGTAATGCAAAAGTACACGGTATATAGGAAGGTTTAGGGAAGGGAGATTGGTGGTATGATACGTATTTTAAAATGAGAAATTATAAAAGCTAATTATAAATCCTTTTGTTTTTCTGATGGTATCAGAAAATCTTTCAGACACTGTAGGAGCAACGCATGATCAAGAAGGCAAAGTGTCTGAAAGATAAGGCCATGGAAGAAAGATTAAGTTATATTTTTTCATCCAGCTTCTCTGGATCCATCTTTACTCACAGCATGCTAGAAAATCTGTTTCAAATCAAACTGTCGATAGAAGACAAAACTGACAAAATCAACTATAGCAATCTAGTTACTCTTCCCTTAAGATTTCTTCAGCAACACAGCAATGGGATGGAGGAGCTACTAACCATCACGCATAGCCTCTTGTTTGAAGATGCCTTTGTATCAGGGGATGAGAAAGTAGCAAACATGATGCAGATTTTTAAAAAGGGCCATAGAGTGCTGACCCCCACCAAGAACTGAGGTAGGAAACAACAAAGCTTAGGGAATCTGCTTACAGAAATCAATGACTATTAGAGTAGCAGATTTTAAATCATTTTCTTTAGAGCATTGAATACATTAGTAGAAATTATAATAAACAATAGAATTAGTGGCATAATGAAAAACAAAATCAGGAAAGTATAGTATTTTTAAAAGTTGCTGATGGATACAATCCGTTATAATTTTTCAAGAATTTGCTGAGTATGTGAACAGGGAGAATTTCTTGGTAGTTTTTAGTCAACCTGGATTGCCAAAAGTCATGCAGCAGTAACTCTTGCCAGATGAAGAAACTGAAGTAAATTATTACCCATAGGTTGAAAAAACAGAATTTACCTATCCTATTTAGAAAACAGAAAACAAAGGGATATAATAGATTAATGATAAAGTTTAGAATTGAATTAATTCTGCTGATTTGTGCCCTGGTTCTCTACACATGTATTGATATTAAAGTACAGAAAATTAATGCAATTTAAGCATGTATGCAGATCTTTTCAGGAGTCTGTATATCTAGATGCTGTTGCGTTCTTTAACTAGTGTGGGACTGTTACATAAGTGGTGTGCCAGAATACAATAAAAGTAATGTCAGTGTCAGGTTGAGGTTATATTAAATGATTTAAGCAATTTTTAGTTTTGTGGGGAAGGGGTCTTCACTTCTGTATACCAATCTAAAACAATTTTCCCATAAAATATTTCAGTATTAATGTGATATATAAGTGTGTGTATATATATATATATATATCTTGCACCTTTTTCCTCTTCAAATTTGTCTCCCCATCATCAATTTTGTACAATATCTTTAACACTGGTCTCTAGAGATCTCTGTAAAACTAAACAGTAACAAGATGACTCTAAATAAAATTAATTAATATTAATGATTCTTATATTTATTGTTAGTGACAGTACCTTTTTCACTTGTTTCATCTGCCAATAACTTTTCCACTATTTTAGATGGTTTTATTCCACGTGCACAGGGTTTATCTCTTTCAATGGTTACTGTCCTTGTAATATTACCACTCATCTCACTTATCACAGTAGTTCTGTTCCTCTAAATGTCATCTTAGGTATTTCAGAAAACTGGATAGCAGTTATGATATTTGACTTCATCTTTTTACTAATGAAAATTATTTCTTTCAGCATGTTAAATCATGTCACAGTTTTTTTCCTCTGAAGGCATCTGACACTGTAATTCTTGCAATTTTATATTAGTTAAATTATCCATTACCAAATATTGGACAATTTGCCTTTTTTTTTTTTTTTTTTTTAAAAAAGTAAAACTGAATAGTATTAATAACAAGAAGAAAGTTACTTTAAGGAAGCAGTAGATATATTCTTCAGACTAGCTGAATGTTTGAAAGTTGACATTTGTTTTACTGCTGTGATGAATATGTTTTTTTGAACATACTGTTCCATCTGTGAAGTATACTTCCATACTTCATGTGGAAGTATCTCATGATTTACTTTAAAACAGCCATTGTTTTATATTTACATAGCAAATCCTAGGCAAACAGCAAGCTGTGGAGAAACATTAATGAAGGTTTACTACAGTGTCAAAATGACACTGCATTCTCAATATCCTTCCTAAAGCATTCCCAGCATTTTATGGGATTATTTTGGCTGCTGTTGTACATTGAGCTGATAATTTCAGAGTAACATTGCTAATGACCCCTAGATCTCTTTCCTTCATTTTAGCTTAGATCTGAGTTCATGGTTATATAGGCATGGCTTAGATTAATTTCCCTAGGTACATTACCTTACAATTATCAACTCCGAAGATCATCTGCCAACATGTTGCCCACTCTCTTAATTTGGCAAAGTCGTCAGGAGTTGCACCACTGCTCAGAAGATCTTAAAATCATCTGCAAACAGACTGCCATCACACTGCTCAGAAGATCTTACATGCAAATACAGACTGCACAGCTTACTGCCTGCTGCAAAGCCCTAATTCATTGAATGGAAAAAGTACCAGTCTTAACCAAAAGCTTTGCCTCCATCTAACAACTGCTTAGCTCTTCTAACTCACTTTGTGGAGGAAGCTTGTTAGCACCTTTCTGAAATTCTAAATAATTTTTGCGCACTGGTTCCCCGTGGCCATGTGCTTACTGATACCTTCCTAGCCATTCAGCAGGTTTCTGAGCCAGGATTTACCTCACAGAAATTGTGCTGGCTCTTTCCAACAGACCATGTTTGTCAATGTACCCAGTAACATTATTCTGTATTACAGAGTCTGAACTGATTGCCAGGAATGGAAGTCAGGCTTGGTGGTCTGTAGTTCCTTGAACCCCTTCTTTGGAAAGAAATTAGCCTCCTTTACAGATGGAGGTTGCACTGACAACCTGACACTGGCCTGCTGCCTCTGTTTTTTGCGGTGACATTGCAGAGCTTTGCTGGCTCTTCTGCAGCTTCCAGTTGGTACTCTGGGGTGAATGCTACTCAGTCCAGGTGACTTACACCTAACTTACCTATTGATCTAATAGTCTGCATGGACACTTAAACTGTTAAACACATTTTTTGGGGGGGTGAGGTGATAGGAAACTGACTGTTTCACTGTTCTCCCTATTTATTTTTTTTATTTGCCAAGTTATTGATTTTTTTTTGTCAAAATGCCAATTGCACACCCTTAGATGTTTTCACAAAGAGTAATTAAGAAAAATCAGATAAAATTGAAGACATAACCTTATCCTAAGGCTATTGGTATTACCAAAATACAGGGATATCAGTGTGTGTACATATGTATAATAGGTGGAATAGTTAAAGGAAAAATGGTAGCAATAGTTAGATGCAAGACCCAATCTTAAATATATAAAATATAAGATCTGGAAAATAGAAAAAGCTGAACTGGGAAGACTTTCATAAGAGTGTGTCCTTTGAATCACTGATAGTCTCCCTTTTTTTTTTTTTTTTTTCTTCCCCTCCTCCACCAAAATTTGCCTCATGTTTGACTATATGTAGTGCTTGGTTATCTTCCAGGCCATTGATTAAGCAGCATTAATCTGAAAACAACTCCATATGAGGTGTGTTAGGATAAAAGATGTGTGATTCTGCACAAATACTAACCATCTTTGAACGTGCTGGAGGTGGATTTTCTATCTACAATTTTTATGATAAGCCAAGAATTTTCCTTTAGTTAATGATGCTCCTACCTTATTAGTCTTTTCAGCATTTGTTAGATATGACAATTATCTGTAATCTCTATAATTTGTGAAAGCATCAGATAACATCTAGTCATGGTGATCATCAAAACCAGTCTTGTTTCTCAAATCATATAATGCTTATCAGGATAAAGTTGCTCCATGTATATATGTTTAAATATGTTTTAAAACAGTTAAAAGCTATTTTTTTCTTGTATCCCAGTTGGTAAAAGATGTGAATCTCCAGAATTTTTTTTTAATATCAAGTTCATAGGTGTAGTTGTGAATATAGTTAGCATAGCTAGGATTCTTAATTAAGCAATTCTTTGCTGCCAGATATTTTATCATGAGTAAGATAATGCTGTGCACATCAATTTTCTTTTTGTGGGGGTGTGTGTGTGTATAAATGTCATAATAGATTGTGTCTGGGTTTCAGACTCACATATTCATGGTTCAGTATCAAGTTTTTCACTTCACAGTGGATGTAATGTCTTTGCATTTTTTAGCTTTCTTGATGAATGTTTGATAATCAGAGGAATCTAGATTTGAAAACAATCCTGCTGTACCTTTATAACTCCTGGATTGGTCATTGTAAAAATAAGTTGACTGGCGTGTGCTGGCCAGTTTTGATCTCTCTAGACTGGTTCTACTTTGCACGTACCTTAACAGGTGATACTCTGAAGTATAGATATAGAAATACCTTTTGTTTTGTTTTGTTTTCCAATGACATTAATGATCTTGAACTCCATTTCTGGGTACGCATGGGCTTAGCTGGCTTCCAAACACACGTGGCCATTAAGACACAAATCACATTATAGGGCACTGCCAGATTTTTTTCTATCTATTGCATGTGGCCACATTTGTAAGAGATAGTCTAGAAGGATAATTTTAATAGAAAACAAGTTCTGTCATTGGTGAATAAGCTCAAATATACAGTTCCAAGATTTCTTTTTGAAGGGTTAAACTCACTCTTGTCAGATGGACAATCTAGGTTAGATTGGTGAAGCTGGTTATTTTGAGTGGCACCTCAGTACTGATTAGCTTCAAATTGAACTACTGCTCAGGGAAATTTTTTTGTCATATTGCACATTTTAAAGTTGGAGATACAGCTGTGTTACGTACTTTCCTCTTGCCCGAATGTGTCAGTCTACATGTAGCTTCCTGCTCGCCTTTATTTCATATGTAAAAGATTTGTATGTTAACCCATTTCACTCAGTTTTTTTCTGTTGTCATTCTAATTCATCCAGTGAATTTCAGTGAGTATTGGTTTTTTTTTTTTTTTTTTTTTGGAAAGTTTAAGGAAATTGCTGATTTGTTAGTAGAAAGTGCCAAGCAACTTCGGTGATTTTAGGTGGAAGTTGAACTGCAGATGTTAAATTTCAAACTTTTTTTTCTTAAAGTAGTCATTTAATGAAGGAAAAAAATGCAGAGAACATGATTTTTCCTTGTAGTGATTAATTCATTGTAATTCTATATTGCATTTAAGTTTCAAAGCTTTTTAAGATTAGTGATTAGTAATTAAATAATGGTAATTCTCAAATTAATAATAGCAAATTAATAGTTGTTTAATAAAGAGGATTTTAATCTTTGATAGGTTTTAGAAGCTCTTTGAATAAATGCTGTTCTTTCGGATATTTTAAAACATCTCATGTAAGCCTAATCTTTAAGGGGATATGAGCTGTGGTTCTGCCCATGGCAAGCTTTTGATGCTGCAAGGAGGAGTAATATGTCCTTGTTTAAAACTTTAATATGTTGATATATGTGCTAACTAGCTAGACACTTCCATTGACAAATACAGTTTTGTAGGACAGTAGAGATCTGTTAAGTGGAAAACCAGAGCCATGTGCTGGTTTTTTGTTTGTTTTTTTTTTTTTTTTTTTTTTTAATTGTGATCATATTAGGGAGAAAGTAAGTACAGGGCATAGTGGGGTAAAATGCTTGTAAATACCATTTCATATTTCTGTTTAAAGCTACAAATTGTACAAAAGATGAGGTGGAAGAAATAATAAATTATTCCATTTTCCTTTATGCAGCACCTAGTGTATAGCTTCATAAAATCTTGTACATCTGTCTGATACATTAGCAGAATGAAAATAGAGCATAAATTAAAGGAGTTTGTTGTAACTAATGACAAGAGGTAATTTGGCTGTCAAATACAATGCAACACAATAATTCAAGCAAGCAAATACTAATTTGGCTAGAAAGAAATGCATTACCTTTCAAGTCTCTTTTTGAATTTAACTTGAGAAGACTTAGATGGGAAGAAGAAACATTTGGAATGCATTGAGTACTGCATAACAGGAAAATGGATACAGCCCTTCCTAAAAATACTGCTTGAAATTCTGAAGTCACTTAATCAGACCATCATATGACAAACAACATCATTCTGGATAAAGTTTCATTTGAAAATAAGGACCTATTTCCCAGTCAACCTTATTAGGTTTCCTAGTAATTATTAAAAAAAAAAACCACCACCAACAACAAAAAAACCCCATGGCATCAGCACTCTGTATACCTAAGAGTAACTGCATTCTTTTGTGACTTCAGGCACTAGGTCCCTGTTCGCATATTTATCTAAGAAAATTACTTCACAATGCAGTTTAATTTAGAAACAAACAAAGCTCCCACTTTGGAATCTTCCTGCAAGAAATAAAAAGGGACAGACATTAACATCAGCTTCCAAAAGAGCTAGAACCTTGGTTCATAAAGAAAATAATGCAATCAAGATGTGGTTAAAAATAAACAGAAGAATAAATTAGCTCCAGAAAAAAAATCATTCTACTGATTGAAAAGAGAGGAATATTTTCAAAAAAGATGGATTTTAACATGCTTACAAAATAAACAGAAAACAAACCAAACCAAAACCATTCATCTTAAAGCCTTGAAGAAAATGCCATCGCACAGTGATGCTGGATGTCCCTGTAAGGAACTCCAAACTGAAATTTTGAAGTCCTGTTCATGTTCAGTTTTGCCAAATTGTGTGCTAGAAACTGATTACTGTCTTTGTTTTTTAAGAAGCAGTGCTTTGAGTTTCTGATAAAATGTGACATTATTAATTTCTTCCAGTGATGTCTCTGTGGGTAACCTCTTATACAAGTGTAAATCTTTACCTTCAAATACAAATATTTGAAAGACATGTATCAGGATTGAAGAAAATGAGTGCAGTAACACTGCATCACGTCTCATCACTGTCTTTTGTGGACAAATTCTACATACTTCTTTTAGCATGTGTATTTTTGATGTGGTGTTTCTGGATGTTCCAGAAGGAAAAAACTTTTAAAATATGGGACACTCTCTTGCATTGAACTTTATAGGGAAGGTTGTGCTGCTGTTGAAGGGTTTACCCAAAGAATGAAAAGCTGTCTGCAGATTCCTCCTTTGAAATAAGGAGCAGAGGCTACTATTGTTAAAGTGTGTACAGAATTAGGGTCAAATTCCTTTTGTTCCCCCCCCCCCCCCCCCCCCCTTATTTTAGACAGTATCGAGCATTTTTGTTCCTTTGTCAGGAAGGGGATACCAAAGTCCCTGTAGACTAAAATACTACATGAACAAAGATCAGTTTAATGAATTGCTTTTTAAAAACTTCATCGACTGCTACTCAAGTTTCTATCCATTTTTTCTCCAATGGATTGGTGTTGTATCTTTTAATATGGAAGAGCAGATAATTTAAAGTGAAGATTAACATAACGTTATTGTGCTATTTTTTAAATGACAAATTTATATTCAGAATAATTCTGACATACTGCGTATTTCAGAAAAAATCAATTAATAAGGGAACTTTTTAATATATACTACAACTGGTAGTTTCAAAATTAATTATTAATAAAATTCTACCATTTCCTCAATTCAGTTTGGCTTAGTAGAGATTTTATCAGGTTTTGTTTCCCCATAGGAAGGTAAATGTATTCTCTGGTGAGTACAGTCCTTTATGACAAAAGAAAAAAATAGTTTTATTTCACTACTTGTACTTATTTCTGAAACAATATTTTTGTGGGTTTTGTTTTTTTTATTTTTTAATAAATAGTATTTGTTAAAACATGTACATGTACTTTGGAGAATCCTGATCACCAAATTTGGAAGTTTTCATGCAAAATCTGATTTTTTGAAAAACCAGAGATTCTGATGTCTCTGAAATAGGGCTACAGTTGGAAATTGGATTTTCACTTCCAGACCATTTTAAACTATATTCGTGCTTGGCAGACCTTATTAGGGTTAGATGTATCCTAAATAAGATGTGACAACTAATTAATTAATTTGGGACACATTGTTCTCTCCTATTCTTCTCCTTGCCTCCTTGTTTTTACTGCTTCCTTGTTTTTTCTGGAAATAAGTAGGAAATTTTTGTCCAAATGACAACAGTGATTAGAATAATTATATGACAGAGAAGGGATGGAGTGTCCTCCTGCCAGTAATATGTATTGAGCCTGATCTTGTGCTTGCCCAACTTAATTATCTAAATATCCCTGGATCAAAAGGACATTTTTAGTCTTACCTAGCACTTGTTGCATCAAACTTGGACGGTGTGGAGACTTGCAGTTTTTATAAATGTAAGCTATACTTTCTGATGCAGTATTTCAAAACTTTTAAAATTCTATTTTAAGATCATATGTATTAAAAGACAAGAATAAATACTTCTTGCCACTGTGATAATATTTTAAGGTGTTATAACACTTAATTATTGTATAAAAATATTGATAATGTATCTACTTTTCAAACAGCAACAAGTCATCAGTTATAAGCTCAGAAGAAATGCCTACAAGGAGCAGTTTTTAAATAGTGTAAGATGATGACTTATCCACAGTAATACCATTATAGTCATGCTTTTGAGAGATACTTGTGTCAATTCAGAATTTATATGAAGAAGATAGGAATGCATAGGTTGTTAGCTAATTAACCTCAGAAATTTTGATTTCGATGTGCTTTTTGTTTAAAACAACTAATCAAATATGAAAACTGAGTTTTATGCTAAATAATACTATGATAGGTCTTAACAGCTCCCTTGTGAATCCATCTATTCATAATATTATCCCCCTGAATCATGAACACACTATGAATATCTACAAAAGCTTTATTTTTTAGTGAAGCATTGCTATTAGAGGCTTCTGAATTTACACCATGATTGTGCTTCCTACATGTTTTATACAGACATGTATATGTAATTATATTTTACTAAAACATACTGTCTAACACAGAAACTTCAACAGCACACAAACAGGTCAAAAATCAATTGCCAGTGTGTCCTAAGTACACTATTGAGTGTAGAGAATGATACCAGAACACTACTGAATATTGATTTTAAGTTCAGGCGTCTCTTCAACAGTCAGTAGAGACATGCTCTTTCACTCTTGCAGTAGAAACAGCTTGCTTCTTTTCTTACCTATGACGTTTTCCTAATTGTCATAAATAAGCTCGTTGGTATGCTGCTTTTATGTATTCCCCCCCCCCCCCTTTCTTTTTGTTCAGTGTTGTTACTTTTATAGCATACATAACTTGTTTTATGGCACAGTAATTGAAGTACAGCTAAAATATATTTTACTTTTTTTACATTGTGGAGTGTAGAAAATACACAGTGGAGGGTTTCCCTGTGTGAGATGCTATAGGTAGAATTAGGCAGGCTAAGCAATTTGTGTTTTTTTTCTTTTCTACACAGAAGCATGTACTTTTTTTTTTCTCTCTCTCTCATTTGGACTGGCAAGGAGCACATAAGTAGCATACAAGGATTGCATCCATAGCAATGTCTGGCCATTTTATTTCAGTCTCTTGATCGTCCTTTCTGCTGCATGTTGCTGGAACTCGCAACTTGGATGACTAATTGAAATATGCCATTTGTGTAGGACTCTACAGTGGCTTGTTGCTTTCAGTATTAACTGAGTATGTGTGTTTATTTAGGCATATATCCTCAATACCTGTTGGCATGTTCATTTTTTTCCCACTGGTTTTGAAATAACAGTGTTTTAGAAAAGGGTGGAGTCAGGACATACAGATCTTTGTTTAGCTGAAATAGTGGTACAACAGGGGACTTGATTCCTCTGTTTATTCCAAATTGTCATAAGCTGTAGATGCCTTAATTTGCCTTTCAGTTCTTTTCTATTGTGAGGGTCTATCGCCAGTCTTGAGTGAATAATATGATAAATGATTCAAATGAACAAACAGCACAGTGAATAAAGTTGCAGCGGGAAATCTTTACCGACAAATATAAGGCAAATATACGTATATTTTTGCAGATAGTAATTCTTACACCTTGAAGAATCTGCTTCATCACAAAAAGAGTAGAAAGGAAATTTTCTGTTCAAAAAAAGGAATGTCTTAGATAACAATATATTATCTTATCTTTACACAGAACTAGGTTTCCGAGGAGTCAGATAATCAGAGTATGCTGATATACCTGACCTAGAAATTTAAACTGCAATATTAAATTCATTCCCTCTCTAGGACAGAGGCTCCACTTGTAGTTGTATGCATGCCAGATTGCCTTGAAAACATTTCCCACAGATCTCATGAGATGATGTCTCAGAAATGTGACTTTTAAGGCAAGAATGACTCACTGTCTATAGACTGAATGCATAACAGACAAAGTAGGGGTAAAAGTTAATTTTGTCAGTGTTTCAGAGACTGGAGTATTTCAGTGGTATTTTCTAATATGGTAAAGTAGAACTTAATTTCATTTTGTTTTGGCAATAGATGCTTCATAATTGAAGCTAATTATAATTGAAGGATGCAATAAATGTCTCCTTGAAGCATAAATATTTTTTAACTTTTTTTCTTTTTAACTTTTATCCATATTAAATCAGGCCAGTTAGCCTTTCTCAGGAACAGTGCTGCTCATCATTAAATGGATATAAGCTTAAATTGCACTACTTCACAGTCTCCTATACTAAGTGTAATACAGACAATGAAGAAAAATTTTTGTATTCACTAGGTGAAATATTTTCCTGTACAGAGGACTCGGGGAAAAGCTTAGCAGTTTCATTTTTTTGGTCTGCCTGAAATTTAAGAGACTGTATGATAAAATGTGATGCTTCTCACATAAACAAGAAGATCAATCTAAGCTCTCTGAGGGAAACGTATTATGAATGATATTGGTTACTCTGCTTTTTTTGGTCTGCTACATTGATTTATGCACTATAAATGTTTGATTTCAGTCTAGATCTGTGAAAATGGGACTACTGTAACATAGTACATATACATTTTATTTAATTTAGCATGCCATAACATCACTAGAATTTTGGGTTGAAGTATTTACTGACTGCAAAAGCCAGGCATATTGTTCTGAAACAAAGCAGTAAGCCTATCTCTGGAGTTAAAAAAAAAAAAAAAAAAAAATCTTGTAAGCAAATTAATTGCCTTTTAGGCCTTATAATTTCAAAAGGGGTTGATTACTGATTGTATTCCATTGTTTCAAATAAATAAATAAAAACTCGTATCCAGTCATAAAGTCCTGAAGAGGTGGGCATTACTTTTCCAGCCTAGTTGTACATATTATTAGTTTACACATGAACAGCACAATATTGCCTTTCTGATAATGAATGGCATTGTAGGCTCAGGGAAAAACAGTGTTTTGGATCTGACATTTCTCTTTGTCACACATGCATTTGTAGTACTTATTGTCAATATTTTATTATGTTTTCCTAAGATGGCTTAGTGAAAAAAAATGAAGCCACTGAGAGTTGAACATGTGCTTGGTGTATGAATGTGAAGAAGTTGGAGTTAACTGAAGACCTTGTACCTGGTTACAGGGGTAGAGGCTTCAGATGGGAAGAAGTCTACACTAGTTTGGCAAAGCTCAAAGCAAGCTTTACATACACTAAGAAGGTTTGAGGAGGACTTGTGCTTCATCAGACAGCCCAACAAGTAGCTGTGCAATGCTTCACTACTCCAGTAGCAGTTTCCAGTGATGAGCATGTAAGGTGAAGCCCTTCTAGAGAATTTAGAAACAGAGTATGGTAATCGCTATACTTCCACTAGTTATAATCTGTGTGAAGAAATTGAGTGATTGACTCTTAATACTCACTTTAGAAGCCAAGGATAATTCACAACTCTCTTTTTTTTTATCAGTCCAGTCATTTTTCTTCTTTTTTCCTTTTCTTTGTGAAGTATCAGAAATGCAGTATTTGAAGTTTGTTTTCTCTGAGGTGTAGAAATAGTGTTATTACCCTCCTCTATGATATGATATTTTTGACTATGAATTCTGAAAGTGATTTCTATTCTTGTCTGCGCCAAACCATCTTGGCTCCAATTACCTTTTTCCTGTTCAACACCAGCCTCCCTTTTCCCGGTTCCTTTGATTTCTAAAATTGTTTTTCCCAATTAATAACTGACTTTTTATTCTCAGTTTATTTCTGAGAATCAGCTTGTATTTTGAAACAGAAAATTGCTCTATGATTATTTTAGCATTCGTAATAGTAGGATTTTTAAAGTTCTGTGAACACAATTGCTTTACCTTCACTGGCATTTGTGTGAATAAATGATGCTGCGTACCCATTCTCTGAAGTTTTTAATGTTTCCCAATTGCTGCATCCAACCAGGTAGTTCATTAATCAGTTCAGAAAAATATCCTTATATGATGTCATAGCTAATCCACTGGAAATTAGTTTTGCAAAATATTTATGAGCACTAGTGTAAATGTTTTATGAAACCATGTTTGCATATTGTTCTTAGTTCTGTTGTTAATTTTTAGGTTGTTATTTTCCATTTTGCATTTCATTAGAAAGTGTATTATTCTTTGAAACAGAGTTGAAACAGGTATGTGAAGTGTTTACGTTTTAACTCCTTTTTCCTCAGTTAATAAATACTTTCTGAAAGGATCATGATTTGTAGACCAACATTTCTGCTAAACACCCCCCCCCCCCCAAATTAATCATGTATGTAGTAGTTTACTTTTGTAGGCCTACTCCACTGTTCTTCATGGAAAGCTCAGTATATATGTTAATATATAATTAATTCCCATAATTCCCTGAGATGTATATTTCCTATGCTTGATTTGTATTTCTTCAGCCTCTTTTAACTATTCTTTTACCTGACTTCATAGGAACTATTTTTCATAATCTCTTATGAGTTATAAATTGAAAAAAAACACAAGCAAAGCCAGGAATTCAGAATCATAGTGGTACTGTGCTGATTATTCATTTGGAGGCTTACTGTTGTGTAAGATTGCACAATAGGTTGAAGTTCACCAAATAGATTCCTGTCACCAATGATGTATTTATATCATGCATCAAAAAAATCCCAACCAAATAAAATCAAAGCTTCAAGAAAATATTATCTCATTGATTAGTCAGTAAGATTTTGCTAGGCAACTTCTTTTCTGTATTTATATAGTACTAACCTTTAAAATGATCTGTTCTAATTTTTAAAAACACAATCTACCTGCTTATTCACTCTGATTCTAAAACTGTAGCACCATTTTAAGTATTTGTTGAGGTAATATGAGTTTCCTGATGTAACTGCTGTATAAAAGCTATGTCTATTAATTATTAGTAGTTAACTATTGTACAAAGGACAGCAATTTTCCCAGCATCAGCAGAGTGATAAGATTAGAGTGATGCTTCTGCATGTTCCAGATTCCTCTTTGTGTTAACTACTGTCTCAGTTCAGGAAATTAAATTAGTTTATTAAGAACTTTGATACATATAGAATACTATAGTGCACATTTAAAAGTTTTGGACTGTATTTTTTCAGTTATCAGTGTACCTTCCAGTAATGCATTTTTAGGCTAATGTTTTTTATTTCTGTCTTTCTACAAAGAGGATGATGGAACGTCATGGAGTTTTTTATTAAATACTACATTTTTGTTATTTAGTTGTGCTAGAAAAGCCAAGATTGAAGAGATGTGACTTTTAAGTTTTGCAGTATGGTATGGTTTGTGATAGCCTCCAGTAGTTTTTGCAATTAGATAGTGAGGATGCTGATTCTTTAGTTGCATGTAATCCTGCTTGACAAAATGCTGATTATGTCTCCAGCAAATTAGTCTTTTTAAATCTGAATGCTAGAAGAAGTAAATAAAGACCAAAATGGCTTTTAAGCCTGATCATGGGTTACTTGAGGAGATGGGAAGCTGAAAAAAGAAAGCAATTTCAGTAGCCATTTTAGAAATAAAGCAGAAGGAGATTGTTTTGGGAAACAGTGTTGCTTTAAGTCATGTTGCATGGGACTCAGACCCAGGCCATGAATTAGAAATGGTGGTCATAATCCAACAGCAAATTATAGGGTCACCAAATATTATAATGAGATTTCTCACATTAAAGGTTAAATCCCTAATATTTTACAGAACTATAAAGAGGACAGATTTTTGTACTTCTTCAGCTCCAAAGTACCATCGCAGGCGTCCAAGAAAGCAGTTCTCTTAACAACATAGATATACATGGGCTGTATGCATGTCATTTGTCAAAGATCCTATTCGGTTAATCTGAACAGATATACAGTGGAGAATCAGTCTGTTTTATTAAATCTCTGTGTTGTGAATGTCACATAGTATGTCATGTAGTCTGTCACATGGTACATAGAGATTTAGGAAGACACAGAGATTCATTTTGTCACACTGTAAAATACTTACCCAGTGCTTGTTCCAGTAGAAAAATATTGTTTCTGTGTGACTCACTTGCCTGAGGAATTCGGTGTCTGCAACTGGTGTTGCCTATAAAATCCTTGAAATGAATCCATGCCAAAGAAAAAGATGCCTTGCTCTGAAGGGGAAGACACAGTTTGGAGAGGAGGGGACAAGAAGTGGCATATTTAATTTCTAAGAGGACTCTGATCAGAATCCCTAAAATATTTCGGATGACTAAGGAAGCTGAGTCAAGAAAATTATAAGCATGTATTATTTTCAGTGTGTTTATTTATTATGTTGTTGCAAAGAATGGAAAGCTTTGGAACCCTAAAAATGCTACGTTCCTTGTTGCTTTAGCAGATAGTGGAGAGCTGGGGAGTGGAAGGAATGGCTAGTGTTAGGGCAATGATGAGCTCCTTTTCTATAAAGGGATAACTGCCTCAATAATATGCTGAAGTTAGCAGGGGTTTAGCTTTCCATAGAGCTGGGGTTTACTGTGGAATGTCCCTAGCATCTTAAATCAAGATCCTAAGTCCATTAATGTCTGGAAGCAGGAAGTTTTCAAAGGCTGCATAACCACAAGTTTGCATAAAGAGGAGACAATAGACCAAGAAATAGGATGCATCCACCAAAAATGAGTGTTGCTGAGGAAAAATGCATCAATGTAGTAGGAGTTTTCTTAAGTGTTAGAGCTCTATTTTCAGACTTTAATATCAACTATCAATAAGTGTGTTGATCAGAAATATAAAATCTAGGAATTCATTGTAGAGAATATTCCTTATCAGAAATACAATATAGAGAAAGAATTTCAGTATGCTGAATCGGATTTTTGCAAACTCTGCTTTTATACATCATTAATCACTACAAATAAGAGAGGAACTATTTTGAATGTCTCTGATAAGAAGGCTTGATTCATTCATACAAACATGGGTGAAATATAGGAATTTGATCAAAAGGAAGATTCTTTTCTGGTTCCACTGTGCTTCCAGCATCTTGTCTCTGCCACGCTTACAAAGTTTATCATTCATGTTGAGATGCTGGTGAGAGTGTTCATGAATGACTCGTAATTACTAGTGAGCTTACACTAGCCAAATTAACTCTGAAGAATAGCATATGTTGTTTATTAATCTAACAGACTTTTAGCTAAAGCAAACTGCAGAGGCTTTTGCTTATTGATAAGATGTGTGATAGAGTGGTAAAGGCAAACTATTGAAGAAATATCTCTTCCCTTTTTGTTGTTGTTGTTGTGTTGCTGAGGATTTTTGCTGACTCTGGAAGTTTCCTGAATTTCCTAGATTGTGCTCAGTAAGAGTTTCTTCTTGCTTCTTGACAGTCACAGCCAATTTCTAGGGTATGCAAAGGTGTTTTCTGCTGATGTGCTAGCTGCCTTCCCAAAATACAGAGAGAATTAGCTTACTTTTGTCAATTTTAACAGTGAATGTTTGGCTTCTCTCCCAGTTCTTTTTTTTACGGCAAAATTTGTTGCTTTTTGAACCACAGTTCTGTCCCTTCTCCCTTTTTGGTGTTTTTCTTCTTTTCTTCCCAAACATTCTTCCTTTGCATAGCTGTACTGATTGGGTCATGCCAATCTTTCTCACAGCTCATTAAGTAGGCTTTTCCCCTTTGTCCATGGATATCTAATTAGTTATAAATTCCAGTCTGAATCACTTGTAGGGCTAAAATGGACTTCTGGAGGACATCTGCTCATTGTTCTGTCTTTTTATAGTTGTCTCCACACTAGCATCTTCAAAAATCTTTGTTTTCCATTCTTTTTTTTCTTCCAGATCATTAAGGAGTTTGTCTCTCTTTGCTGTACCTAATCTCCCTTGAATATCCTGTTCACAAGAATCATATTGAGTAATGACATCTGAGTACACAGTCTCCAACAAACCAAGTGTTTCATGTTTGTCAATTTTCCATTTTGCTGACCCTAGCTTCTTGCAGGGACAGACAGCTGCACACTGGCTATTCATAAACCTGGCTCAGTATAGTTCCAGAGAAGAACAGTTATTATTAATTCCATTCTTCCAACAGTGTTTACAAGTATCTTAGAAGACAAAATGGCATAGGCACTGGATCCTCCTTCAGTCTCTTCTTCGTATAAAAAGAAGGCTTTGTTTGTTCAATTCCAATCAGTTATCTCTTCATCAAGCTATACTGATTCTTTTTTTCTTTTCATAGAAAGGAGAACACATTATGTGTATAGTGAGTCTCATTTAATTTGCATTACTCATTTCAGGGAAGTGGGGAAAAACCTCCACCTCCATTAGACTGTCAAAGGATTTAGCCCAATTCCCTTCAGTAAAGAACTAAAGGTAGTTGAATGCAGTAAAGATGAGATATAGATGACCACCTAAATTTCTCTAGATTTCCCACAGTGATTTGAAACGATTTGAGATTTTTCCCCAGAAATTATTTGAGTTCAGTTCTATCATTTAACCCATGATGTTGGCACCATCCTTGTGATAGCTTAAAAAAAAAAAAAAAGAAAAGAAAAAAAAAGGCAAAAGATCGGCTCAGTACTGCCAACTTAGCTAGTTAATGTGTAAATGTGCCTGGCAGAAATGTGACATTTAATCATTACGTATTAGCTGTCTTCATTATTAGCAAGTTCTTGGAACCCCTGTTCAATAAGGAAACAACTCTTGTGTGGCTGAGCTTCCATCATCAGTGCATTGTATCCTGCTAAATCTGAACAGGTTGACTGTTAGGGAATGAATGTACTTCTGCATGCATTTTCTGGAGGAAGAAAATGCAAACAGAAATAGCATGGAGAAAGTGAAAATGTGGAGATAATTATAAGAATAAAATAAAGCATGTGCTTCCATTTTTGATGAAAAAAATTTCCAAGGTGAAAATTTTGCCACAGTGATTTAGGAGTTTAGATCTTTTTTTCCAAAGGAATATTATGCCTTTAACACTGTCATCCACATTTAAAATAGGTTTTGAAAATATTGTCAACATGTTTTTAACCTTGGGATCTTAAGTCATTTAGGAGCTTTCAAACATACCTGTTATGTTTCTTTCCAAAATATCAACCAAAATCTGAAAAGAAAATCAAAGTTCTTTCACTTCTTAAAACATAGAACTGAATTGTTTAGTTATTAAAGAAAGATAGTTTTAAAAGTGCAGCGAACAATAATTCCAAATTTCATGTAATAAAAAAGCTGATGTTACTCCACTGTTGTATTTGTAATGCTATTTTCAGATCATTGAGGAAGGTGATTCTGAAGATTACTCTTACTTGAAAGTTTTACAAATTGCAGTTCACGTTCAGCATCTGTTGGTATGGGATTTTTTGTGTGAGATGTAGTAGGAGATGACTTGTAACTCCTTGAAACAAAGATTGAGAGAAGCAGCCTGAGGGAAGCATGAACAATGGCTAGAGGTGAAACCTCGTAAAGATAAGGGGGGAGGAGGGGGAAGGTCCTCAGAGGGAAAGTAATAAATGTTTGTATACGGACCTTGAGAGTTGTCTCACCTTAGTCCACACCGCTGGGGATTTGCGAATCTGAGTCACTCACCCTCCTCTTCTGAGTGGGTCATGACAGATGTCATTGGTCATGTGGGTGTTGGAAAAATGAGAAGACTTTTGTTACAATATTAAAATGCCATGTGGGTTGTTTATAAAGAGGCAGGCACAGGTACAGGCCATCATTGTGAAACCACATTTATAAATTATGAGACTACTAATCACAGGGAACAGTTACATCTATTAGTAACACGGAAGGTGAGAGACCTTAATGTAAGGGAGGAAATGCTGAAGACAAAAAGGGAAACAAATTAGGGACTTGGTCCTATATATCATATTAAATTAAAAACATGTAAACTTAAGCAATGGAGCTGTAATTTCATCTTAGATTCCTGGTGTCTGCACAAACAGCTTGGGTGTTCTCCATTGTTTTACGGTATCATCTGAAATACATGGTCAAATTATAGATTAATAACTGAAATCTGTATTTATTTTCTGTTTGTTTCTCCATCCATTTCAATCAGTGCAATTTCATTAAAATACTGTCAGAGTTTTTTAAGTATTAGGTTCATGAGTGTTATCTCAGCACAATGGTGGTAATGAAAATGTAAATATTTGTCCCATGGTAAAACGCACCTGCTGTTATAATTTTTAAATTTTGTTCTTTTAGACTGGAGCAGGACCCCATGTTGGTAAGTGCTATTGTCCTAGTTTCAGCTGGGATAGAGTTAACTGTCTTCCTAGTGGCTGGTACAGTGCTATGTTTTGAGTTCAGTCTGTGAAGAATGTTGATAACACTGATGTTTTCAGTTGTTGCTAAGTAGTGTTTAGACTAATGTCAAGGATTTTTCAGCTTCTCATGCCCAGCCAGCGAGAAAGCTGGAGGGGCACAAGAAGTTGGCACAGGACACAGCCAGGGCACCTGACCCAAACTGGCCAACAGGGTATTCCATACCGTGTGACGTCCCATCTAGTTTAGGAACTGGGGAGAGTGGGGGCGGGGAATCGCCACTCCGGGACTAGAGGGGTGCCGGTTGGCGGGTGGTGAGTAATTGCACTGCGCATCATTTGTACATTCCAATCCTTTCATTATTGCTGTTGTCATTTTATTAGTGTTATCATTATCATTATTAGTTTCTTCTTTTCTGTTCTATTAAACCGTTCTTATCTCAACCCGCGGGTTTTGCTTCTTTTTCCCGATTTTCTCCCCCATCCCACTTGGTGGGGGGGGAGTGAGTGAGTGGCTGCGTGGTGCTTAGTTGCTGGCTGGAGTTAAACCACGACAGCTATAAAATGAGATTACTATATATATATATATGTATGTATTTTTTTAATGTAATTCTGGCAGTATGATCTATCTTCTTCTATTAAGATAAATTCTGCTATTTTCTGACTGTACTCTATCAGGCAGACAGGAGAAATATGGTTTATATTTTTAGAGCTGTGGATAGCAGTAAGATTTGATCCATGCTTATGTTCTTGTAAGACCAAGACTTTGTTTGCATATTGATATCATAATTATTATCGATTAAGAAATCTTATGAAAGGATGGTGAATCTGATTTATATTGAATATGAGGTCATCAGAGTCATGTTAAGATTAAACTGGGGAAGTAAAAGCTCAGTGTCACTTTGGGACATGGTCTTGTTGCCTACTTAAATCACAGAAGCAGCTCAACAAGTACAAGTCAAACCCAAAATGTAATCATTGTCTTTTTAAGGCATACTCCTGTCCTTCATATCATAGCACTTATCCAGTGCGGCTCGTTCTGTACTCTTTAATATCTGGTCCATGTATTTTTAATTTGAATTAACAGAGATGTACTTGTTAGGCCAGAAAAGACATGCTTGTGACTTTAGATCTACAAGCATTTGTTTCCCTGCCATACAGCGGAGTTGTACTACATGTGTATGCAAATAAGGAGAAAAGGAACAGTACTTAGAAGCTTGTTCATCTTTCTAGCAATCCATTATTTGGTTCACATTTCCCATCTCTTTCCTGTTCTTTGATGGTGGACCACACGATTACCCCAACAGACGAATTTTAGACTTCAACCTACATGTAGGAACAAGCTAGTTAAAGAGGACATTTCCTCTCATAATTCAGGTGTTCATTCCACCTGTTTCTTTCAGTCCAGCTGAGTTTGTTTCCCTTGGTGAATCTGCCACTCTTAAAACTTGTTTCCTGGCTCTTGAAGATTACACTTTTCTATGCCATCATCTGCTAGAACTGATTTAACCAAACATATCACTCACAGAGGAAGCTAGTGCCAGTTTGTGTGAAGCTACTGAAATATTGTTCCTGCCATCTTCCATTGATGTCGTTGCCAGGTTTTCTCCTCATGGAATATTCTTAACAAAGATGTTGTCCATCTTATCTTCTCAGAGACCTTAAGAGAGGGAGCTGAGCAGAAGACGTAATGTGCTGGTCACAGTGCTTGTGGACATGCCCTGCCTTATTGAGATATGTAAAGCGACAGGGATGGAGGCCCACCAGGATTAAAAGAAAAGTGGTGTTTTTTAAACTGAAATCTAATTATTTACTGTGTTTTTCCTGATTTTGTTGCTATTTTAATAGACTTTTAGAACCTTTTCAGTAAGACAAATTTAATTGGTTTATCTAGTAGTAGGAATATTTAAGATAAAGTCTAGAGATCTATAACAAGTGCTAGGGCTGTATGCTGCTGTATCTTTCAGCAGTCTACTCATCATCTGCTTGTCTCCTCAGGTATCTGTTTTTCTCTAAGGCAACTCAGCTATGAGTTGCTATAAGCTAATCTTATGTTGTTACTACTATACTGCTTCTGCGATCCCACCTAGTTTAATTAAGGTTAACCTTGTAATATACTATGTTGGCAGTGTAGCTAGACAGAACACCTCAAAAGTTATTCTAAAACACAACACGCAAGTTTAGATGATTATAAAGCTGACTAAAATGAAGTCATGAGTAAGCTTTTGAAACTAAAGCTTCTTTTAAAAAAATACACTGAAAGTATACTGGAATTGTTCTGGTTATTGAAAACGTAACTTAAAAAGCATATTACTAGGAAACATCATAGCCTGAGATGTATTTGAATCCAGCTTCCTGAAGAATTCAGTGTAGCACATTACAATTTAAAAACATTTCAAGTCACAGAATAGTGGGAAAAATATGATTCTATTCATTACATGATTGATTATTCTTTTTAACGTGCTCTGAACTTCATTGTGCTGTGAACATTACAATTAAATACGTTAAACACAGAAAAGCCATAAATGTTCTCACTAAGTAATAATGGTAATAGTATCAGCTCACTGGTATCCATTTTTATGAAGTGATAATTTTATTGGAGAACAGTATTCAAGATGCAAACATTTATTGTCCTTTTATAGACAATTGTTTCAATAACTGTTTAGTGAGTACTGGCATCATAGGGAGAAAATTGTGTACCTCAGCTGCTGTCCTGCCTGTGGCTGTAATGAAGTCTCTGTAGTAATCTAATTGTATTGATTTAGCAAAAAAAATGGATTTCTAATTGACAACGTAAAGCCAAGCAAATTGTCAGTAAAGACATGCTGACTTAAGCCTTGTTGACACTGATGTCAAAACTGTTCTTTGTGGCCAAGAAGGAAAAACAGATTCTTCTGAATTACTAAACTTCAAAACACGTAAATTATGTAATCAACTGACTTTATGTACAGCTTGATGGTGAAGTTATTTGCACATTCTTTCCTTTAGATTGTCAGGGATGCAAAGGGGTTTCAAAATGTGTTGCTTAAGAAACATGATTTTGGAGTTTTGAGTACAGTTGCACCTCTGTTTCTGAAAGTGGCCAGGGAAAAAATCCATGGCTGAACCAAAAAGACATCAGACTCTCAGATTAGAATCTTGAAGTCCCTCGGATTTGGCACCTCTTCCAGGCAGAAGTAGTTGGGTCACCCTATGTAGTCAGTCTGGAAGTAAGTTTTTCAAGTTGGAGACTGAAGACTGAACGAGTGAAGCCTCCCCTGAATGATCTTTCACTGTAATGTGGTACTGACTAGGTTGTTGCCTAGCCATAACCAATATAAAATATGAAGCATAAAGTTTTTTCAAAATCTTAGTGGTCCCTAGAGCTTGACTGAGGACCTACTTAATGTAAGTACTTTCTACTCAGTAATCAGTACCTGAAGAGATTAATTTTAGGATAAAGTGCTTTTTAAAAAGAAGTGGTCTGTGTCTGTAGCCTAACTAGGAGTATTTTTCAGTAGAAGATAGGACATGAGCCAGCGATGTACCCTTGCCAAAAAGAAGGCTAACAGTATCCTGGGCTGCCTTCAGGAGTAGTGTTTCCAGCAGGCTGAGAAAGGTGATCCTTCCCCTCTATTCAGCACCAGTGAGGCCACAACTGGAGTACTGTGTCCAGTTCTGGGATCCCCAGTAAAAGAGAGACATGCACATACTGGAGAGTCCAGTGAAGGGCCATGAAAATTATTAAGGGACTGAAGCATCTCTCCTATGAGGAAAGACTGAGAGAGCTGGGACTGCTTAACCTGGAGAAAAGAAGATTCAAGGGGGGGGATCTTATCTATGCATACAGATACCTGAAGGGAAGCTGCAAAGAGGATGGAGGCAGACTCTTTTCAGTGGTGCCTGATGACAGTACAAGAGTCAGTAAGCACAAACTGAAACACAGGAGGTTCTGTCTGAACATCAGAAAACACTTTTTTACTGCGAGCGGGACTAAGCACTAGCACAGGTTGCCCGGAGAGGTTGTGGAGTCTCTATTATTGGAGATATTAAAAAGCTGTCTGGACATGGTCCTGAGCAACCTACTCTAGGTGGCCCTGCTTGAGTAGGGGGTTGGACTAGATGACCTCTAGAGATGCTTTCCAACCTCAAGCATTCTGTGATTCTGTGACATACCCTAGTGCAGGTCTCAGTAGGACTACACTCTTCAAATGCTTTTCAGTTACTGTAGCAGTTTTAATAGTGATTGATCCTAATAGTACTAAACAGAAAAAAAAATAAAAATCTGACAAATGTAAAATTGTCCATCAGGGCAATAAGGATTTACACTGATTTCTGTTGCCAGTAACGTACAATAAAATGATGTGCTTTTATCATATCTGGCCAACAGTTTGTGGCCCAATGACCATTTATACCAGGGTCAGTTACTGACATGCTTTTGGCTGCCTTTTGAAAGGCTTGAATGGCTAATACTGTGAAGAGAAGACTTTGCAGGTGTCAGGTGTATCCTAGATAAAGATGTTTTCAGAGGAAGCTGCTCTCTTCCTCCAATATTTAATTCTCTAAAAATGTAGCTGTACTACCTTGTCAGTCTATTCACAGTAGTTAATATGATCCCCGCTAACTCAGGATGATAACATCTTTTTCTATTGTTTTTGGAAATCAATTGTAGAGTACCAAACCCTTGCAGAAGAGAAGAAACAATTTAGCTCTCAACACATGCTGGAAGTGACAGCAAGAGCTTTGTATATAGCTTTCCAAGAAAATCCATCCTTTTATTCATAAGGCCTTTTCAAGAGATACAAGCCACTTGCGTGCCATCTTCGTATTTATTGTTGTAATGAACTCATCGATTTCATCCCAACTCTTGATTTTAGAATTGGGGTTGGGGTGTAATGTACTAAGTATTTGTGTATTTGCTGTATAAGAAATCTTATGGTTCTTATAGCACTTCCTGCTCCGTGTGATACATTTTTCACTACATATGGTGAACTTCCAGCTAAAGTCTATAAAGAAAACAGTAAAATATTTCAGCTGTAAGCTTAATTAATGCCACATACTGCGTAGAGTGGAAGCAAAATGAATGACCTGCTGTAGTGTTATACAAAAAGAGAGCTGTCCACAGCATGAGCTGCTGGCCAGAGGCCATGTTACTGTCAGGGTGAGTGGAGATAGCCAGCTGGTTCTGGTAAATCATCTATATGATGACCTGAGCTATGGCTAGTTATGAGTAGATTGCCTTTTTTTTTTTTTTTTTTTTTTTCTCTAAATGCTGATGTGAAGAATTTTCCCTGCTAGCTATAGTTTTGTTTCTATCTCTTCACCTCTACAGCTCATCTGATTGTTAATATGTTCCTTACCAACCCAAACTATTATTGGTCTAGATGCTGTCATACTGTATTTTTATATTTTAAAACTCCTTTGTTTTTCATTCTGTCTATGAATTAAGAAAATAATGCACAGAGAATCAATCAGTAATAAAAATGTCTAGAAGCAGTGTCATGTGCCGGGCTACAGTTACAATACCTGAGGTGACAAAAATCATATTGGTTTTTGGCTTATCTGTTTCATGATGTGAGTAGTAAACAGTTTCAGATTTGTATCTGTCAAATTAGATGTTGATTTCTTAGTTTTTGTGAATATAGCTAAGTATTTGCTGTGATAATATCTTGTCAAACTTGAAAATTGCTTGTATCTTTAAATAAACATTTTCCATTTATAATATAACACTTACCAAATCATTCCCAGAGATATATTTCTACAACCATTAAGGTTATTTTCTTACTCAAGTCCTGATATACCTATGTCAGTAATTCTTTTTTATTAAGAAATATCACAAAAAAAATTGAAGTCTCAAAAGAATAGTCATGGAAAGAAGTAATGCCTTTATTTTTGTTTCATATATAAATATAGCAAATAAAATAATTGTGTTGAAGTTCTAAATGTTGAATGTTCTAAAAGATGCTGGAAGTTCCTAAAAAAAAATAAAAATTAGTTTTTCTGCCACCCCAAGTTATGGGTGAATGTCTGATGGCATCCATCTCCATTTTATTGGGAGTTTGTTCAAATGGATAAATTTCAATGAATTGACATGCTTGCAATAAAAGCACTCTTCACTGAAAATTTCAAATCGCTTTTAATCATTGTGTTGATGTTTCATACATACTCAGTCTGTTTTTTCTGTTCTACACCCTTGGGAATGCAGGCAGGCTTTATTAAACACTTTAAAAAAATGTTAATAATATTTTTCTCAAATGTAGGAGTATGAAAGCTTGTTTAATAGCAAGGACTGTCAAGTGAAACCTATTAACTGAAGCTAGCAGAAAATCTGGGTAAGATTAGAGAGCGCTGTGGGTCTCTAAGCAATCTGAGTTATAGCATTTGCTGTAGGGATTGTGGAACTCTTGAGACCTTCAACTTGATCTTCTCAGAAAGCTAAAATGAAATTGGGAGAGAACATGAACTAGAAAAACTAACTTTTGACCAGTTCTTATTGTAATGCCCCCAAACTTGTATTGCCTCTAAAACAGTAAAAAACCCTGAAAGCAATGCCAAATGGAAGGCAGTGGAATGAGACTTAAGCAGTTCGGTTCTTCAGTTTTTCACTAGCTTGCTCGTTGTCTGTGGAGAAGTTTCTTTCTTTCCTTCCCTGAGCTTCCATTCTTCGTATATACAATGCTGACACAAATGTTTGTTGTAAAGAGCTTTGCTTGCTTGAGACATAGATTTGGGATAGGAAAACCACTGGAGTCCCAGCCTTAATTATGAGAGAAGAATGCTTGGTTTAGATCTGAAGCAAATTGTAGTTATCCTGGCAAATCATTTATGAAGTTTCTTTCTTCTGTCCTACCTTCCCTCATCCCCACTGAGATACCAGTTTTTCATTAGACCACCTGATTTTCAAACATGTAGAAGCCATAGCAACATGTGTAAAAGACCTCTGATAACTTCTGCTGTTTCTGTTAAGTATAATCATACTTTTCTGTAGTCATATTCATTTCTTAAAGCATCTTGTGCTTTGATCAAAGGTATTGTGCCCAGTTTAGCCTTCCACCTGTTTTAGCAGCTGGATGCACATGCAAGAGAGGTGATCTTCCTAAGAGCTCCTCAGTGTGTCATGGAGAAGCTACTGTATTAATCTTGGTTTGTGTTCGGTCAACCACACAGAATTTTTGAATTGCCTTACTGGGATGGCATTACCATATGGCACCCCACCCCTACCATTTAAGATTATTGCATGTAAAAGTATCTTCTACCACTTTTTTTTTTTTTTTTTTTGGTGCAGAATGGTAAAAACACTACCCTTTAACACATTTACTTGTGTTTCTGGGTGACTTTTTAAAAAATTTAAGATGGATGGAATCAGCATAGGTTTAGAGCATATGTAGAGCTGATCCAGAACTAAAAATCCTATTTTGTCTTCAAAATACACAAAATAATATAATTTTGTTTCAGAAAAATCAGTAAGCTGGAAGTCAAATTGCCTGCCCAGATGTTAACAGCAAATATTGGATTGTTTCTTCTGTTTGACTAACCATTTTTAATTAAGAACAGTGATCCTTTTATTTCATTCCTTAGTTTTGAATCTGATTCTTCTTTTGTGGCACTTAGAAAAGAGCCGTTAGCCATTAAGACAAATTTATATTTGTCTAGAGAATGATATGCAAGGCATAATCATGTTCTAAACATTTTTTGTTAACACTTGTTTAAGTAGATTGTTACCCTAACTTCAGGAATTATACCAAAAATCTCACCCTCTAGATTTAGTTCATTTGCTCTTTCATTTTTCCATTTTGAAACTTTACCTCTGTAAGAGATTTTCCCGAAGCCTAAATTAAACTTTGAAAATGTAAAATGTCTCTGTTCCATTCTTGAATTACTTTCATAAGTCTAAGATACCTGTTCCAATAGTACATTATAGCCCTAAAATATCAATAGTTTAAAGGTCATTGGCTTGATTGTGATCTAGATTTCATGCTGTGTGCTTACTAGGATTCACCTATCCCTAGTGAATATGCACAATCATATTTTTTATGGTACAGAAAAAAATCAAAAAGTATAGAAGTAACCAAAAATGAAATTTTAAAATTGCAAAATATTTTCACGTACAGTTGTGACATGACTAAATAGTTTGCAGTGCTATGATAGTTTCCATTATCTTGTTTATGATACTTGTTCAGTGCAGTGTAAGAACTGATTTAATGTCTTTGTGGTTACTGAATAGTGTATTCCATATTACTTTGGTTTTGAATTAGAAATGTCATTAATTATCAGAACACAGGAGTTATTTTTAATTTCTTTAGCATGTGGCTCTGGATTGCTTATGACTTTTTGTATATACGCATATGTGCACCATGGAGTTTACCAGTTTAAGATGCTAACATTGAAACCCTTGAATTATTTAACAGAGCACTTCAGTAATTTAATTATTTTTGGTTTGAGACCCTCAAGCATCCTAATGTCAGAAACCCAGGTAAACTTTCAAACCATAGCTCTTGTCTCATGTTGAAATGTTGTCACCAGTCATTTCATATTTACAAGACCTGAATAATGGAATAGCATTAAGCTTATACCGCAGTCAAATTTTTTAAAATGTCCATTTAATAATTCCTCATCAATAAGATCTGTCAGTCACCTAGTTTAGAATGTATATTTTTATAATGGATTTTGAAAGTTCAGTAGGATAAAATAGCAATTCAGTCATCAAAAGTTTATGTGTATATTTGTATGAATTTCTGACCTACATATATATATATTTATTCATAAATACCTGTCTGTATGTATTTTTATATATAAAGTATATGTGCACTTTATCAATCAGAATTCTTGGCAAAAACTTTTTTTTAGGTGTGACCTTTTTTTGAAAGATGTTCTGTTATATTGCAGTTTAGCAAAGCTCATGCAAGTCACTTTTAAAAAATATTTTAATAACTTGTCCTTCTACTAGTGTTCTGAAATTTCTTTGCCTTTTCATGATTTACAAAAATACAGAGCTCACAGCAGTTCCTACTCAGTTAAAAATACTTATCTGAAGTAGATATGGTCTAGTAACTTTTCAGTTACTGGTGATAAAAACATGATACTAAATGGCGATATTTATCAAACATTTCTGTGTTTTTTGTCTTAATAGTTTTAACATCTCCAGGTACTAATTACCAGACCAACTAGGTTTTGTTTTGGTTTTCAATAGTTTAAAAATCAGTTGATTTTTTTTTTTTTTTACATGTCTATTCAAGTCAGTAGTGAGAGTGCTGCCAATAACTGTAACTGGCCAGATTAATAACTCTAAAAAATAAAGCCAAAATCATCATAATATTTTTATATTCATAGCAAATGGCAAATTCTTTGGGCTTCTTTATTATGTATATATGTGCAGTTCTTAGAAAACTGAGGCCTTGATCCTTGTGGGTGGTTGGGAAGAATTGATGTTACGTGACTTGGGTCTGATCAACTTGCCTGAGGTCCAAAGGCAGCTGGTGTTGTTTGGTTTTATATTGAACAGTTTCAGAATTAAAATGTTTATTTTGGTTTTTGATTGGAAAAATATTCAACAGATTTAAGAAAAAAATTGCTTGTAGATGATTGTGGTGGGTTGACCTTGGCTAGCCACCAGATGCCCACCAAGCTGTTCTATCACTCCCCTCCTCAACTGGACAGGGGGAGAGAAAATATGACAAAAGGCTCATGGGTTGAGATAAGGACAGGGAGATCACTCAGCACTTACCATCACGGGCAAAATAGACTCGACTTGGGGAAATAAATTTAACTTATTGCCGGTTAATAAAAGAGTATCATATAATAGAATCATAGAATAGCAGGTTGGAAGGGCCCTCTAAGATCAACCTTTCTTGGCAAAAGCACAGTCTGGACAAGATGGCCCAGCACCCTGTCCAACTGAATCTTGAAAGTGTCCAGTGTTGGGGAATACACCATTTCCCTGGGGAGATTATTCCAATGGCTGATTGTTCTCATTGTGAAAAATTTTCCTCTTGTGTCCAATCAGAATGTCCCCAGGAGTAACCTGTACCCATTACCCCTTGTCTTTTCCATGTCACTCCTTGTAAAAACGGAGTATCCATCTTCTTTGTAGCCACCCTTTAAGTACCGGAACATGGTGGTAAGGTGTCCCCTAAGCCTTCTTTTCTCAAGGCTGAATAAACCCAGTTCTCTCAGCCTTTCCTCATATGGCAGGCTTCCCAGGCCTTTGATCATCTTTGTGGCCCTTCTCTGGACCCTCTCCAGCCTGTCCACATCTTTCTTGTATAGCAAGGGACCAAAACTGAACACAGTATTCTAGGTGTGGCCTGACCAGCACTGAGTGGGATAATGACTTCTTTATCTCTGCTGGTGATGCTTTTGTTGATGCAACCCAGCATCCTGTTGGCTTTCTTTACTGAAGCAGCACAATGTTCAGTCATATGGAGCTTGTTGTCCTCCAGGACCCCCAGACCCCTTTCCACAGAGCTGGTCCCCAGCCGGGTAGATGCCAGCCTGTGCTGCACTCCTGGATTATGTTTTCCCAGGTGCAAGACCTTAAATTTGTCTTTGTTGAACTTCATAAGGTTCTTGTTAGCCCACTCTTCCAGCCCACCCAGGTCTTCCTGCAGGGTGGCTCTCTCTTCCAAAGTGTCCACTTCCCCACTCAGTTTGGTATCATTTGCAAACCATCAGGGTACACTTGATCCCATCATCCAGATCACTTACGAAAATATTAAACAGCGCTGGGCCCAATAACGATCCCTGGGGGACCCAGGGGTAGGATGAGGGTAGGAAAATGAGAAATAAGAACAAATCTAAAACCACCTTCCCCCCACCCCTCCCTTCTTCCCTATTTTCTCTAGCTCTTCCTCCTGAGCAGTGCAGGGGGATGGGGAATGGGGGTTGTGGTTAGTTCATCCATCATATGTTGTCTCTGCTACTCCTTTCTCCTCATGCTCTTCCCCTGCTCCAGCGTGGGGTCCCACCCATGGGACACAGTCCCTCACAAACTTTTCCAACGTGGGTCCTTTCCACGGCCTGCAGTCCTTTAGGAACAGGCTGTTCCAGCTTGGGTCCCCTGTGGGGCCACAAGTCCTGCCAGAAAACTTGCTCCTCCAGTGTGGCCTCCTCTCCACAGGGTCACAGGTCCTGCCAGGAACCTACTCCAGCATGGGCTTCCCACAGGGTCACAGACTCTGGCACATCCACCTGCTCCGGCGTGGGGTCCTCCACAGGCTGCAGGGTGGATATCTGCTCCACTGTGGACCTCCATGGGCTGCAGGGGGAGAACTTGCATCACCAAGCCTCACTCTGTTGAACAGTATACACTGGGGGAACTGACTAATGCCTGCCTGTGGTGATGGAATAAAATATCATTGTATTTAATGATTGTGTTGTAAAGGGTATATTTCATCGGGCCACATTAATAGTTTCAGGGGCAGTGCTACTTCTGGCATTCTCACAATCTAGAAGTTGACTTTTCAACTATTTTTAATAGTAATAATTGTTTCGTAAGTAATATATAAACTAAGGTCACAAGACAATGGAAATGGTTGAAAAAATACTAATTACCTTAAATCTCAAAATGTAATCATGCATTACATTTTTGTTACAATAGCTAGCTAAATAAATATGTAGAAACTCATTATAAGGAGGAAAATTATTAACCCTTTCGTGAATTCAGTTTCTGAATTCTTAAGGAATTCAGACAAAGCTAGGATGAATACTGCCAGAATATGATAAGGGGGTGATCTAAGGTCTTGAAGCCTACTGACACTTTGCTCTGGGAGGACTGAGAAACAGCAGTGAGGAAAGTTCTGTTTGTAAAGGTTTACTACATAAATAACCTGCTAAATGTTACATTTAATTGAAATTATGGGCAAAGAGAAGCAATTCTGATTGAAAAGAATAAAAATGACGAAATGCCTGTTTACTAGCTTATTTAAAACCTGCTTTATAAATTCATTATTTCTGTTTTGACTTACTTCAGTGATATATGTATTGTTGTAATATGGATGTGTATTCTATGACTTATAGCTGTAATTATTCACAGTGAGTTAATTTATGCCATTAATGTCAAATTCACTAACAAATGCATGGTAAAACCTCAAGAGTTTTGATTTGGATAAATATCTAGCAATACAGATGTTTACCTAAACGTGTTTGAGCTTTACATTTTAAAAATGTTATGAAATCAACATTTGTTTGATCCTTCAAATCGATTTAATCTGGTTTTTATTTATAATTGAATCAACTGGCCCATTTTTGTGCATTGTTTACTTTCTTTTAGTGACAATAAAGTCAGTTTTTAAGCATAAAACTGATCATTCTATCTGGTTTACAAGTTTGTTTATTTGTTTTGGGTATTTCTTTGTTTCGTGTTTTGGGGTTTTTTCCTCCTCCTGAGCACAAAGCCTGTTAAACCAATCTTTTTAATGGCTATGTTTCAGAAAGTAGTTTTACATAAACAGAATGAGATTGCTTTAATTTAATTTTTAAGTCATGGAGAGAAGTTAATAGCTTCCAGTCTAAAGGCAATGTGACAGCTGAATATGAATGTAAATATCTGTAAAAGAAAGTTAAGGATATAAAAAATGTTAAATGGTTTCTTATTAGATGACATAAATATTTTTGCTCTAAAGGAGAATTAATGATAACTTCTTTAAGGAGTTTACAAACAGTTACTGCTTGCTTGCATGCTAGAACTTAAACTGGTTCAGGAAAACAACAGATGATGGCAGTATCCATATCTCCTAAAGGGCAAAATTAAAGCTTTGAAGGGTTTTAATGTTTCTTTTTGTGTAAAATATGGTATAAACAGTGGCATATCTTTGTGTAAAATATGGGTGTATGTATAATGGCATAAATTAATTTAATTTACTAAGTGTAATAAAGGAGTGATAACTTCATTTATGACATGCGTTTTTAGAAAGAATAGATTTTTCTTCTATTTGTATGAAAGAGTGTACTGGTTTTGGCTACAAACTATTATGAAGAAAATTACCTTTAGCTCAGCCAAAACCAGTACAAAAAAAAGTTACATGACTTTTTCCTCCAAAACCAAATTTTCCTCATAAAAGACAATAAAACAGTCTTCAGAAATAGAATATAAGATACATACATGGATTACATTAATATTTTTTACAGTTTCTTGCTGATAAATTTGAATTGCAAATCCAATTTGAAATATCAAACCAAAGGTTTTCTTTAAATTAATAAAACCTACCAAATTCTTACTAAATGCCTAGTAAAAATAACATTGATATGGTTTATGCTGAATGAATGCATCCCTTCTGTACCCATAGAAACTGATTACCTATACGTTCTCAGGTAATCTTCATGTAATAAAATCTGTGAAAAACAGACCTCTCATTTGCTTACTTGTACTTACATCTTTCTTTTCCAGATGACACGAGAGCAGTATATATTAGCAACACAACAGAACAGCCTGCCAAGGACTGAACATCCTCAGTTTTACCCAGTAGGGATTTATGGATGGCGAAAGAGGTGCTTATACTTCTTTGTCCTTCTGCTGTTGGTTACCATGATTGTTAACTTAGCAATGACAGTATGGATTTTGAAGGTTATGAATTTCACAGTGGTAAGTATCACAGTAACTCTATGTAACCTGTTTCTTCAAGTAATAACTTGTAGTTTTAGTTCTCTTTCCTTTACCATGTTATATACAAATCTTGTAATTTTAAATTAAACATCATATATGCTTCTTTGAGTGTTACTTCAGATATTTATACCTTTTGTGTATATACTGCAGTGAGTGGACCTGTGCCCTCTCTATTCAGATATTTTTGGTTAATCATATCTGCTGAAAATATATTGGGATCTTAGATTTTTTTTGTTTGCCCAACCAAAAGCATCATGGTGACTGCCGCAAGTATCTCTTTGTTGCTTGTCACCACTGACAGCAATCAGTAGGAGTTTATTATGCCTGTTCTGTATGGTATCTCTCTTATAAGGAAACTGGGTTAGTTATGTCAACTTAGGGTGGCTTTTTAAGTTTATGTTGTTCTTAGTATTTTTTTAGAGTTTACTGACCATTTGGACTGTGTTTCACCTAGAACTTAGAGTAGCTGTTTTGATGTTGATAAGAGGGGGTAGGTGGGTGTAAGAGCCATGGGCTTCTATGAGACAGCTTCCATGTGGAACCTTTAATAGCAAGCAAAGTGTTACCGAGCCTGTATTTCAGATGTACACCTGAAAGAACATCTGCATTCAGTGAAAACTGTTATCTGCCCAGCTGTTCCCAAAGCTTTGTTTGGATAAAGGTGGTGGAAGTGCTCACTAGTTGACAGTGGAGTAGTGTCTTTCTGTATATAAAAAGAAAAGATAGAACACTCCACAGTTTAAAACAGCAGTGCTTCTGCTAGGATCAGTGTAGTCTCTCTCTCTGGATTTTGACCTTCATAAGCCATATTTTGATGTAGCTAGTAATACATTTCTAATTCCTAGGGTCATAGCACATTTCTGTTCTCCATGAGTTCCTCAAAAATAAAAAAAAAAACCAAAACCCCAGCATTAAACATACGGCTGAGTTTATTCTATATCTGCTAATGCTCTGTAGTGAATAGGGTTATCTGAGATTTTCCTGGTGAGACATATTGTGCAAATATATTGCTACTTTTGAGTTGCCACTAGTGGATGAGTATGCGGGATTCATAAATTGACAACTGTATGACTTTAATATTCATGTACTGAAAAGTTTGTTAGAAGTTTGGGGATGGGGGGTTGCTTGGTTTTTGGGTGGGGGTTTTTTTGGCTTGTTTTGTTTTTTCTTTTTTTTTTTTTTTTTTTTTTTAGCATAATGTGCTTGCAGAACAGGACATCCACATATGCTTTTGTTATTTGTAGTAGAAGCATATTTAGCCATACCTGTTGACTTCAGTAAAATGGTCTGCTCTTATTCCAGAGGAGAATTAAGCACGGAAATTTAAAGAGGTTAAGAAGATGTTTTAAAAAGCATGGCATTTTTCTATGTGCAGGAGGTAGCATTGCAATACAATATTTGAAACTACTGCTTCCATATCTAGGCAATGTTTGACCTTCCACACTACAAGCTACTATAGCACTATCCAGTTCAGAACTCTTACGATTTGAACATACAATCTTTTTAAAACAAAACCAAAAAAGATATTCTGAAATATTTTTCTTTCCCGTATGTCAAAGCTTTGTTAGAAAGTTAAAGGTTTATGATGAATCACTAAATCAGTGCAGGAATCTAGTGCAGGAAACAACCGGATTGTTTTAGCAGTTCTGTCTACTAGTTAGTGGATTGAAGACCTTGCTTCAGTAGCTTGAGAAATGTATGTATCTGAAATAATTATGCAAACACTGGCTTAATAATTGCACGACAATAGTGTTTGAAATGTTATGCACTTGATTTATAAAATCATTATTTCATTATTACAATTCAGAAATCACAAAGCTCATGTGCATCTTTAATAATTCTGAATTTGTTATACATTCAGATAAATGGCATGCCACTGACTAGGGTGAGTTACTCTTTAACCCTTCTGTTACAGAATTAAAACTAATTTTGTATATTCACATTTACCATAGTCATATATACCAGTAAGCCATTTGGAAAACAAAAGTGGACCATATCACTCCTCTTTCATATGAAAAGCCCCCAAAAATATTTCATATGCTTGGGAACACTATTCATTTTGGAATATCATATACCCCTTAACTACCTCAGAAATGAAAGTTCCTACTTACAGTTTGTTATGAACAATCTGCAAAAATTACTGTTTCCAAAGGATTTTGTACTTAAAAAGAATGACAGAAGCATTTTATTTAATCATCATACCACCACCAGATCATTCTTACTCAAATTTATGTGTAGTGTATCCCTGCTGACATAAAATTATTAACCATTATTCTTTTAATGGCAAAATATTTCATGCTTTTTTTTAATGAAATCTACTGCATCAGGACTGATTTGCTTTCTTCTTCCAGCTTTTATATAAATTTATGGAATGATCTTTGGTTAAACTGTTGCAGAAAACAGAATCAATAGGCATAAAACTTTGGTTTATGACCTGAAATTGTATATCTTAAAATGCACACGTTTGTTTTACAATGAGACTGTTAAAACATATAGTAATTAAATGACAGTACAATAGCTTATATTATAAAGCTACATGTAATAGCTGTAGGCATATCATATAACTTAAAGCTGAAAGAATGATAAAAGTCTGTCAGTAGTTGCTTCTGCTTTTATAAGCACAGTTACTTTGGATCATGTTCGAATCCATTTTGTTAATTATACACTGAAGAACACAAGTTTTCTTCTGGAGATTCATGGAATGGTAGTCTTCTACTTGGACTAGTTAGTATTCACATTAAAGTCTCTGTATAGGTTCAAAAATTGATTGCTAGATGGTTGTCTTTTAAAAGGTTCAGTAAAATCTTCACATTTATGTCCACACATGCACATTTGAGCACCAGTGGAAAATTTATATCAAGTCTGAAGGAGTCACATTCTTAGCAACAGACATCTGAAAGTAAAATAATTTAGTTTATAAACCTAAACTTCATGTATTTAAAGAATGCAGTAGCTTTGAAATATACATATATTTCTTCCATGCACACACATATATGTATAGATAGATAGAAACTAAGAAATTGTATTTGTATATCTGGTAGTGATCGAAAATCAGAAGTGCAGTTAGAAAACTTTTGAAAAGGAAAATACTTGTGCTAAACTGGTTTAAAGAGTATTTGCACAAAAGAGGAATCTAGTAATGATAAAATACTTGTTGATATTGAACTGCTTTGACATTTTGACATTATTGCTGTTTTAGCATAAACCAATGTTGAGCTTTTTATAAAAACAATAGTAATTGCACCACTTCAAGGGTCATGAAGAGCCAGGGCATGGGTTTGTCATTGCTGGGTGACAATTGCATCATTGTTAATTTGTATTAGCTGTTGACTTTCTATTTTTAACTGTACAGCTGCAGCCACTGGTCACTTGGCACAATAAAAGGCTTTCTGAGTTAAATTTATAGATCCTTCAGTTGAATAGGTTTTCTGTACATACTGGCCTTGCATGTAAAAGTTGCATTCTGAATCTGAGCTAGTTATCCCATGCTCTTTTTATACACAGAGAAGAGAAATAGGGTCTCCTGTAAGGCCATTCATCTCATAGTAACACAGGTAACTGAAGTGAATTGTCCTTAGGGATTGATTTTGAATAACTCATCAAAGAAGTAATTAAAAAGGAAATACAGTTTATTTGCAATTGTGTAAAAACAGCGCAGGCAAATTGTGTAATTCTCCTTTTATCAGATTAAGTAGTATAGCTGCGAAAGGTAGAGAAACTTTAGGGTATGCAATCTCTTCTTCCAGTGTACAATGTAAGAAAGAAACTTGAAAGGTAAAAAACAAGCTACAAATAATTGCCCTCATATAAAATATATCAGATGAACAAAACTGAAGGTAATTAGTATCTGTGGAATATTAATTAGATAGAGGAATCAGAGATGTAGTCATTTTTTGAAAGATATTCCACCACAGGTAGCTTAGTGTTACTGTCATTTAATGTCTAGTCGAGATCTGTTACCTCACTGTTTGATCATCTGTTTAGAAAGATACATGTGAAAGCATGTAAGAACTTCAGGACAAAGTCCCTAAACAATTCCACTGATAGATGCATGTAGCTGTAACACACCATACCATCCTGGGTTTACGTGGAAAGTAATCATTCAGGATTCGGTTACATTAGAGGAAGATCTGACCTTGAACAAATGGTCTGCCAATAACTTAGCCCTGAAATAATCCCCAGGCTAAACTCATCACTGGAATAAAGCTCTTTGTTGTCTTACGTGCATCAAATGGATCTACTCTATCCTGAGTGGTAAGGATAAAATAATTTCACAGCCACTACAATATATTGTCCCCTAATGGAACCATCAAAATCTCTGTATCACATGCTTGAACTTCAGAGTTCATCTATTGTATTAAATGCTTTCCTGAAAAGTAAACAACTGTTGTCTTCAAGAATGAACTCAACTTTCCTCATGTCTCTTAAGCCTGATCTTCAAAGGAGACATGCCTCTTTCCAAAGGATATTGGAAAAATCAAGCCGGGAACTAAAATCCATAGCTTTTGTCAAAATAAAAATAATACTTAGGAGACTTGAGTTTTATGAAACATTTATAATTTCCTTTACTTGTACTGGCCTTGCCACAGTCCACAGGCTCCCCCATGGAAACATCTGTCTTTCACTTTCCCTCACGATGTAATTGTCTCTCACTTAGTAGTCTAGGTTATATGTGTCTAATGAAGCTCAAAGCTGTTAGTTACTTTTTTATGTCTGTACAATTAGCATACTAGGTATTTCAAGAAGGGTGGGACACTCAAGTCATAACTTGGTGACATAACCACGGGCTAAAGTATGGATATGTTGTGTATTTATAATATCCTGGTTATTTCACTTATGTAATATATATGAATTTTAAAGGATAGCAAGAAAGGAAATATTTTTTACTGTGCCTGCATTCTTGTTGTCATGTATTTGTATGGTCCATAGCATAGGTAATTAGCTTACTTTTTTCTTTAAAGATTTAATCACTTGAACATTATTCTCTGATATAATTTTTATCTTGTATCATCTTCAAGTTATTCTAACCTCAATAGAACTATAATTTTATATAATTTATTTTTCATATAGCTGTTAACAAATAAAGTATATATTGACAATCTGTTAATCTAATTACTTCCCTGTAAAAATCTTACATTTTTATCACCAAACAAATACCAGTGTAGAAATATGCAACTGAAAGTTTTCTGCAGGTATTTCAAATTACAGTTTTAAAAAAGAAATTGAAAGTATTCCTCTTCCTGCTGTGAAGTGACATAGAGCAATCAGCATAGAAACCTAAGTCCCTCTCTTGGTGGGGGAGGCGTTTAATATCAGTGCCTTTACACATTTTCTAATACGTACACAACTGGCACTGATACTGGCATTTACTTGATATTACATTATTCTGTTGCTTATTACATTACATTGAAGTTTGGAATTTACTAAAGCTGAAAAAATTGTAATGGTAAGAAAAATACAAATGTGAACCCCTTTAGTTCTTAGGATCTCTTTTGGGTTAGCCTGTGACTCAGCCATGTATCCTAGGAAGTATCAGCACTAAATTATAGAATCATAGAATCATTTAGGTTGGAAAAGACCTCCAAGATCATCGAGTCCAACCATCAACCATGCCCACTAAACCATGTCCTGAAGTACCCCGTCCACTTGCTTTTTGAATACCTCCAGGGATGGTGACTCCACCACTTCCCTGGGCAGCCTGTTCCAATACCTGACAACCCTCTCTCTCAGTAAAAAAATTTTTCCTAATATCCAACCTAAACCTTCCCTGCCGCAACTTGAGGCTGTTTCCTCTCGTCCTACCTCCAGCCACCTGACAGAAGAGACCAGCACCCACCTCACTACAACCCCCCTTCAGGTAGTTGTAGAGAGCGATAAGGTCTCCCCTCAGCCTCCTCTTCTCCAGACTAAACAACCCCAGTTCCCCCAGCCACTCTTCATAAGGCTTGTGCTCCAGGCCCCTCACCAACTTGGTTGTTCTTCTCTGGACACGCTCCAGCACCTTAATGTCTTTCCTGTAGTGAGGGGCCCAAAACTGAACACAGTACTCGAGGTGCGGCCTCACCAGTGCCGAGTACAGGGGAACAATCACCTCCCTGCTCCTGCTGGCCACACTATTTCTGATGCAGGCCAGGATGCTGTTGGCCTTCTTGGCCACCTGGGCACACCGCTGGCTCATATTCAGCCAGTTGTCAGCCAGCACCCCCAGGTCTTTCTCTGCCGGGCAGCTTTCCAGCCACTCTTCCCCAAGCCTGTAGTGCTGCATGGGGTTGTTGTGACCGAAGTGCAGGACCCGGCACTTGGCCTTGTTGAACCTCATACAGTTGGCCTTGGCCCATCGATCCAGCCTGTCCAGATCCCTCTGTAGAGCCTTCCTTCCCTCGAGCAGATCAACCCACCCTCCCAACTTGGTGTCACTTGCAAACTTGCTGAGGGTGCACTCGATCCCCTCATCTAGATCATTGATAAAGATATTAAACAGAACTGACCCTAATACTGAGCCCTGGGGAACACCACTTGTGATGCGCCACCAACTGGATTTCACCCCATTCACCACAACCCTCTGGGCTCATCCATCCAGCCAGTTTTTCACCCAGTGAAGAGTACACTTGTCCAAGCCATGAGACGCCAGCTTCTCAAGGAGTATGCCATGAGAGACAGTGTCAAAGGCCTTGCTGAAGTCGAGGTAGATAACATCCACAACCTTTCCTTCATCCACTAAGCGGGTCATAGAAGGAGATCAGGTTGGTCAAGCAGGACCTGCCTTTCATGAACCCATGCTGGCTGGGCCTGATCCCCCAGTTGTCCTGCATATGCCATGTGACCGCACTCAAGATGAACCGTTCCATAATCTTCCCTGGTACCGAGGTCAGGCTGACAGGCCTGTAGTTTCCCGAATCCTCCCTCTGACCCTTCTTGTAAATGGGCATCACGTTGGTAAGCCTCCAGTTGTCTGGGACCTCCCCTGTTGACCAGGACTGCTGGTAAATGGTGGAGAGTGGCTTGGCAAGCTCCTCCGCCAGCTCCCTGAGTACTCTTGGATGGATCCCATCTGGTCCCATAGATTTGTGAGTGTCCAGATAGCGTATCAGGTCATTAACTATTTCCTCCTGGATTATGGGAGGTATATTCTGCTCTCCATCCCTGTCTTCCAAATCAGGGGGCTGAGTACCCTGAGGATAATTGTTTTACTGGTTTTGGTATTACCTCTGGTTTTGTGCATCTCCATATTTTGCTTTCCCCATAGGAATCGATGCATGAAAAGACTTTGTTACCTCTCTAAGAATGCAGTCACCCAATTCAGATATTTGTTCTTGCTGTAGTTACTGGCAGTGTTGTAGTCAGTTTTCACTGCTGTCATGGCATAATGTTTTCTGTATTGATACATGTTAAACTCCTCTTGCCTGTAGTACAATGAGAATTACTTTTAAGATCAGGAATGAGATAACTTATCATCTGGGATGAGACAGTTATTTCTCAAGGGAACTTGAACTTCAATTTAGCTTTAAACATAAGCAGAGCACAAACAGCACTTTGAATTTCCTGGCTGGAATTCATGCGCTTCATGCTCACAGTTGAACATATTCTGGTTCCTGGCTGCCTAGCTCCAACTTCACGTTGTTTGGACAGCAGGTAGCATTCAAAATGGTTGAATGTCTGCTGGAAGATACATGTGCCAGCTAAGCATGATTTCTTTTTATGTGACAGCATATATAACAACGCAGATATATGTAACTGTTAACACCTTTCTTTTTCCATCTTTATGGATTGTCCCTATATTCCTTTAGGAATTTGACTTTTAGAGTTAGAATTTTTCAGATCTGCAAAAATCTAAATCTGAATGATAATATTTTATTAACATTACTTATAGAGACCAGTAAACACAAGTATTTTTTCCTGGGTTTTGATTGTTGTGCAAGAATGAGGAAATCTTTCAAATTTTTAACATTCTGTGGTGTTGGGACACACACACATGCATGCATGCACACGCTTCTGATCTTAATAACCAATATGGAAAAAATACTTATGATTTCTTTAAAAGTACAATTTGTCCATTAAAGCTATAATTTGATACTTAAGGTTTTAGTGGTACAGAACTAAAGCAGCTGTGTTCAATGCTTTTATCTAGACTTATAGCAAACTGTCCTGGCATACCGCAGAATAAGAAAATAATTTATTTGCGAAATTATACTGTAACACTTATTATCAGTTTCTCAACAAGCATGACAGTGATACGAGCTGTCAGCTTTCTAAGATTCTTTGACCACCTAGATCGCTTTATTTGATGTTTAAAACAGTATTTGTTCTGTTCTGCAGTTGGTTCTACTGATCTATGCAATGAAGATAGTATTTGCCCATGGCAGCTACACAATTTCAAGTAGAATTAAAACCAAACTTTTTTTTTATTTCTTAGCTAATTTTTGTGGAGACATGTCCAATTTGTAGCAGATTGGCATTTGAAATTTATGAAGTTGTGTAATAGCTGTACTTATCTCTACTCAAAAATATTTTGGTTGTTTGGCAAACAGACAACTTCTTTCATTTTACAAAGGCAGCAGTTTGTTATTAGGTTTTGAATAAACATTATTATGATTTAATAGCAGTTGCTGGATATTTAATAAATACGTTCTGTCACATCTGCAGATTTCATTTATTTCAATGGCAATAATTTATTGTCAATATTTTATTTTAAACTGTAAATGATCTCATTTTCAAAACTTGTTATCTCTTAACTAGATAGAAAACTATTTCTCTACATCCCTCAATATTTTAAAGAACCTTATGTCCCATTTTGGGATGAATGCGAGAAAGCTTTTGTTTCCTTTTTGTTTGTTTTTTGTAGTGAGAAAGATCCAGTCCAGAGCAGGCAATATCATTAATTATTAATGATTAAAAGACTTAGTCAAGATATCGGAGACCAAGGTTCAAATTCATGCAGTCTCCAATATAGACCATGTCCCAGGTAAGTGTCCTACTGATAGGCTATTAGTCCTTCTGATTTCTGATGTTCCTTTTTAATAGATGCATGACCTCTATCTTACTATCTTTTAGTCTCAAACATTAGATATCATCCTTATAACAAATTTTATTGAAAATTCCCGTGAAATAGCTGCATATTCCTCAAGAATATTTTCTGCTTAGATTTATAATTCCTTTGAAAAAAAGTTTAGAAAATCGTCAGCCAGCTAAAATGAATATTAGAAAACCATACACATGGGTGCACGTGCACATGCCTACACATACACGCTCAGGGTCTTATTTATATAATTGGCTATGTTCTCATCTTCTTTTTATGTTGCACTGGAAAACAGAAACTTAAGCTTCTTGAATGAACCTGTCAGCTCCATGCATGATTCAAACACTTGCTCATAGCATGTCAGCTAAAGAATCTTGCTATGAGTTAATTTTACTGTACTTTTTTATCCCATTTGTTAACATTCGTGTGAAAACACAACTTTATGGAGCTGGAGGGTATTTTGTAGAACTTATGTCCCCTTTCATTTGGAGTGCATTGGGTAGGAACTAACTGATTTAATCTTGCTCTCTTTTGAGCGCGTCACATAGTTGCTGTCCTGAGTACAAAGAAGAACTCATTTTAAGTATTTCTAATACCATTTTTCTAAATCAATTTTTATCTCATTTTGTATATGTACCTCCTGTATTGTATACCTCCTTTCCTAGCACTTATGGGGAAAAAAAATCCAAATCAATCTGTCAGTGCAAGTATGGTGTAGGTTTACTTGACTGTATAGTAAATAATGTGCATAATCCTAATTAACTTCTGTAAATCTCTGTTATTTCATTTTTTTTCCCCCCAGTGAAAGGGAAAAAGTTAAAATCTGTCATGTCATAGTGGAAAGGCAACTAACCTGGAATCAAATTTGCCATCTCCTATTTGTTACATATATGCACAGCAACAGTTTGCATGAAAAGTCAAGCCACTGTTTCGCATATTTGGTTAGCTATTTTATAGTACTAGGCATCTCATGCAAATGCAGCTTCCTGTAAAAAGTAGGATGGTATTGTTTAAAACAGTGCTATTTAACAGCACTCTTTAGCAAATACGAATTGCCTTGATTTGATGTGCAGTTTGAGTTCTTTATTCTGGGTGGCTGAATGCAGATTTTAAATACTTTATTTTATTCCTGAGATATATATCTGTACATTTTGGTGTTTATTGTTACAAATTATCTCTGATGAAGAAAAATGCAATAAAATTAATTTCTCATTTTTATATTTGTTTTGTCATGCAGACTTAATGGCAGAATACTAGTAAAGTTCCTGACAGAAAAAGGGAATAAATACTTTGCACCCTACTTAACCTTGAAAATATGTGATTTAATGCACTGTAGGAAAAAAAAAATCTATTTATATGATAGTTTAAGCAATTTTAACCTGCAATGGCAACTGACCTTGCAGTGCCATTGGAAAATTGTACTGGAGTATCCAGAACCTGAATGCTTAGGGAAAACTGCCTATAATCAATGTTACTTTATAGAGATGCATTGAGAACATAGAGGTATTTGCCTGTACAAGGTCACTGTTTGCTCATTTGTCTCACTGCTTCAGATTTGTTTCATGAAGTGTCAGGACTGATTTAGAATCAGCTTAAGGGATATGGATTCATAACTTGTACTTTTATCCCATGTCAGCAGTCCAGCATGCCACAGGTAGCTTGCCCCATGTTTCAGAAAAAGTGTGGATGGCTATATCTTCTTCCACCACTCACTGCAGTGATTCTGATGTGCATTAAAGTATGACTCGTGCAACCTCTTATAAGAGTTTTAATATTCAAAAAGAATGCTGAGTGTGGCTATAGAAAGTATAGAAGAGGACAACAACTTCAATTCATGTGATAAGTTAGATGACAATGAATATATATATATATTTTCTTTCAGTTTTTGGACGTTTACCTTCTATTAAATAATAATAATGTGTTTGAGCTGAGTGAACAATGTTTACTAGACAGCTTATTCTTAATCATTCACTGTATAAATAGGCTGGAACAAGTATCTCAGAAAAACTTTTCAAATATTTGCTTTCATGAAAATTGAATTAACTTTATTTCCATTATTGGCTTTTAGCTGTGTTCCCTTTCCATGTGTATTCTAGCATGACATTAGTGTTTGTGGAAAGTGAGATTTTCAAGAGAATATTATACAAAGATAATTTTGAATTTTTAAAGGTTTATCCAATAAGCCAGTATTGACACTTAGATTTGTCCAATTGCATAGCTTGAATAGCAGATGTTTGAAGACAGCTGTTGATGTGCAATCATTTTTAATGGGGGGGGGGGAACTTAATTTTATATATTAGGGTTCAAGAAAATAATCAACAGAAAGTGATTACATGAAAAGAAAAGGCTAAAGCACCAGCATGTTTGTTTCCAATAGGGGCAACTAAAGCAGACCAAGTTAATTTTATAATTCAGGCCAAGCAGTAACATTTTGTAATGTCATTTAGCAGTAATTAGAAAGATCTCAAACCACTTGAACAACCTTTAGTTACTTAAAGGCACCAACAATCTGTATGAATAACAAAATGTGTCATAGATTCTTCCTTCCCTCCTATTATTCAGATGATCTTTGTGGGTATAGAGTACAATAAAAAATTACAGTCTGTGCTTGGAATCCTGCTTTTATTTGTACAAATCTTCCATCTTGAAATCAATACAGGTCTGTGTACAGGAGCACAATGTACTCATGTCAATCTAGCCTAAATTAGACCTAGTACATCTAGAAATTATAATAAAAAAGAAATAGGAAGATGAGATAGAATATGTAGTGATAGGTATCTTATGTGGCAGACTATTTCCCTTTCTTTCTTATAAGTCAGGTTATTAGATGTGTCATTGGAATCCCAGGCAGGATTAAATGATGAAATCAAATGTTTTAAGAAGGAATAATAGAGCAGCAAGAACTTTTTGAAATAAAAAATGTGAATAAGATATTTGTGTGGCCTGCAGGGGATAAGGAGAAAAAAATTTAAGACCTTTCCCCAAAAGTTGCAACACTGATGGTATATCTTGTTTACATCTGACAGTCATATTTTACTATACTGCTAGATACAATCAAGGAATAAAAATCAAGAAATCCAATAAAAGCACAATATAAAAGATATTGACAGAGGCAATGTAGAAATAGTGGAACCACCACACAATAGAAGTCAATGTTATTACACGATCCTAAAGGTCTTGATTGTAATATAAATTTGGCTGCCTTTTCTGGAAAAGCCTGGTCCAACGGAGCTTGTCTAATGATTTGTTATTGCAGGCAACACAGTGCATACCCTTTCTGTCACATCAGTGTCCCTCATGCCAATAACGTATTCCGTTGAGTGTCAACCCTCAGAGACTTGGTGCAAATTTTTTTATTGTGCCATTCATTTAAATAAAACAATTTGTGGAGGGCCTCCTGTAAAAACTTGAGAGTTTCAAGTCTATTTATTGCATCTTACAAAAAAAAGAAAAAAAATCAGATACATATTTTAACATCTCTAATAATGAAATGTGCATTTTTATGGTGCACAGAATTGGTTTTAATTATACATCTTCCTTTCCTCTGACCCCCTTAAAATCTGTCTACACAGTAGAACAATACCAAGAAATGGCTTCCCAAGCAAAATTTTCTAGTTACTGTGTTTGCTTTTCATATTACCTTCAAAGCTCAGGTTTGTAAAAGCAAGGATGTGCAAGAGGGTAACAAATTTCTGTCTACTTCAAAAAAGCCTAACTGAAATAAGTATAATAAAAATACAGTATGAATTAATATATATGAATTTTGATTGACTAATCCAACTTTTAAGCAGTCATTTTGTTTCTGTATATTCTGATGGCACAAGTCAAAAAAGGAAAAGTTCTTTTCATAGAATGAAAATCAGAATTACTATCCTGCTCTGCTCTGCTCAGTACAGATGATATTTTAATACTGAAGGTAGATGCACATGGATGTATAGATAGAGAGAAATTTAAAAAAAAAGATATACTTGGTCATCTTCAAATCATCCTTTTATGACATTTTTTATAGAGATGGAGGCCCTTCTCATTTCCTTCATTGTCTTCAGGAATATAAGTGGTAGAGAAGATAAAAATCTGTGTTAACTCTATTGGATGAACATGCAACCCAAAAGATACTTTTGTTTGAAATAATTTTTGTCATGTTATATGTTAAGGCACATGCTTTTAACTTTTTAATTTGTTTACCAAATGATGATAATAACTATTAAAGAACTTGTTCATTTTTACAGTAGTTAATTTAAAAGAAAAATGTATGATGCAAGCAGTTAATAATAAAAAGAAATTTGCCTGTGGATTTGTTCTCAGGGCTCATTGATATAAGCTTATGTGTATATATAAATATAAAACTTATTTTTTCTCAAGAGGGATGTAAACTGTTTACATTTTAATTTCCTGATGGTTTCATGTTGGTTTTGGCTCTTCCATAATTAAAATGCTAATTATAAAAGGAGAGGGTTGATTTTTATGCTTACTTCTACATTATCTTGCTCTCAGCTTTAAATTTCATAAATGATTTGCAAAGTGATTTAAATCACTTTATGACTTAAAAACTAGTTTTAGAATTATTTTATTGATTATTATCATTAACTAGTGTAGTTTTTAATATGGATACATTGGAATCTTTAAGGAGAAACAAATTTATTAATAAGAGGCATAAAATTTTAAAATTAAAATATGGTATAGAATTACTCAGGCTAGAATATAGTGTGACTTAGCAACCACATCTTTATGGCACTTCTGAAGTTTTAATGGAAAGAACCTGAAAGATACATAACCCTTGCTTTGCTGTTTTCCATTTCAATCACTGGGCTCAGAGATCATGTTACTGTTACGTGTTGTGGAAAGATTAGTTACGTAAAAATACATTTTAGTGGGTATTGTCATTATTTCAGTTATGAAGACTATATTGCTACTCCATAAAATTTTAAATTAATTGTTTCCATTTCTGCCATTTTGTAAAACAGTTCTGTTGAAGTGATTAACAGGGGCTAGAGATAAAGAATTAAAGCCAAAAAGAAAAGACTGGTGCAGAGATCATGCTTGCATCCTGAGCCTTTCTTACTGCATTTGGATATAAAGACGATAATACTGTGGAAACATACGGACAATAAAACCTGACAGTATCTTTTCCTTTTTCCTGGCTATACTGAAAAATCCTAATAAGAGGAAATAGAATGATTCTGTAGAGTCTCTTAAAAAGGATGCAGTTGGGTCTTTTTGTAGGTGTAGATCTGTTTTCCTTCTTGAGAAATAAGTTATAATAGTCTCTTCATTTTGTTTTTTTTTATTGGGCCCATCAGGGAAGACCCTTGCAGGAAAGATCTGAATGGGAGAACTATCCATGTCCAAGTAATCAAGTAATCTCTGATGAGGATTTTGGGGTTTTGTTTGGTTTTGGTTGGGTTTTTTTGGGGGGGGTTGGGGGCAGCAGTGGGGCTTGCATTAATGATGTAAGTATGTAAGTAAGCAAATTTGGTATTTAAGTAAGTCAAACAGATGAAGTAGGTAAACTATTATAAATTACGTAAATAAAGTTTAGCTCTTTCTATAATTGCCCTCAACTTAAACCATTGCCACAGCTCTTTAAAGTGAAGAGTCTCCCTTTTCTCTAAAGGTTTGATAGCTTTCTCTAAAGAAACCGTATCTACAGCATGCTACTGGGGAAATCCCTTTGTCATGGTTACAAAAGGATCACGCTGTTTTGTGGTACCTAAACAGGATCGGTTGGACAGCAAAAAAGGGCAAAGAGTATGGCAACACAGAGTCCGTGGCAGATATGAAAGTTTTGGGGAATATGCTTTCTATAAACTCTCAGCTCACTTCTGATTTTTAACAGAAGTGTTCTGATCTAAAGTTCTTAATATGAGCTGTGGAAAAATAAATATCCTGTTATGAATTGTTATCTGAGCTTTGGCCTAACTGTCAAAGGACTGTTATACTCCTCTTTTAAGATTTAATAAAGCTGTAATCTGTAGCTCACTGAAGGTTAACAAAGCATTTACCTTCAAGAAAATAAAATTCAATGGCAGATGAAGATTTTTATTACTGTACAAATTAAAAAATAATTTTTGTAGTCTGAAAGGTATTATTTATGTATTTTGGATTCATGGTGTGTGTGAATAAAATTACTTCAGATACCCTAAGGTTCAGGTGAAACCTGAGTCACTTATGTAAAGCAAGAGTACAACAAAACACCTGATAAGAACTTTTGATTGAATAAGCTTGTAAAGGGGAAGCTGTTTTAAGAATTTAAAACATTCTTAAACCATTGCTTCAATGCAAATGAAACTAAGTATAGATTATACAATAAGATACAGATTCTCAAAGGTACAAGCTCAGCTGAAATATTCTGGCAGGCTACTAGTACTCATTGACAGAAGATCCAAGGAGTCCATCCGAGTAATCCAGTCATGTAAATATTTCACAATACTCTGTCCTATTTAACTGAAATTATTAGAGTATTGCTCAACATTTAACAAGCTCATGATGTATAAATCATTTATTGACACAAAAAAGACATCCCTAAATAATAACTTTACGTCAAGTAATCTGTCTGTATTACAAAGAAATTTTCCAAAATTCTTGTTTGATAGCTTTGGAGCTTACCAGGTGTTAAAACCTCTCACTACCTGCAGTGTACTTTGTTGAAAGTAATTAGAATTATTTCTAGAAACTTTTTCACTCTGTGGTATTTTTGTATGGTATAACACTTGGTGTTTTTCTTATATACACAATCTAAAAAAGTCAAGTTTCAGGTTAGCAGTTAATGGCTTGGTTTTCAAAAGTAGTTGTAAGTCAATCTTGATGATATGTATGTTGTTTTAAAAACACCATCCTGCACAGCTTTTTGCCTGCTGCTCTTGTAAAAACACTCTTCTGGAGTCATTATATGTGAAATATTTCCTTTTTGAGCATTAGGATCCTCACAGTATTTTTTGTGTGTAATATGCACAGTATGCTGGGTGGACTCTGGAAAATAACAGATGTAGGATAAACAAATACTATGTTTAGTATTTATGTTATAAAGGGCGACAAAGAACAGTATGTGATGACTTGTGCAGGCTCTGAAGCCTCAAAGCATGATGCTGAAAGTACTGATTCTCGTGGAGGAATTTCTGTGCCTGGGCAGGATAGTGAAGATCAGTAACTGTACATTAAAGGTGTACATGAATGACACAAATCTTCCAGCTTCCTTTTCACTTAGAGACAATGCAACAATTATAGGTACTAATTCCAGGCAGAGTCCAGGGAACTAAGGCAGTTAGGAGAAGGTGGAGAAGCAGGTTGATCATCAGCTACAGAGAAGAGACAGCCATTTAGCCCACACAAGGAGCATGCTGTGGTGGTTAGTCACTTGGCTGGAGAGAAGTTGTGAATAATTTGGGAAAAGAAAAATGTTACTCTGGTAGCATCACCTGTAGTTAATCTGTGGAGCACTTCACCACTTGATGGGGATGCTAAAAATTTATAGATGTTTAAGAATTGATTGGGCAAATACACAGAAGAAAAAATGTACCAAAGGCTATCAAAATTGCTGAAGAGCAAGAGATTTACCAAAAAACTGCCTTTATCTGAATATCCTATTCTTATGTTTGGGTGCCTTCTGTTTGCTGCTGCTGGAAATGAGTTATTGGACTAGGTTGACTTTTTGTCTCACCCAGAATGGCCATCCTTATGTTTTTATGAAAACAGTGCTGAGGACGTGGTTCTCAGTTTATACATTATATTCATAAACCAACTGTTTGTATTGTGTATTACAGTACATCAGTGTGCAGTAAAATTAAGAATTTAAGGATCACATTTTGGCAAGAGAAATAAGTGTTTTAGTCTCGATCCCTGGTTCCAGATGAAATTGCAAATTATTTAGGATCTTTACCTTCTTCCATAAATAGGAAAGAAAATTAAGTGGTATGCTGAGTAGCAGTGTTGTAACACAGCAGAACAAAACTAAACTGAGATATCTTGCTAAACTAAATACTGGATTTAGATCCCTAAATTAATGCTCTCTGCCATAAAAGTGTGACTTAATAAACTAAATTATTTCCAGCCAATTCCTGCCTTCATATAATTTTACAAACAGATGAAGATAAACTCTGAAGAGATGTTAAAAAGAACAATGCAAGTTATTGAATAACAGTGTATGAATCTGTTTAGGGTATTTCCTTAGTTAGAATTTTGAAGAGGGTTTTTTTTTTTTTTTTTCCTTCACATTTACAAATGTAATTATGTTTGTATTGGTTGTATAACTTCTGAAAAAAACTTCAAAATCTCTAATGTACTGTCTCAACTAGCAAACATCAGTCAGTTGATTCACAGTTTCTGCCCTTGGCTTCAGATAATACCATAGGCGACACATATTTACACTTGTGTAAATTTGTCAAGCAAAATTTTATAGATGTTCTGTTATAAATAATTTGTTTTCAGTTTACTAAAATGGATTAAACCCACTTCAAATTACTAAAAAACACCAAACATATATCTAGATTAATTTCTGTGCTTATTCTCAGTTCACTCTCTCCATCCCTCTGTAAAATCTACAAGGAAGAGGCCACTGTATGGGCAGCTCAGATCACTTTGATTTACTTTTTTTCTTTCTTAATTGCTGCTTATTACAAGTTAGAGACACAAAAGTGTGATTCAGATATCTCTGTCTTTTTAGAATTCATTATGGGTCTGTTACATTCTGGTGTATAACGTGTGTGTGTGCATGCGTGCCCTTTGCGTTTTCATATGTGTGTATGAAACATACATATGTGTACTTACACAGGTACCCATGTGAATCATAGGCAGTCTTTCTTATTCCAGCTGCATTTTAATATCAGTCTGTTGTATGCCCTGTGATCTTGATTGAGTCAACGTACAAGCCAGGATTTCCAGAAGCTTGTCCATACATTCAGTTTTGAATATACTTTAAAATTTAGCTGTAGAAACATGATATCATGAGAATTTTAATTGACTTTGCCTATGTGGTTGGAGTTGATTAATCTCTTTGAAATAAAGCATCATCACATAACACTAGAATATTTTCCATAGTTCATTTTGAAACTACCAATACTTGAAAAAAAATCCTCTATTAATTTTTTTTTTTTATAGAATGGCAGTTTTTATTCAGCTATCAACCAAAGGAAATGGCAAATGCAATCACTTTTGATCCAGATACAGCAGGTTGAAGGTATGGTGTCAGTTATTACTGAGATATGAGGTGGTCATTTTCCAAAACTACCTAGAAACTATATACTCAGTATAAGAGGCAAAACAAGCTTTCCAATCTAAAATTGATGTAAAGTGAAAGCAGAAAAGATTTGTATATTTTCAATACGTTTGGTTTTGTTTTTTTTTATTTGACAAAAAAGCTCTTTATATAAAGTGCTCCAACTTTCTTCTGTTATTTATTAGATTAATTTCCTTGGAAAGCAAAACAAATCTATATGCCAGTGCAGCAGCAGCATTCTAAGGTCTATCAAATTCTTAAAAGTACACAAGTCAGCAAAACTTCTTGAATCTTCAAGTAATGACATAATAATATTAACTATTTTTCCTTTTTTTCCACTTCTATAAGTATTGACTGTTTTTATATTTTTCCCCAATCCATGGTCTTAAACAATATGACCCATTGCCATGGGTTATCAGCATGAAGGACATGTGCTGATATTATTTTCATGTTACTTGAATGTGTAGTCATATGGTAGTGATGAGTATGAGGACAGAAACTTCAAGGAATAAAATAGTTTAACTACTCTGCTTTTATGTGAGTGGATCTATTCATATAGCTAAACTTCAGAATCTGTTGCATGCATTTGTGTTCCTACATGCTGCAAAATGAAAGTAAAAGGGTATGTAGGAAAAGCATGTATTGTAGAGGGAAGAAGAAATGCAAGATAAAAGAAAGGACTAACATAATGTGGTAAAAATTATGAGATTGAAAAAGAATTGTGAGATTGAAAAGAAGTAATTTATGTTTCATATAAAAAAGGTTACTTAGCTAATAGATGTAATAGCTTCAGGCAGCAATATGTTTCAAAATTAAAAACAAGACATACTTTTTAGAGCACTAAAATTAAAAGGGTGACAACCCTAGCAGGTATGATATACTGCACAGAAGTATACTAGTCTTCTGAGTAGATCATTGGACAAGGACTGTGAAAATCGGAGTTTGATTTTTAGCACTCTTAGCAGTTGCCTAGCTATGAATATTAATGATTTATTACTTCAAAACTGAAGTTATTGGAAAACCTACTTGAATATTTAAAAACTACATAATGAAATCAACATGATTATATAAGTCACTAGAATTTTACAACTGAGAGGAATATATGACCCAATGGATCAATTAAAGTACCTGTGGTTTCTGGCAGCTAGTATATTCCTCTCAGTATTAGAGGGAATAAATGTAAGATGGCTTGATTACAATGTAGTGACAGAGTATGTTTTGATCTGGGGGGGTGTTAATTTAATTCTTATGCATGTTATGTCTTTGTCTGCTCTTTCATGCTGTTTGAGTAAAAAGAGAATGTCCTTTGGAGGGGTAGATAAGCATTTTTGTTTATTAAGAAGGTTGATTTTTGAATGATTAAGTGCTTAACTTGAATATTGGTAACAAGCAGCCTTGGTGGCTTTCAAAAAGTACTTGATTCTTGATTTTATTTCATGGATTTTGTCATGCTCTTTAGTCATACACTGTCTTTAAATAAATGAACATTGTAATTAAAAAAGCTTTTCTGATAGTAATCAACTTAATTATGGAAACAAGCTTTTTTTAATATATAGTTTTGGAAAGGAAAGAAAAAGGAAATAAGAGTCAAGACAAAAATTGTGGGAGAGACAAAGCAATAGAAAAGTTAAAAAAAAAAAGGAGAAAAAAAGACATTAAAAGCAGGACAAAACCAATAACTGTACTCCTTATTCTTTCAAAGTGTTTAATGTAGGACTATGCCAAGTTTTACTAGCACAGAGAGGTACTCTGAAATATACCTAGAACTGGGTTCTTGAAATGATTCTGGCATTATTCACACAGAACTATACTGAGTATGCTTTATTATCTTTCATTGGAAATAGGCACTTGGTTCAACTTTCTCTGAAAATCTCTGCTAGAGGAAATACAAGTCTATTCTTATCAGTTATGATTACCTTTCATGTCACTGTAAGACAAATTCTAGCATATTTAGCAATACCAGTAATGTGTTATTTATGTAGGTGTGAGTTTTCACAGTGCTACTATAGATGCCCGTATGTGTGTGTTAGCAAAGAAGCATGAAGTACGTGGCACGTTAATTTTTATATGATTTATAGGTTTAAATGTATCTTGAAATGTTTAAGTATGCTAAAAGTACTTGAAATATCTAGAAGCTATTAATTAGTTGTTCCTTTATTACTTTGCCCAATTAATGAAGGGCTATAAATTTTATATTAATTTAGAAATGCATTTGGCCTCTAACCATTATAATCTTTCATGATGTGATGGTGACATAAAATAAACACAATTGCTGGATGCCTGAATGATTTTAGAAGTATTTATTACTTACGATAAAACTGTCTCTAAACTCTATAATGATACTGCAAAAATTACAGTATCAGGAGAGAAAGGTTTTTAGTGAGAAGTGGTTTCAGGCTGATGGTAAGGGAGAACAAAAGGAGGAGAATACAGGCTGAGTCTTGAAAATGAGAGAAGATTTAAAAAGAAGAAAAGGAAGAAAAAGGAAGAAAAGAGAAAAAAGAAAAGACCATCTCTCAATACAAATTAAGCTGACAGTTTCTAGATTTTGATCTGAGGTTCATTAGCCACATACAGCTAGCTAAACAAGCTCTAAGGAGAATAATTGATGAAACAAAACAAAGGTAAAGGTTGATGGATCAGCATAGAATTATCGATGCTGACAGCCCCATGTTTTCTGGGGAAACATTGTGTGCAGTTAGAAACAGATGCTGAACAATATGGCACATCTGATTTCATGCTGCTCATGCAAGCTGACCCCTGGCATTCTGTGTGAGGTCAAAAGATTTCTGAAATTTCAGTCAGCAGGAACAGTAGATGTGTAGGTTGATGGCTCAGATCGGGTGTGTGTCTTGCCTTTCAGCAAGTGTCTGATGATTGTGAGTTTAAAATCAAATCTAAGGCTCAACAGAGAACACCTGAAATGTTAGTTGTTGTATAATTTTGCTGCTTTTAAGATGTGTTATATAATCTGTAGTAATTTATTCTTCTCTTCATTTGATTATTCAGGGTAGAAACTATTATTGCAAGTTATTCTTACCATTGAGAATTAATTTCAACAAAACAACTTGTAATGCATGTTTTTTTACAGAAATAAACTGGTAGAGATAGCTAGAATTGCATTTATTACCTGAAGCACTATACATCTTTTTTTTAATTGCACAGGAAAAATAATGATTCATCCAAATAATAATCCAAATAATAAATAATTTTCATTTAAAACTTCAATAAGTGTTCTCTGTATCCCAATAATTTACCTGCTGATTTTTAACATTTAAATACTGTTACTTAACCAAACCCAGTGTGTTTTAAGATCTAGCAGTTAAGAGACATTTGTCTCTAGCTGCTTTCTTACATGCACTTTTGCTACAGATCTGGAGAAAGGCTTTTAAGATAGTCAGCAAAAAACTGTTCAAAACCTGTTCCTCTATGGCCTTCACTTAAACTAACATTTTTGGGATAAATTACTTGATGTCATATTTATCACATATCAGACCCAAGTTTGGTATCTTATCTCTGACGATAGCAAATACTGCATGTGTAGGAAAGAATGTAGACCAGAGCAAGTGTATAGTAGTGCTTCCTCAGTGCTCTCCCATGTTGCAGATTCAAGGTTCGGAGATTTTGAGTGTTAGGTTATAGTGTTGTGTTAAGTGGTAGCAGATGGAGGTGGGGAAGAAGGACAAAGGTTTAACACCATCATCCATAGTGGAATAGAAGGCAGACAAAATTGGCTCTAACCCCTTTCTTCACAAAATGTAGCTTTCTTGGATCCTGAAATATCAGGAAAAATACATGAGGAAAAGGGAAAAATAATATGCCTTGAAAAGTGGTGTAATTTGTGTACTGGCAGACAAATAATACCAAGAGGGGAGACCATCCTTCAGTGTTTCTCGATCTCCCCCACTCCTCCTTCCAGGTAATGCTACAAGTCATTTATAAATAAGATATGAATACCAAAGTTCATGCTTCAGTGAAGGTTTCAGCTGGCTCATAAATATGACTGTGGCTTTCTTCTATAAAGCGCCATGCCGCTTTTTGTGATAAGGTACGATATTACAAACAATATCAAAATGAAAATTTGGGTTTTCAAAGAGTCAAATCAAATAATCCAAGTCATCAAAGTCCAAATTCTATCTGCATTTATAAAATTACAAATTATGAGATTAAGGCTTTATGCATCTCTGTAGGAATTAGAACTGAACTCAGAATCTGGATCAGAAAACTACTTTTGATATTGAGAATTTAAAGAAAAGAGGAAACAATTGCCTAAATTGCTGTGTTTCATTTCAATTTTTCTCAAACTGTGACTGAGATCTTCAAGGTAGTGTTGGTCATCCCAGACTACCATACTCATAAAAGGAGACAAAGTGTTCATGGGAAAGATCTGTTGTTTTGGACCACCTTCTTAATATGAACAACATGATTGTATTTCATGGCAGTATTCTAGAATAGCATTTTTGCTTTCTAATAGCAATGGAATGCAACAGGTTTTTAATACTCAAGTACATATTATGAATCCTGTTATTGTTTGATTCTTTTGGCATAAATTCTAGAATGTATTCACCTTCAATTGATTTAAACAGCTTGCTTTTATTTTCTGAAGTGATAAGCTTTTACATATAGATGCCATTATGATGCCATAGAAATATTCACTGCCTGAAAAAGCTAGATAGAAAATGTTATTAATTTTCTAACAAGGTCAGAAAAACCTAATAAAGATATAATCTGGAACAACATATCAAATAGCACAGGATATAAGCAAAAAAACCATAAGCAAATAAAACAATTTTTCTGAACAGTTATTGGCAAAAACAAACCAATGTAACGAACAGCTAGTGCTGGACAATTTTATAGAAAATTTCATTATTTATTATTTTTAAAAAGTCTTTCAGAATATTCTTAGTACTGTCATGGGAAAAACCTGTGTGTGACGGTAGATGATGATAAAACTGGGGAAGGCATTTGCAATGTTGTAGAATGACTGCTTTGATCCTAGCCTTTCCTTACAAAAGTGATTTATTCATACAGTGCTCTATGGCACTCAAGGACATACAGTATTTATTACACTATAAAGCAGCACAGAGAGGAAACAGCAGGAGTTGCCTACAAAACTGATTGTTGTTAATATTGTGATATTTCAGTTAACCCCATGAGCTAGGTGAAAAGACCTCTTGGGTTGTCAATCCAGTTATCCAGAGCAACAACCTAGGATGGAAGGCAGGAGCCAGAAAGCAGGCCACCAGGGGAATGGAAACTCTTGAGAAGCAAAGAAGGTAGTAGATGAAGAGTTAGACCAGTGGTGTTAGCTTTCAATTTTTTTATTTTCCAATTTTAATAACATTTTTTGTTGTTGTTTGTAAATAGACTAAAACAACGTTATTGCTGTGGGCAATGTTTTGTTCAGACTTTCTGAGCTAATCATTAAAGCAAGCAAGGAAAGCCTGTCAAATAGTAAAAGTCTTTAACCTGTAAAGTGAATGAAATATCTGATGTTTTTCCACATTCAGTGTGTGCTCATTAAGTCCATATTTGCAGTACTGATTCCTATGAAACAAAGATACTGATCATATATTATAGGGAATATATTTCTGTGTTTATAACTGTGGAACTGGTTGGCCAATTCCAAGGAGTATTGACAAAATCTGGTAAGTTCATAAAGATTGTGTGAAAATAAGGAGCTTTACAGATAAAAAAGACCCTATAAATATCTCAAGTAAAGGGAAGGCTTTACCTGACAGACCTTACTTTAAGAGATGGGAAAGAATACACTTTGGCGAGAGTCCTTCTATATGTTCGAACAACATGGTAGAACTCCAGTCACAGCTCGTGCCTCCCTTAATACCAAAATCAATCATTGGTGAGACACAGGCTTCAGGATACCTGGAATTACTAGTCCAATACTTAAAGAATTATTTGGTTTTATGTCTTCTTCATTAATGTTGCTCCATCATCACTGTGTATATCAGATTTCTTGACTTCCCCTTTCTCGCAGAACCCCTTGTCATTTCTCTGAAGCAGTAATACAGCTGGGACTCATGGGTAAACTCTTTCAAGAACAGAAAAAAAAAAAGTGGGGGGGACACTGATCCTGCTAGTGTCAGTGAATTCAAATAAATCGGGATACACTGCAGGTTTCCAGAGAGAAGGAGGGGAAGAAAACCAAAATAGCCTCCTTCCCCATTGTTAACAGCTTCAGAGAAGGAGTTACTTACCTTAATGAACGTTCATTCTAAAAATCTGTAGCTTGACTGCCCTTCAAATATAATTTGTTTGTGTACATAGAACTCATACAAATGAGGAGACTTCTGACACTTCCATTTCTGAGGTGAAAGATAGAGAAAGGTTCAGTGCCACAGGTCACCGAAATATAATTTGTAGTCAGGTAGGGATTAATTGAACAACTGTCTCCCATAGTTCTTGGTAGACTTTCAGTGGGTTACCCATCTTCTGAAAATTAGTTTCAGGTTCAAATATATGTAGCCTTTCTCATTTTTATTTTGAGTAATCCTCAAGCTAAGATTTTAAGTAGAAAAATACTTTAAATTATCTCCAATTTCTTAAGACTTTATTTATTGGGATGTTTGTAGATATTTGAGAATCTCTCTTCCAACCCCTAATTGCAATGCAAGTTAACGAGTTAAACTCTGGACAAGCCTGAAAAGGAAATCTAGGAATTCATACCTATTTGGGATGGGGTGTTGGTTTTGGGTTTTTTTTTTTGTTTGTTTGTTTGTTTTTCATTTCTATCTTGAAATACTATTATGATGCAGTCTTTATTAAGTAGGGAGAAATGAAGGGTTGCAATATCATAAAGATACTGAGATACTGCAGATTGGCCAAATTAAATTTGCATTGATCATTAAACATATGTTGACAGGAGGATATGTCTGAGAGTGAGAGAAAAAGAGACATGCTCAGATATAGGTCCTCCAGATATTTTCCCTAGGAGAGTGATGGAACTGAAATTTGAGAGTTAATTTTCACTGAGGTAGTCTGAGAGAAATTGTCAGTCAATACTCACTGAAGTGTTACTACTCTGCATGTTCTATGTTAACTATATTGAACAGTAATCAGTGAGTAGATTATGGTTTCAGTTTCATGTCAGTAAGAACTAAATGGGATTATGAGAAACTGCAGGTGAATTAAACACACTAGAGTGTGGAATATCACAACTGTAAATATAATTTCATGTGGATAAATGTGTAACAAGCATGTACTGACAGAGCTGCTCAGACTCAGTAATAGGGTTTTTCTTGATTCTTTGAGAAAGAATCTGTTGAACATATATTACAGTTGAGTCAGTAAACATGTCTGCTGAATGTATTTTCAGTATAAGTAAAATGTACTAAATAATAAATAGATTACACAACAGTTTAATGCAATCTGAATAGATCTGACAGATTATTTGATCACTTTTCTTGAAACAAGCTATAGGATTGACTGACATGACAGGAGCAAAAAAGTTTGTTCTGGACTAGGAAAGTTTGTATTTAGGAAGTGACTGTTACCTTTTGCAAAGGATTCAGTCAGCCTCTCTGTCTCAAGAAGGGTAAAAAACTCAGATGTGGCAACAAACATTAATTTTTAAACATGTTTATACAGAGATTTATAAAAGAAAAAGCTAATTAGGTAATAAAAAAGGATATGCATAAGACAACAAAAATTTTTGTATTTTGTATAAAATCCAAGGTAGTAAATATAATGGAATGACACAAAAAGCTAACTCCTATTTATTATTAATTTTTTATCATAAATGTCTGATTTTATGCCTGCTGATTTAATTTATGATAATAATTTTTAAAAGTGTGATGCAGTATTATTGTTTTGGATGTACAGTGAATATTTGCTGGAAAGGGTAAAACTATTTTCTCTCCTTAGCTCTTGAGCTACTGTACTGTATAGTTTCTATTGAAGTCTTTATTTTGCCAAGTAAAGATTACCATGGCATTGCTCTGGTACCTAATTGTGCCAAAATTGTAATTTTATTGCAAACACAAGGAAAAAGAATCATGAGTAAGGCTTATGTATTTGTAACAACAATATACCCAGGGAGCATTTTAGGTGTTAGGTAGCATTTTGCCATTCTAGATTAACCTTGGTGGCCTTTTGTAACTTGGATGTTGCTTACCATTCTAGGTTATTGTTGGTGACTTTTTATTTTTTGAAGGTGACACATATCTTGCATATCATGTATCAGTGAGGATGTCTTGTATATTCCTGGGCATTTTACATGGTGATAAATGCCTACCCTCAGCACCTTAGGGTTTTTAATTAGTTTTCTGTTTTATGAGTCTTAATATAAGTGGTTTCAAGATCTTTTCTGTAACATTTTTGTATTTTACTGAAAACTGGAGGAATCAAGTGATTCCAGGTGTTGAGGCACTTGGAAAAAAAGTCCTCATATAGTAGGATTTTATAGTCATAGGAGCTGGCAGGCCTTGGTTGCTGGCAAAAGATGTATCTGATATATAAACCTGTTATATTACTACTATCAACATGATAAAGGCAAATTCATTTACATCTTTTATAAAATTGAGCAGAAGAGCTGCACACTAAGAAGTCATGGATTCACGCAGTCTCATAGCTTTGGAATAATTTAGATTGGAAGGGACCTCGAGGTGTTATTTGATCTGACTCCAGTTCAAAGCTGGGCCAGGTTTTAGAGACTTCTGCAGTCTGGTTGGTGTGTGTTGCATTCCTCAGGGGGAGATGCATTGCTGCAACCCTACAGGAGGCAGCACATCTCTCCTCTTTGAATCTCACTAATCCTTTTAGCCTGTGATACATCCACAGAACACGACCTGATTGATCCCTTCTGCCCTTTATAGACTCTTTCTGCATGTGAGAAGAAGGTAATTGCTGCCTTCAAGGAAACATTGAAATTACTACTAAGTAGTTACAGCCTGGTCTCTTCCTCACCCTGTTCTGCTGTACTTGCCCCTGGGAAGCAGCTGGGCAAAACTGACTCTAAATGTATAGACAGATTCCTACCTGCAAGAACAAAGTCTGCAATACTCATTTCAACAGACTTCACAATGAACTTAATAGTATGCATCCTCAAGGAAGGACAATAGCCTTTCTCTTTGTGAAGCTTCTGATAGCTTAGGTGAGCTTTTCGTCAACAGAAGTAGTTTGGCACTTTTGACCGTGTACTTTAATAACACATCATGGGGATGGATGAGCATCACGATGTAAAAATCCTTTCTAGTAATGGGAAAATTGATGCATATTAAGCATGTTACACAGGCTATTTTTATTTTTTGCCTAAATATTTATACCTGGGATTTGAAGACATTGAAAATCAGGTGATTTGAGGCACTCTGTTTTCATAGTGCCCTTTAACACTGTGATCAAATAAATTCTCACTCACTAGAGGAGCGCAAGTATTCTTCTTAGTAAAAAAAAATTAGGTGTACTCAGGTGATTTTAAAATTTACTAGACTGTGCTCTTGTGGAATAGTCGTTCTTAGCAATAAAAAAGTGTTAAGACGAAGAAAAGTTATCAATCAGGCAAAACTGTTCTATTCTTAATTCAAATCACTCAGCGTTTGCTGTTTATATGCTCCACTTTCTTTAAGTTGAAGTGAGGCAATGACAGGTACTTTTGGTGGCTCAATCTCAAATTCATTTTTTAGACTATGGATTCTGACATACCTTGTCCTTAAACTGTCAGTTGGCTAAAGATACATTGCGAAATATTTGTTAATTTTCCTAATGGAAGAAAGGAAAATTTTCAATAAGGAAAATATATTTTCCCATGGTACAGGGAGAATATGGTATAATTAACGCCATTCTTACACATGCACTATAGAATGTAAAATACATTGTACAGTTATCACAAGAAAGGTTTATCAAATCAGATCAGATAATCTCCATGTTTCAAAATAAATTCATATAGACAATAAAGAACAGAAAATCTCAGTAAGCAGTGGGAAAACATTTGTCCCAGAATAGTTGTTTCATTTCTGATCTGATTTCTGATCCCTATTTCTAAAGGGAAACTTGCAAAACATCTTCAACAAATTAATCTGGGAACTAAAACTAGCAGCACCAGAAGATACAGCAAGAATGAACTCAGTGCAAATACTGGGTTTATGACAAATTGTAATTTTCCTCACACCTCTCTCTCAGATCACCCTTAATTTTCCATAGGTAATAACTACCTTTCTCTGTCTTGCTGTTCCTCCAAAGCTAATGACTTACTCCCTTGCTAATATCTCTTCCGCTCCATGGGTGCTAACCATACTTGTCTCTCACATTATCTAGTTGATTAACATACTTAAGTTCGAGTCAAAGCAATTGTACTCAATTTGTATTTGCTTCTGTTTCAGTGTGAGTTCAGTTCAGTGTGTGAGTTTATCCCTTCAACTATACTAGTTGGGCTAATAAGTGATACTACTTTTTCCTTTATCTTTGCCTTCTGCTTTCCAGTAAGTTAGTTCTGATATTTTTTACATGTCATGAGGGAAAGGTGGTAAGAAGATGATCTACGCTTGCACATGATCTACATACATCTTCATTGATCATGCCAAATTATTGGAGTGTAAACACAGGAGCGTGACAAGATAAGAGATTTGGTAGCAATATTGACTTGTGAAATTCCTGTCCAAACTTTGTAGTCATCAGCTTTTTAGCCATTGCAGTTGAATTTTTGTATCACTAGATGACTGAAATAACCCATTAAAAAAAAAAAAAGAAAAAGCATCCTAGCCAGTGATACAGTTTACGGGAGAGCATGGCTGGTGGAAGTGAACTGTGGCTGGGGAGTGCAGATGAACAGCCAAGAAAGTTACCGCTTCAGGATGCCTGTATTACTTTGAACCTGGTTCTTGCTGAACTGCAACCAATCAGTTGTCCTCTGAGGGTTACTTACAGTAAAAGCTAGGAAAACCAGATTTGTAAAAAGCAGCATCACTTTTATAAGAACAGATTTATGCTTTGGTTTTCACATGAAGTTGGTCATCGAAGTCCCTATCTGTCATTACTACTCTGTCTCACTAGATGAAAAAAATCAGTCTTATGTTCCAGCACATAAACAGATGGTATTTAATTCACAGCCTTCTTATAGTAACAATAATTTAGTTAAATGAATAAGTTTGGTTTTATATTTTTCTGGTTTTGTGTATTGTTTTTCACACTATACTGTAAGTTGACATGCTCTTTTCTGATTCCTTGTGAACAAGACTATCCAACTTTATTTACCCCAAGATTAATGAGACTACAGTAAAAGAATGGAAAGTTGAGGCTGTCAGAAGACCAGAAGAGCATTTAGAAGGTGTCAGCAAGGAATGCAGGAATGAAGATCTATTACATAATCATATTAAACAGAAACCTCACCAAGTTGTGGGCTCACCTCTGCTGCTATGGAAACTGTTTTCTGGGTAGTCACAGAATCAGTGCACTGAAGGGATTACAGGCAGGGAAGCACGTGAAATACAATGTGGAACTTCTTTTTGAAATACTGATAGATGTCTAGACAGATAAAAATGGGTTTCAATAAATGAGGAATACATAGTAAAATGTTTTGAGATTTTTATAAACTTTTCTTGTTCCTCACTGAAATGAAAATAAACTTTTCATTATTTTTAAGAACTATCCAGTAGTCTGGCACTGACAATGCAATTATGGGATGTAGGAGACAAAGTTCAAAGGAGGTAATATAGCAGCTTGAATGTGTTTGATCATACATTCCAGTATGTCTGAAGAAATCTTTCTAAATTAGAAGTCAGCACAGCTGATACATTTTCTGGTAATCATGGGGAGGTATCTTGTGAATTAGTATTTTCATTGGAAAGGTTTACTACTTGAAAATTTTGCAGTTACCTGAATAATGACAAATAATGTATATGAGTTAATGGGATGCACTTCTTGGAATTACATCAATGGAACATGTAATTCAATTTCACAATTTTCTTTGTGAGAATTTGTCATTGTTTTCTTTAGTTTCAACCACAGAAAAGCACCCCATAGTGAATCCTCAGCTTTGAAATTATCTCTGATTTATTTTATTTTGTTTTTTTAAATGAGATATCCTGCCTGTAAAATTGCTTACAATCTTTAGTTGCTGCTTTGTGAATTATTGATATGTAGTCTATTCTGGTAGTGGCAATGACTCTCAGTTCATGACCTGGTAATGGCTCTATGCACTCAAACAAAAAGACAGTCCCCAAATATATCTTAAAAAATGAACCAACTAACCTTTTCTTTCACCATAGCAAACTACAGGCAAGGTTAAAATACTTAGCCTGTTCACTGGGAAGTCATATGCCCAAAATTAAACATTTTTAAACTGGCATATAGGTGAAGAGAGTGCCTTGATCAAAATTATTTACCCATCAAATGTTCACTTTAGATATGTGAACAGAGTCCCGCAAAAATGACCACTCCAGCTCTTCTTTCATGTTTTGTTACCAGCGTAATGAATTTGGGCTTGTCACGGCATCTGAGGAGCACTGGTGGTTGGGATGGGGGAGGCAGCGTCAGAACTCCTTTTCAGCTGTCATGGGTTATTATATCAGGTCACTTTTCTCTCGGGACTGGAGCCTGAGGCTGGATGGAGTCGTATCTTCTTAGATGCTTGTAAACCTCTGTCATTCTCTTGATTTTAAAACAAGGAATAACGTAGTGTCTGCATTGTACCCCAGTGCCAGGACAGGAAATTTTCAGCAGCAATACCAGTTTCACATATTCTCTCCTCTCTCCCTACACATTTCTGTCCCTTCAACATAATAGATTAGCCGTGCAGTTCTTCTGATGTCAGTATTTTGGGGTTATTTTTTTGCATTGGGGCACAGAATCAGGAACTATAAGGAACTGTAAGGAAAATTAAATATTTTCATTTTCGTATGTGTATAATGTTATATATATACATTTTTTTTTTTTTTTTTTCTTCTGCCAGTTCATTTTCCCTATGGTAAAGGGCTGGGAGAGAAAAATAGAAGGAACTGGAACAGCAGGTGCTGCTGCTGCAGATTTCATGTTGTGAGACCACGTCTTGGGCCAGTGTAAGTCAGTGCTGTATGCAGCTATGGTTACCCAGGCTGTCTGCTACTATGGGTGTCTCCTGGCTCTCATGCGTTCCTCTTCCACTCTCATTTGATATTGTAGAGTCTGACAGAGACTTTGATGGGTGATTTTTGTGCTCCCTTGATTCAAGTAAAGATACGGAATTGTGGATAGATGACAGGGTTTTTCTGAGGCTGTCACACCTACATGAAAAGATCTCATGATTACAATCAGTGCTTGTATGGTAGGCGATTTATGCCTTTGTTCAGAGTACATATATTTTAAAAGTTGGGGGTAAAATAAGCTATTACAAACTTAATAGAAGCTTTACAGAAAGGCCTCAGCCTCAGCTTTTATTCATGCTTTCTGTCAGTTTTACAAAACTCAGAACCTTCATTTTAGCAAGATTGAATAGCCAGTTCACATCTCCTATAATTGGTATTAAGTAAGTTATATCATTTGCAAGTTAATAAGGATAGAGTGCATATTTAGGACAGAATTTAGCACCATGTATTATATCATTAGGCATCTTGCCTTCCCTACGGTGTGTTAAGGTGTTCTCATTTATATGAAATTCCCACAAGAGTCTGCCACGGGAACCTATTGGCAACACAGTTGTGAACTCAGGAACACTTGCCAAAGAAGCAATAACTTTACTGTAGACAAATAAGGGAAAAATCAAATGCACCAACTCTCCAATTATGTCACTTCTGGGTATGAGAAGACATTAATAAAATAGTGGGTTTATTACCTGTTTTAGAACTGCAGTAGTAGAGATTGCAACAAATCTTGAGATAACTGCATAGCAGTTAGAACTAGACAGGACAGGCCTACTGCAATGAATTCTAAGATATTTTGAAAAACAGTGATATATTATTAGATCTATTTGGTACTAGCATATGAGAAGATAATTGCAAATGATGAAAAATACCAGTAACATAAACTATTACTGAGATACAGTATAGTTGTTTGAGTGGTGGATAGATAAAAAAAATTTCTGAAACAAAGTCAGTTCTAATTGTGCCAAAACCTTCAGCAGTTAAATAGGTATCATATAGGTAGTGTATAACTTAGTTTTGCCACATACTATTTCTGTAAAAGCACATATGAATTATGCTGCTTGAAAAAGAAATGCATTTAATGTATGGACTGAACATTCATGTCACTTAACACACAGGTTCTAAAAATGAAATAGAGTACTTTCTGATGTGTTGAATTCTTAGCTACTTGTGCCACAGCTACTTGGTAGGTAAAAAACCACTGGGAAAAACAAATAGCTTGTTCTCTGCTAGCAGTCAGGTTTCAAAGCCACTGTGTTACTACACTGTAGTTTCCTTTTTTCAGTCTATTGTGTGAAATTAAACTGCTCTTTTGCAACTGAAAACTGTTTTGGGACACTAATTCTGCTTTAGAAGAAGCAATATTGTCTTTTATGGGATTTAGTATGAAGAATCCTCTTCAAAGGATTCTGCTCTATCTGCATCCTTCTATCAACCCAGGCCTGCTCATTCACTTGAAATTAACCCTTTATGAAAAGATAAAGGGTGCTCTGTTTCCCTACAAACAGCAAAGGCTTTTGTGTCTGCAAAGGGAGTAAGTGGGTTGGGTCTGTGTGTCTCTTCAAATGTGTTCAGAGCAAAGGGAGTGGGGTGGGTATGGGTCTTTCCTCAGAGGCCTGCCTTCAGTTTGGCACTACCCTGAAATGGAATCTCTGAAGTGGGATCTGTAACTTCATATATAAGAACATGCTTATATTCAAAAGTCTGTATAGGTTCAGTAGAATAAGAAATAGGAATCTGTGCAAAGCAATGGAACACTCATTTTTCAGTCAATAATTGATAGAGACAGAACACAATCAGGAAATTGCTTCAGAAGCTAAAAACAATTAAATGATATAGCATGGGTTGAAAATTATTTACTTCAGATTTTTTGATATAACATTGCATTTCCATACACCAAAGGAAATGTTCCCCCACAGACATTTGTAATGTTATCTTGAATAACAGATTAGTGACTTCTTTATACATGGTGGTAATAGGATCTATTTCTTTGAGTGCTGCAATGTTACCTTCACGTAGATTTATGGAACTGTGCTTTTGTGCCTTCTGGAAGCTCTGCAAAAATCTATACTGAATTAAAGAATGTATTCTGAAACTTTCTGTCGTATTTGTAATTTACTCCAATGTCTTTCATGGAATTTTTTAGCTTTTGTAATATTAGAATTCAGTACTGTAACTAAGCTCTAAATGTAAGTGAAGCTGTAATATCAAAAGGAAGGGACTTTAGCCTAAATGTTTTAGTTGAAATTCTTTTATTAAGTCCAGTGGGAACTTTGTTTCCTTCAGTAAACAGTAAAAAGGATGTTAAGATCTGATCCTACATTTTTTTAATACCTGGATATAAGGAAATAGGATATATCTGAGGATACCCTAAGATTCAAGAGTTTCATTTTTTTTAATGATTTTGCTGTAACAGCATATGCAATTTATGCAGCAATTATCTAATAATGTTGGAGAATTAACTCCTAATTAAACAGTCATAAATAGCGATGCAAGACATGGTAAAATAATAAGTGTCTTACAGAGAAGTAATACCATCCTTTCTTTCACAATGCTGTGTGGTTACTTCTTTTGATGCAGAAATATCTGACATTTTCAGTGCTTTTTGACAGTTTGACAGGCTGTGTCCATGTCCACCTAGAAGTGTTTACTGTGATTCATTGAAAACTCTACACCTAAAATCCCTAAAACTTAACAGCTTATATGAATGAAAAGAATTTGTAATTTGAGTCGTATGATGTGCCTAAACAGCAGCTGATTCAGAAATGTTAGATGTCATTTGCTCAGTACCTATATGCTGTGTATTTGAGTATTACTCAATTGAGGATCATTTTTCTTTACTCTGGTTGAACCTTTCTCTGCTTACATTTAAACCATAACATGAAAGTAAGGATTAAATTTAAGAAGTAGGAAGTGTTTGCTGTAACTTACAGGCCATTGCAATTTTTCAAGTGTATTAACCTCTGTTTGAGCTCTTTGCAGACTTCCTTTGTCAACATCCTTGATGACCTATTGATTAATTTTTCTGAACATTCACAAAGTGCTCAAGAATATTAATCAAAATTTAGCAGGATGTAAAATCCAACTGGATAAGATGGCCTGTTTTATCCCATTAAAATCCAACTATTATTTTTATTTTGCTGTACGTTTGAAAAAGTTCTTGTTTGTCAATGACAATTTTCATTTGTATTTTCATTTCAGAAGGATTAAATTTCCACTAAATAGATTAAAAATTATGTACAGGTCATAAATTGCACATACTAACAAGCATATGACAATTTATGAATCTTTTTGTATATGCCACTACTTTATATACTCTCAAACACTTATTTACATAGATCTAAACTAATAAAGTAGAAGGCTTGATTATACTGTCCAAATTAAGTCACCCTGAACAACTCCAAAGGTACATTAGCACAGTCTAGACCTAAGGAAAGAGTAAGTACAGAACCTCCTCACATGTCTGTTCAGGCAGTGTTTATTATGGGAATCTGATACATCATTCTGTTTATGTGAATAACAGAAGAATATTAGATTTTCAGTGTAATGGCTACTAGACAAAAAGTTTGGGATTGGTTGATTTTAATGCCATGTGAAGCGATGTGCAACTTAGTCATATGGTGTTGCTTATCAGTGTTCCTCTGTTGCTCCTCCTAAGTTTTCCCCCTGACTGTTTGTGTGCTACTGATGGTTTGGCCAATTTTCCGCCAATTTTACAATTCACTCATCCAGTCCACATGTCCTTTGTTTGGCTACCAGGATACAAGGGGAGACTGTATCCAAAAGCTTTGCTAAGATCAAGATAAATTACATCATCTGCTCTCCCTTCCATCTACAGAACCAGTCATTTGATTATAGAAACAGTTACTTTAATCAGGAGAGATTTGCTAAAGATCACCTTTTTGTCCTCTTTGTCCTTTAGTTGGAATATTAAATAATGTCAGCTACAAATGAGTTTAACACAATATATTTAGAATATTATGACACAAATTTAATATTAAATCTTTCAACAGAGAAAACACTGTTTGCTTTGCAATGGAATAAATTGTGCTTACTGTTAGCTTTTGTCAGTTTAATGAGTTACATTTAAATTTCCCCTCCACAGGAGCTGGGATTGGAGGAATAGATTACAAATAAATGAGAGGTAAGGTAATATGTTAATTATTAATGCCTCTGTGCTGCTTAGTAATTATTAGATTAATAAAGTAGCCTTACGGAAGCCCCTGGTTATTAAGATTTAAACTCAGTTTGGGGAGAATAACTGAGTGGACCATGGAATATCTGCACTTGAATTGAAATTAATTACCAGAAATACAGCAGATGAACAGACACATTTTCCTATATTTTTTCTAATTATTTTTTAGGCAATAAGTACAACAAAACTTCAGATCAATTGATATACTACATAATATAGTCCATATACTAGGAAAGTATATAGGAAGTCAAAGCATTCATATCTTGTATTCAAAATAAAGAAATGAAGAATCAACAGGAACAGGAAGAATCAACTACAGTCTAAAAATATTCTAACTCTGGAAACACTTCAGCAATAATTTTTACAGCACTTTGGGTTTCTCTGGAATCACTGTACTTTGGATACATTAAAGGTTAGTCAACCATTCACAAAAAGCCTCAAACAAATGACTGGTCATTGTCTTTTTACTTTGGAAGTATCAGCATTAATGGTTACACTGAGAGACAGAAGTCTACCAAGAGACCATTCTAGTAAAAAACAAAAAGGATCCTTATCTGCCAGCTTTTTTTTTTTTTTTCAATAGCCATATATTCGATGTTAACAGCAAAGGAAAATTCTTTTCAACTCTGGTCATAAAGATTTCCACCACCAATATGAAAAAATATGTATTTTCTTTAAATTTAATTGAATACATTTAGATGCAAAAAGAACATAAAACTTACATAAAACAAATTTAGGAGAAGAACTGTTTTATGGGCAGAAGGTCAAAAAAAGGACAGTAAATGCAACTGATATACTGTTCATATTTATTATGAGTTGAAATTGAAGCCTGTGGTCACTTATTTTGATAATATCTTAGTGTGAAATTTAGCCCTAAAAGATACAGGACATTAGTTATGATTAGATCATAGAAGAAAGCATACCACATGAAATAACTTTATATCTTAAGAGTATTAGTCTCTGTAAGTCCCTTAGCTATCTAAGAGTCCTGCAGTGGGCAACGTAAATAACTGTCTGTGCCTTGTTTCTGTAACTCTTTCTTTGCAGATGATTTTAATTTCAGACAAACATTTGTTTCCATGCAATATTAACTGTGTTGGTTTATTGCTAGTGTTTTAATAAGGTACATCATAAAACCAAAATTAGAAAAGGTCTTTCTTGTTTTAAAAGGAGTCACCTATACTTAACTGCTTGTGCAGCACAAAAGCTTGATGATATAAGCCAAACTTGTCTCATATGAAGCTGCAAACATATTTTAAAATTTGATAATTATCTGCTGAGATATTAACATACTTTAAAAATAATGTAGCAGATAACAATCCTGTTTCAGGATACTCTTACAGTGATGCAGAACTCTTTCTAGAGATGCAGTGACCTGGTAAGATAGTGGCACATTCAATAACACTTCTAGAGATATCAATTTGTATTTCATGGGCCAAATTTCAAAAACTCATAGCATAAACTTTGTGTTATTTAAGTGTCATATTAGCTGTATATCTTCATGGTTTATGTAGCAATCATTATCTTTACAGAATACGGTGTATGGGATAGTAGTAACACAGAGGTAAATTCACTGGGAGAAGGGATAACTAAAGCTCTAATAACATTGCCAGATGCAGTGCACACTTTCAGAGTTACATGACTGGGAGCTCTCCCATGCTGCTGCATGCTGCTTCTCCACTCTCATTCCCAACGGCAGCTGTGTCTGCCACAGATTATTTTCAGACTAGTCTACACTTGTGCATGTCTTGTGTTGTTCATTAGAAGCATCTCAAAAATAGAATGTAAGTGGTGATAGAATAATTTAGAACAGTTTGAGGGGAGGGAGGAAATAGCAGAATGGATTCATCCCTAGGAGAGATGAGGAAAGTTCACAGAAAGATTTGGAATAGATTCCAGTGATGCTCCAAACTGTAAATCTTACCCTTATGGAAAATCATTATGGTGGTGTTTTCTTATAAATAGAAAAAAATTCTGTTAATCAGCATAGTGTCTTTGTCATCAGAGTAAATCATCTCTTTCCTCCACTTTCCCTTACCTCTCCTGCTGCTGGGGTGTGGAAGGGATGCTTGAGTGTCTGTATCTGTGTCTTTGCGGGAGATCTAACTTTGCTGTAACCTCTTTCACCTGATGGCAGCAAGAGCAACTTGTCCTAGATCTTCAGTCAGTCTTAGGGACAACCTACCTCTCTCCTTGTCTCTCCAGGACTTTGTCCTTCTTGGAATGAATAACTTACCTCTTTCCCCTCCATATTTGAGGGAAACAGTCTGAGAGGAACAAGACAGACTACAAGGAGAGAGAACAAAGTGTGACTGCTAAGCAGGAGAGCAAAGGCATCTTTGGAGACTTCTCTCGTCACCCCCCAAAATCCCCACTAGACCTCACAGTTCCTGTGTTCCCACAGACTCTATTTCTTCTCCATTGGTTTCACCACCCTGGAGTAACTCATATATCCTCTTTTCTCTGATAACAACTGCATTTCAAAGCCGTAAAACTGATACTGCTTTAGTCCTTACTATATTTTCTAACAGGAATTGTTATTGAGGTTTATTATAAGTATTTTAAAGGTTATTAAAATGTTAAAATAATTCTTCCTATTATATTTTATGCCACAGAAGTTTATTATAATGGAACAGTCTTTTCTCCTGTTTTCAGAGCAATAAGTTCATTATTTTCTGACTTTAAAGAAAAATACCTCATATTTGGTAACGTGTACAAAGCCACCAAGACCACAAATATCTATAAGTATTTGGACCTTGAAAAGAGAAGTGACCATAGTCTTTGTCAGTGGGTTGTGGAAAATATCACTGACTGTTTTAATCATGACCAAAATAAATAAATAAATAATATGCCATGCTAGTGAGATTGAAACTTAATCGTACCAAAAAGTAAAAATGATAGACTGTGATCTGACAATGCTAAGTATATTATAACCAATTATATCAGTAAAATTCTAGTATGTATTTTCCTTTTCCAGCTAGAATTGGAAAAGGAAGTAGCATTTCCAGCTAGTATTGTTAAAAGAAAAAACATGAGTCTCTAAAGGTATATTAAAAGAAAAAAAAAAATTGAAGGCTAGAAATGAATGATATTTCCAGGCTTGATTGTTCCTTATTGTTATAGAAATATAAAAAAGCCATCCTGTCCCTTCTTTACCTTGGCAAATGCTACACTGGCACACAATTCTAGTGCAAATGCTAGGTGAAAAAAAAAAACACAAACACTTGCAGACTGTCTGGAAGTATCAAATCCTGCCCTAATAAGAACCTTTTCTCTTCCTTAGGTTTCTCTGTTGCTAATCCCAACATTGAAACTCATTAGTTTAACCTGCAGTGCTATTTTAATGCCAAGTCAATCGTGCAGTAAGTCCTAGTCACCCTGACCAGAAGACAGAAAGCATGATCCACCACTAGAAACCAACTTAACATTTAATCTATCTATTATAGAAGTTTTATGATAGTTACTCAGATGACATCAGTACAAACAGGTTAAATGGGAATTGCAGGGTTATAAACCAGTAGTTTAGCTGTAGTAGTGTAGGTTATTGTCACCCAGATTACCAGCCAAACAACTGAGTAAAGATTGTCAATAAGTCCATGAGCAATAAGAAAATGTTCATATTGTTAAAGTTGCTTTAGCATGAAACAGATGGCCCAGGTTTTTATCAGCTCTGCAGTTTCGATCATTAGTTTAACTGCAGTAATACCATGCTGTCTTTGCAATGTCAGTGCAATTCACCTCATTACTCCTGGGTAAGCCACTCTTGTTAAAATCATGAAAAAACTAATGTTTGTGTGTGTTTTTTTATATGGCAGACTATATTTGTGGCTAATGCAATTACCACATCAAGCACCTGAGAGAAATATTAAAAACAAATTGCAGGAAAAGATCTGGTTTGGATTTTAGGCAGAACAAAAGCACCTTTTGCTCAGACCAGAGGAGAACAAATGAACAGAAAAAATACTCAGTCTTGAATGAATGACCCTAACTTAATTTTTTTTTGCCACCAAACAGATGTTGAATACAGTAAACAATTTGCAGTATCCCCCTACAGAGATTCATGTGGCTACTAAAGGATCATAAAAGATAAGACAAAGTATTAGGTACCTGTATAATATTAGTCATTGAACTGAACAAATCCAGCAAGATAACAGCACATACAAGTTATGACACAAACTAGGTTCTCTGGTGTTTTATAGAAATGAATGGAAGCAATATAAATATTTCAGTCTCTACGTGTACTTGCACTGCACTAAAGATTGATGTAGGAGGAATGTTTGCTATATCATTACAAAAGAAATATGTCTTAAATTAGATAGTTTTAGATATTAAAGTCATGCAAATGCATCAATTAGAAATTCTCTTTAAATGCTGACTATTCAGTATTCTTAAGGGAGAATATACATTGTAGTGTTGCTTTAAGCAGAAATTTTCTATAATATTTCAAGGCAACACTGGTGTTATTTGATTGGTTGAAAAATTCTAAATGAGACCTTCTTAGAATATTAATTTTCTCTATCATCTAGATGTCTTAAATTTTTTTTATGTGTGTGTGAAAAATGTTTTTGAAGAAACGCATGAATTCTGACAATTTCATCATGTTAAGGGTTGAATTTCTAAATTCTAAATTTCCAAACTAGATGGAATCAAATGGTCCTAAGTGCCCATTAAAGCAGCTACCAGAAAACTCACCTGGGATATGCTAGACAATAGTTCTAATGCCTTCTTATGTAGGATGCGGGGCGTGGATCTATGTGGCCCACCACTAGCCTTGGTACCGTGGTATACAGCTGAAGAGCAGTGTGCAGAGATTTGTAATTATGTTGGTGGCATACAGATGGTGCAGCTCAATAGTTTTTACTGAACGCCTGGAAAAACTATGTATCTTTGACCTATATTTCACCTGAGTCTGTAACAAATTTGGTTGTTGCTTGTGAATCACTATTTTTAATGTTGAATAGAAAAGGTTTCTAAAAGTTAGGTTTCCATTTAGGCTGATTCACAACACCTGTAGATCATTCAATTTTATTCTCACATAGAAAGTTTATACAACCTGTTTTCTGATAGTTTATTACATACTGAGCTGGAAATAAAATTAATTTGGTGGAAGTCTTTCATATTTGGTCATTTTAATATTGTGAATTGGAAATGTGCTGCATGCTGGAATTATTTATGACTAGTATTATATTTCTCATCAAAACTGATGCCATAGAACCATATAAATCCTAGGAAGAAAGATATATTTAACCTAGTCTATAAATTGCCAGGATAAGATTACACTGGAAGAATTAATACAAAATTGTTCTTTCATTTGTCATTAACATTTTCCTTACACTCTACAGTCAGATTTGGTATTCTAAATAAGTGAATAAAAATCTTACCTCATTAAGCCCTGGCTATTATCTTTAAAGGGGACATACTTTCAAGGTAACTCAAAATTATTTCAGGTAATGTCTGGGGAGGGGAAGGTAATAGAAAAAAACCCTCAAAGACAGTTTCCTACACCTATAACTAGATCCTCAGTTTAGCAGATTTCATTGCTTGGATTTTTTTTTCTTTTTTTTTTTTTTTTTTCCCATTTCTGGCACTAATCAGTTCACAGTATAACTGACTGATTTTAATTATGTTTAGTTGCTTTCCTTTTATGTAGTTGTTGAAGAATTTGGATGCTTACTGAACTTAGTATTTTAAATTAATTTTTGAATTCCTGATGTTTGCAGTGACATTATTAAAATAGAGGAACGCAAGAAAAAAAGGAAAAATATGGCCAATACCTTTCAAATAATTTTGTATGACCTGTACATTTCTGAGACTTCCACTTCCTTTTATGGGAGTTCCCTCACTGCAGGAAAAATTCCTTTGCTTTGAACTTCATTGTGTGTGAGAGAGAAGATCTATTAAGAGTTTATGAAATGTGATGTAGGATGGAGTTCCAACCAAAAGAATACGTTGCACAGAGCTACCACTGGCAGGGCAATTGCATTTTCATACTTTAGAGCTTCCTTTGGCTGTCAGATTATGTTTTACTCTGTTGTTAAATCCCAACAGTAAAACAATACTGAACCAATGAAAAATGTGGATCTTGAATTATATTCCTGAAAAAGATACAGGTAAGAGATTAGTAACAAAATAAACAGTGGACAAAATAAAATGGGCTAGCATATTTATAAATATTGTTTTTCTAGATGTCTCAAAGATATCATTGTCAACTATAACACAGCAGAACTCTAGATCTGACTGATCAATCATTTCATCTCCGAGTGTAGTAGAGAAGGAAAAAGGAGACAGATAATCTGTCTCCCTAGAGACTCTATCTTCATATGATGGGTAGAAATATCCATCAATCGTGGCAAAAGGAAGGACTGACTGAAAGAGCTAAGGTTGGTTTTTTTGTTGGTTTTAAATTCAAAGGCATCCCACTTTAATTAAGTGCAAAGAAGTTTTCAAAGCTGCAATTTTTTTTCCATTTCCAAAAATTCCTTGAATTTTCAAAAAATTGAATTTTTGAAACAAGGTCAGAATATTTCAGAGGGGAAATGTAAAGTTCATTTCTACTGACCTTGATGATACTTCTGTTTTCTGTTTCTATAAAATATCACAGCAGTAGTAGCTGGGAGAAGAATTTGGGGTATGACAAAATTTGAGGGACTTTAAGCAGAGATTTCATGACTTGTTTTAAGTTTACAACATGAAGGAATTGTGTTTTCTCAGATTTTGCATGTATGTCTTAGACTAGAAAGAAAAATTGCTGCACATAATTAATGGAATCATGCAAAAGATTGCAGAGCAAATAACCAAGTTTAGAGATAGATTTGTTGTGTTCAGTTTAGAATCTAAAACATGTTTATTCCTGAACAATGCCTTACCTGCTTTACTAAGCGGATACATAGGAGCATGGAAACCAAAATCCTGTAGTCATGCTTCAGTCGGTTACATTAAGATCGTCTTATTTCAAACAGTTCAATCTTACCTTGCTTTTCTTCCTTATATGGAAATGAAGACCAAGAAAGCGAGCTCTGACAGTGCTAAAAGAATACACCACTATGTCCTCAAATCAGACAGTACAGAGCAAGAAAATATGAAGTATGACTCAGTAAGCCATAGGTGGGATTTGAATCCCAAACGTTTAAGCTCAGTGCTGCTCTCGATGTTGTTTCCTGCCACCCTGCTGTCATCCAAGCATGGAGAGCACTCAGCACAGGTTAGATTAACATTTCTTCTGTGAAATCCTCCCTTGTATTTCTTAGATTATCTCCCTATTCATTTTGGTATTATCTATGGGCTAAGTATTTTCCAGAATATTTTTCAGGAATGTGTGTGTCATGAGATTACTTTAGGATTAATTTTCCTGATGTTGATAGTACTAACACATATCAACATGAATTCATTTGATATTCCTCTGATTAACACTGTTCTCAAAGGGATGGCATTTTAATTCGGCAGCAGGAAGTAGATGTTACACGTTAGTATGTTTTCTGATATCTGGTACCTTTACAGTTCCTTCCTAATTCTTAATCATTGTGAATAGCTTTGAAATTCCATGGGTTTACAGAAGAATTAGATGTAATTCAGACATGTAACTAAAGCAAATATGTTAATTTATAACTACCTTATTTGTTTTGCTTTTGCTTTAATTAATCCTTTGTTGTTGTTTTCCCAATTTCTCATTTCTTTTTCTCCAGCCCCTGATATTGAATGGTTAGAAACTGTGTGTTCTGTTACTTTTAAAAATATAGATAACTTAAGGTATACATGTGTGAGTGGTTTCTGTACTTGCTGTGATTATGGAAATTGTTTGCATACATATTTGCTGAACTTAGAATTAAAAAATATATGAATATAGGAGGGTAGGAAAGAAAGATTATTATAATTTTAAAATAGTTTGTTTTTTAAAAAAAGCAAAAGTCTTGGCATTTATTCCAGTAAAGGATATAATAAATTATAAGTTAATATAATTTTATTTCATGAATACTTTTCCTGGATCATGTTAACATATATTTGAAAAAATAAAAAACTCACATATCTTGCACAGTGATTATTGAAGAAAACTAGAGAAAGCATGCAGTGTATGAGGGATTTTCATTAACATTCCTAGTTCATTCTGTTCTATTTAACTAAGTTCTTGATCCTGCTGATCAGCATTGAAGATGTACAGTGTAAAACTGCTATGATAATGCACTTGTTAATGTCAGTATTTCTGCCTCATATTTCTCAGTTTGGTCACCTAGGGTCTTTGCATGCCATGGTGTACTGTGTCCATGGGAATAGGAAGAGTATGACTAAAAGAAATATAATCAAATCTTCCAAGGGTTATTTAAGTAACAGTGTTCTTGTTCACTTCCCAATTGGACCTTAATTTAACTTCTTTTCAGCCTTCCATTTTGTAGAAGAAAATGAAATCTAAGAAATTTAGTCACGTGGACCTAATTTATATTTGTGCCTGAGGTATTCATGAAGGAATTTAGTGTAGGTTTAAGAAAATCGTCTGGACTGTTTCCATACATGGATTGCTGGTATTAGAGAAAAGTTCTGTAACTTAAAGTCTCAATAACCATCAACAAATTTATCTGAGTCAGGAAGTCCCAATCTGGGAGGTTCAGTAATCACATGAACAAGGGAGTGATTAAGTTGGGACATAGTATTTTGAAAATGTGATAAAACCTATTAGTGCCATGCCTTCTGTGACATAGCAAGGACTTCATGAATGGATGCACAGTATCTTAATACAAATGATTGCAGAAGTCTATCATAAAAGCCATCTCTGAAACATTTCAATATCAAAGGCAACAAATACCTTTATGTATCTCAAAATAACTTCGATCGGGGTTTGCTGCCACACAGTTCCTTGCTGAAACAAAATCTCAAACATAATGTATTGCCGAATGACTCAGTCTGCATGTGGAAGTGAAGTTGCCTCATATACTCTTGGTCCCACAGCTGCTTGGTCATGGCCCTGTTCTTACACTTCCCGGTATGAAAGCTCCTGAAACATCTGGATTTACTAATATTCCCCTAAAAGAAGTCTGAACACCATACTTTCAAGCTGTTGTCTTGAGCCATTATCTGTCCATTGTGGTTTTTTTGTCTGCAAGACGTTTTTTTATTTTTTCTTTATTTGTCCTGAATGGTCTGGCAGTGTCTTGGTGAATTTATAGCTTATGAAATACACTTCAAGCTGTTTCATAGGGACAGAATTATGCTGCGTTCTATCTCACTTTGGTCCATAAGGGAATCCCAGAAGTCCACCTGAATCAGCCAATGCATCTACTGTCTTTCAAATTATACATGACAGGATACATATGAAGAATGGATACTATCAGTCCTATTCTGTTACTATAATGAAATGGCAGTTGATCAGGTTCTATGGCTGGGCTTAATATAATGATCTCAGGGGTCCCAAAATACTTATATTAGCTGAATGTGAATCTTTAATGTGAACTCACCTCAATACACCATGGCATAGATCCTGCTCCCTACTCCTATCAGGCCATTCCTTAATTTTATCAAAAGAAGAAAGCCAAATCTAGTGTGTGTGCCTGCCTATGGCCATATGTGGCCCTTTGGAAAGGGGCCTATTTAATAACAAAGAATCTATAATTAACTGAGCAGTCTATTTGTTTTAAATGTCTATTACTTGCCCCCAAATTTCTAAGCTTATTGCAACAGAATGCAGGCAACATCTTCTGCCCCTTTTAATAACAGGCTGATAACTCAGTCTGCAAGGTAGCAGTGTGTCCAATAATATGTCTTGGCTCTGTGGTTAAATCAGATCTTTCCATCTGACTACTGATTTGAAACCTGCCTCCCACCAAGAATATTTCTCAGCTGTCACCTAAACGGGAATTAACAATGACATATCAGGAAAAAAAGTAGATATCCTGCAAGACATAATTTCTGAGTATCTTAGAGTAAAGCCTATGACTCATTTTCTGAATTCTTCCTCTTCCAAATCCTCACCATCAATGTGCTTATAACTGTGAAGCCATGAAGGCTAAAAAACTTTTTATGCCTTCTTGTACGGTGCTCACACAACCCCAGCAAATTCTGGTATTCAGTGACTCAGAGCATGGATTCACAAATACAGCTAGGCTTTCCTATATTTTCTTTCTAAAAGTCACATCAGTAGAAAACAGCCTAAACAATGACCTATCAAAAAATCAATTTTTTCCCCAACTTGCAGCATACAGATGTGTTGTGATGAGATCTGTAGTGTTCATTAGAAGATCTTTTCATGAAGGGATACAATGAAGTTTCCTACAGCTAGATAGAAATCTGTTTGGATGAAGTAAAGCTCTAATTTTTACATTCTTTGAAATGAATAATGATGCTTATTTTGAGAGGTCTGCAAAATGGCAGAAAACTTTCTCAGGTTCTAATCTAATAACCTTAGTACAATGCTGTGTTCTTTCTTTCCTGAATGGCACTGGTGATTGACCCAATCATACAAGAAAGAAAACTAAGCTCCATACTTCCTAGCACAGACAAACTGTATCAAGGAGCTTAATGAGCTTTAACTTCATAGCTTTATTTGCAACAAAGAAATGACAACCCCCAGCTCTATTGTTATTGAGATAAAGCAGCATGTTCAAATCATTGCAGGTTAATCTAGTGTAAAGCTATCTTTGACAAAAAGGTAGTGCATGTGAATATTCTAAGTTTATTTTGAAAATGATGTTATGATAGTAGAGTATGAAATACACGTTTTCCTTTAATGTGGGAGTACAGAAAGCCTTAGAAAATGTTGATTATGTTTTCTAAATTCACTATGGCAAGTTTTGCATAATATATTAATTCTCTAGTAGGTTACGCCAGTAACAGTATCTTACCAAGTTTTTCTCAGTTGAAGGATGCTCTAGGGTCACTGCTGATGGTGCTGACCTCTCCTCCTCTGATGATACATCAAAGCATAAATAACATTCTGAATTATGTGTAGAGTGATGATAAATATCCACACTGAATTCAGAAAAAAAAATCTTAACCTGAAATAAAAAGCTTTGCTCAGACTCAAAATACAAGAAATAGAGGTTGATGTTATTTTTCATTAATGTATAGCTGATGAATTTCTTTGGTCTTTAAGAATTTTTGGAAACTTTTCAAACCTATCCCCTGCCGTCCTCTCCTTCAAGCATCTAAAGTGAAAAAGACAGTTATTTGGGGTTTTTTTAGACAGATGTTTCTTTCCATTTCTTTTTCTTTAAATTCTGGAGATTTATACTTCTTTGCTGGGTAAGATTAATACTGCCTACAACTTAGAGGGAAATATTTTCTTAAAAACATTCTACAACCTGCTATGCTATACCACTAATGATTCACAGACAGAATATGCCGAGAAGGTTCAGTGAAGCACTGTAACTGGGATCTACTTAAAGGATAAACCTCATCAGTTATTTCAGATCAGATATATATATATATATATATATATATATATATATCAGAAAAGGGGAGAGGGGAAGCTGCAGAGCTTTAGCTGAAGGATGATCTCAACCTTCAAGAAATGTTAGAAACCACATTCAAATATCATAATGAAGGAAATGTGATGAACTTCTTATCAATGAAAACCACCATTATTTTTAGAATGGCAAAATAATATTGGTAGCCAGAACCATGGATTATTATTCTGGAAGTTATACTTCAGAATTTATTCCAGTATTACATAAAATAACACACAAAAAATATTTGAAGTGACTTAGTAGTGGTAATACTAATATATTAAATTAAGATTTAAATACAAACTTTCCAGTGCCTTATATTCAGATCATTATTTTCATCAGTGAAATAAATGGTTTTGAATTACTTGTGAAATGAATACAGCCCAGATTATATATTCAAGTACTGTGGAACTCAAAATTATGTCTGTAGAAATAAAAGACTACTGGCAGTATCAAAAGGAGAGGAAACTTGGAAACCTAGCAAGAAGTTGCCATACATAAGCTCCTTTTGCTGTACTTTTGTAGATAAAGCCAGTACATTGTGACATGCCATGTAAAAATATTGTATAAGTTCTGGGCTGTGGTCTTTGCTATGCAAGCTATCAGAACTAGATGTGATCATGTAAGTCTGATACAGGCTTAGTATATATAAAATGCAGGAAATGTGTTTTGACCCTATTAGTGGCACATTTCCCAACTACCACCACCACCACCTTAATTTTCAGAACTTGTACTGAAGAACGAATCATATCTGAAAATGAAAAGTTAAAGAGAACATTGCTATTTTGGGGGTAGTTGGTGTTGTGATGAATTAAAAGGTTCTATAGTCTAGCAAGTAAAAAGCAATTTGAAATCCAAATAACTTTTGGTGATAGAGATGTAGTTAATTTATATCACTGTTTCAGTGTGTATTCTGGACTGCTACGTTTTTTTGTGGACATATTTAACTGCATTCACACTTTGAAATCCACTACAGAAAAAACCTATTTAAATGCATTAGCCATATCACACCAATGCACAGACCTGCACTGTTTGAAAGACTTCGATGTTTAGCTAGGGCTTAACTACAAATCATCTTACATGACGAGGTAATACAGGAATCTGAGGCTGGAGACTCATAAGATTACCTGTATCTGTTTCTTTCATGTCATCAGACAGGAAGGAGGGAAGAGGTGAGTGGAATCTTGGCATTCACCCACTGATATTGTCAGACAAGGCATGGTGATGCAACCGGGAAGCGTCCAGGACCAGCAGAACCTGGACCAACTGCTGTGTATGAATAGGTTGTGCCTATTCCATCCCATAACCTGTGCATTGCAGTCTAAGATTACACTGGAGAAGTAATCTTGATTCTTAATAGAAACTAACAATCAATTAGTGTCTAAATCAAAGTCTGGCTGCCCTTGGAAGGAGTAAACACACACTGCCCCTTATGACAAGGGTGTAGAAAAATAATAACTCTTTTCTGCTGCCAAGAACACTATTTATTTATTTATTTACTTACTTACTTGCTAACTGCACTCTAGTGTAGATATGATTTTTCACATTGCCTTTCCATCAATATAGCCACAGCATGCGCGTGAATATTCATGATGCTACACTTTTCTGGCTGTTCTCCGATAAACCAGTGTCTGGCATTGGAAGGACGATAAAATCAGAGACCTTATTGAGTGAATAATGATACTGCTCAGTGAAAGTCAAGGGATTGGACTTTATGAGTAGGGATATCTCTTCTAGTCATATAAACCTGTTTTAAGTCACAGCTCATGTTCATGTCTCAGCAAGTTAAAAAGTATTCAGTTTAAGAAAAATAAAATAGGATTGAAACAGAATCCTACTGTTTGCACATGTCTCTTCTAAGATAATGTTTTAAGGGTTAAAAATCAGGCTTTTACAGTCCTGATTGTGGCATCTAATTTATTTTCATAATGATTATGTGTGAAAAATTTAAGATTTTTATGAATATGATCTTTAGCTTAGTAGAATTACGACTAATGGAATAGGCTGATGACTGCATGAGTTGTATTTTAGTTGCTTTTGATGATTGACCCAATTCATACAGATTAGTGCTCATGTAAACTAGAAATAGAGCAGCAAAAGAGAACAGAATATAGACACTGTGGTATAATTTGCCTCTGTTTTTTTGTTTGCATCCCTTTATAGCCTAAAACATTAGCATCTGGTATGTGACCACATACCAAAGCTGTGAATTGATAATGTAAATAGGTCATACTTGAAAAGAAAACAAAAAATACAGAGCAACACCAATAAAAATATTCCATCATTCACCCAAGTATTATTGTTGCATTTTTTAAAAACTTAGCCCAAACTTTAAAGCATAGGCTGCACTTTTGTATATGGAAAGCTCTTTTCTAACTGACTTCTCCAGATTGGATTGACACATGATAATTTCAGTTAGTCTTTCTTGCTGGTACTAGAGAAGTGGCTTTGTATAATCCTTTGCCATCTTAGGTAATGTGCCTCAGCAATGGATTCAGTACCGTTGACTACTCGAGATGTGCTTGGCAGCAGTAGACTCCAGATGGTGAACTAAAAAATCTGCTTTTCTGCAGCAGCAGTAGCATCTGGGTATGTGGCTGCCTTTCTTGTTGATTTCTGCTCAACCTACTGGGCTCATTTTCTTGTTTTATATCATCATAGATATACTGCTCATGAGAAAGGCTCCTTTTAGGATGCATTTTCTTGTTAATGAAAAGTGATTAACTCTTTTGATCTGCTTCATAAAGTTAAAAGTTTTGGGCTGGAAGTGGTAAAATATGAAGCATGCTTTTATTGCCATGAATTGTATTTCCCATGGACTGAATACCCATTAGTGGTTAGAGCACATTAGTAGTTTCACTAGAAAAGACTTTGGTTTTCGTGTGCTTTGAGAATTAAGCAGCATAAGTAGGAATGATCTGGAGATAATCTTCAGCAGATTCACACCTGAGCTAAAACTATAAATTCGAATTCATCCCCAGAGTTGTTCCCAAGGCTTATGCAGGCCTGCAAGAAGTTTAGAAAATTAGTATCAAGCTAGGTAAGGAAAATAAAGCACAACTGTTTTGCAGTGAAATTGAGGTGTAGGAATTTAAGATGAAGAACACTTACCAAATGTGTCTTGCTGTATCAAGAGCTTGATCTAGATGAAAACAAATCATCTTTTTCTGTGATAATAAAATGAAGCTGTGCAACTAGTCATCTTTCCACATCAGAGTGAAAATGAGATCTGTCATTACTTTTTTTTTGTAGGGAAAAAACACAGACTCTATTTGTTGGTGTTTGACAGTGTCGAAAATGATGGAAAACCAATATTGGTCAGTACTTGAACTTTGGTAAAGACACTTCAAGGATGCTAAGGGAATCAACACTAGCAATCCAAGCAGACGCTGCCTACAGTTGTCTGTATGCACCACATCAGATCTCTTTGAAGATAAATCATGTAACTGATGCTGTTTAGATATAACTGTAGGGTGAGAACAGGCGGGATAAAGCCTGACAGGTGGGTCATACAGCATGTAGATGTGTATACAAACCTGTGGAAAGAGGCAACGAAGATCTGTATCTTCCATTTCTGAACACTTTCATTGGTAGGTTGGATTTGTTCACACTTTAAGAAAACATTGTCACAGGCAAAAGAGGTGATGTGCATTCAGGAAATTCAAACGTCTTTGTTTCTTTATTAAAGCAAACTTGATATCTTGTTATCAAGTTAAGCAATAATCTACTCTTGAGGTTTGGGGAAGAAATTCTTAAATCATAGAATCATAGAATGAGATGAGAGTTTTGTTATTAGACTTACTGGAACCACAGTTTTACTTATGATTTTTTCCGACTATTAAAAATCCCCAGAGGAGCTTGACAAATCAAGGTACTCGGATCCCAATTTTAGAAATCCCAAGTTAAAGCCAAAATTCAACTTCAAAGTAGGATTTCTCATGCCTCCATTTCACAGAAAGGACTGTTTGGTTGAAATAGATAGTTGATGTGCTACTCTATAATAACTCATGGAGAAAGTCCAAGCATAAATGTCATTATTTGTAATACTTACAAAGTGATAGCAACTTTTACAGATTCATTTTTCAGATAAAATCTTATACTTCTTATGTGTGATTGGTTTGAAAATCCTGTCTTTGATAATGGCTGTCTGAAAAACTGCAAACCTTTTCTATTAATAAACATGCTAGATTGCCTTGGTCTTATCCAATGTTTGCTTATTGTAAGTTTATGTAATTGTACAACTCAGAAGCAATGCAAAAATAATTCATGGAGGTATTTGACTTCACAGTACATTTCTCTGTCTCTCATTTATGCAGTGTGTGGCACTGGCTCAAATGTTTCTTTTTTCAAAAAAGTTTGGTTTTTTATTTTTCTGTGAGTTTATATGTTACACTCTAATGTAGAGGACCAGGAGTTTCCCAAATGTATTGAAAATTAATACATACTGCTTACATAAATAGATACTGAAATAATACTAAATGTTTCATAGGCTCTGAAACCCAGAATATAATTAGTTATTTAAAACTAAACAAGATTGTGCTTTATGGCTACTAGTAATTTAAAATATTCACTTGCATTAAAGACCTGTTTATATAGTAATAACTTCATGGTTTTGAATAATGAAGGCAAGATTATTTAAGATATTGTTCTCCTCCATGTGACCACGTTTATACTAACACATTCTCACCATGTAACATGGATGGCACTCTCTCTATGCTGTCTTTATGTTTTTCTTAATGTTTTTCAATTGTTTTCTTAAATTCTTCATTGTTTCTTTATTTAATTGTTTCTTAATTTAATTCTTAAATTCTTAAATGTTTTCTTAATGTTTTTTCAATACGTAGTGGGGGCATATAAGAAAGCTGGTGAGAGGCTTTTTACCAGTGCCTGTAGTGATAGGACAAGGGGCAATGGTTTTAAAATAAAAGAGGGTAGATTTAGGTTGGGTATGAGAAAGAAATTCTTTGCTATGAGGGTGGTGAGACAGTGGAAGAGGTAGCCCAGAAAAGTTGTGGATGCCCCATCATTGGAAGTGTTCAAAGCCAGGTTGGACAGGGCATTGAGCAATCTGATCTAGTGAAATATGTCACTGCCCTTGGCAGGAGGTTGGACTTAGATGATTTTTAAAGGTTCCTTCCAACCCAAACCATTCTATGTTTCTGTGATTGATTATTCTTCAGCATTTCTTCAGTGTAAAAGGGAATAATGCACAATTTGCATACTTGTTATATTGGATAATGCTGCTAGAAACTACAAAAAAGGTAAAATAGAAAATGAATAGTGTTGCACTATTCTGTTTATAGTGGGACATGACCTTCAAGAAATTTACATATCTCCCATATGTACTGATATAAAGGGAATAAGTCCTGCTATTCTAATCAGACAAAACAAATTGGCAACAATAAAATAGCCCAATTTAGGACTGGAAAATGGGAGTCTAATAAAGAAACAGAAGTGATGTGTATGCATTTTAAGCTTTTTTATGGATTTCCATACTGGGGCTGCAGAGAAGATAGGAAAGACTGGGACGCTAAGAGGAGAGTATGTGTCTGTATCTGTATGCCTTCATTTGTTTTGCCCTTACAGGATTTTTCAGTGTAACACAGATGAACATACTTATTGTAAATAATCATTAACATGTTTAGCACAAAAATACTGTGTAGAAATGCCTCACTTTTTATCCCTTCAACAGAAAAAAAAAAAAAGCTGGGGTGATTACAAACAAGGACAGGATGTCTTTTGGTATAATATGTATAATGAAATACAAGCTGTGTGTTTTCAGTTGCTATTACTGTTGTGTAGAGAAGGCCCCCACATCTCTCCAGCGAGCTAGACTTCTTTCTCAAAAACACTATCTGGTTCCTAACAAAAAAAAAGATGATGGGGGAAATACAAAAAGATTATCCTCATTTTACATATGAAATGAGGCACAAGAAGATCTCGATCTACTCAATCTCACAGTGGCAGCCTGAGGCATAGCTGGGGAAAGCAGTTTGAGACTTTGTCCTATGTAATTCATTTGCCTCATCAGCTAAAACATCAGGGTTCCCCAAAGGGAACCTGAACTTATCAGTAGCACCATGAAACCTCTGTGAATAATTCTGAGATACATGCAAGCCAATTGGCAGCATTAACTCAGTTAAAGTCATTTTCTACTTGATAATTTTCCCCGATACAATATACAAGCTATCTGTGTGTACTTGATTGCACCAATTAATGCTAGTGCATACTTTTTTATTGCATGGCTGAAACCTATCAAACTATGTAATATGTACAGACCTCTTGAAACTCCTAGCTCGGTGGTCACACAGAAAGAATGTTTTACCTTCAACCAGAATAGTTCTCAAGTCTAGCTAAGAGCAGCACAATCTGTGAAAGTGCTAATGTTGGGACAGCGAAGGGGCCAGGTACACTTGGCCAACAGCAAGGGTGAACAGGTGCCCCAGAACTAACACCAGCCTACACTTAAATTGGCTTAAACTGGTTTTATTTCAACTCAATTTCACAAAAGGAGAAAGAAATAGCAACAGCAAGTAAAATATCAAGAATGGAAATAAAATGCTCATCTTAACCCTCCATCCAAAGGAAGCAGGGGCCTCTTGTATCACTCATAAGAAAAAAGAGATAGACTTCCACTTCAGCTGTGATACCATTCATATCCCATTCCTTTAATGCAGCAGGTACTTGTCATTGTTCTGGCCTTGAAGGAATTGGGGTTAAACTGAGGAGATCAGAACTGCACCCAAATATGCTCACTTACTCAGAGGATTTGACAAGCAATAAGGAGCAGACAAACTCTATTGGCTGTAGAAGAATGCAAGAACTAGCAGTCTATAACTCTGCACTCCTTGACCTTCTACCCCTACTTTAGGAAGGCTCTTCTTCACAAATAAAGTTGTTTTCTCTCATTTCATCCATATTGATTTGCTTTGCTTAATGCTTCCTTGTACAGCTTTTGTAAACTGATCATTCAATTTGCATTCCAATTGTCTAGTTTAACTGTGGTAAGGGGAGATTTGGCAAAAAGCACTGAGTAGTGCAACAACTCAATTAGTCATGAGGTTGGTCTTAGTGCTTCATTTTTCTGGATAATGAGTAGATTATCATAAGTACCATGTTACTATTGATTTTGTTTTTCAATTGATGTTTGTAGGGTTTTTTTTTTTAATTAATTTTTTTGGATAGTTGAGTAGTGCATATCTAAACAGAGCTCCACTGTTTAAAATTCTTGGATGTTCACTGAATCAATTTAAAAGGAGTAGCCACATCCACTGGTACTTAAAAATCCCTTCCAATGGACTCGTCTTTGTTAACTATAATAGGATTCATCTAGTACTGCTTAAATTAAATTCAAGTACAATAAGCTGTCATACTGGTTTCTGAAAACATAGACTTTTCTCTTAGGAACATCAGCTGCCTTTTTTGTGGGGGGATACTGTATTTGCAATTATAGGATCAGAGTATCTCATGTTTTATACAATATCAGCTATTTGCAAAAGTGTCACATGTAAAATAACGAAAACATATTAGCATATGTATATTGGATGGATATTTTGAACTTGTATTTTATGAGTTTAGGTGCTGCTTGTTAAAGAGGCCCTGAACTTAGGGGAAAGTAAATCTACCTATTTCCTAAAGCTACACTGAAGCTTTCATTCTGAGATACTGTTTGCATCTCTAATAAATGTTCTCAGAGAACATGTTTTGTTGTCTAGGGAAAATAATGGAAAAAGAACTGCTGTCATAACTTCATATTGTTCATGATTGTTCATGGCTGGGGTTTGTTTTTTGGTTTTTTTTTTTGTTTTGTTTTTGTTTGGTGGTTTGGGTTCTTTTGGGGGTGGTGGGGTGGTGTTTTTTTTTTTTAATGACAGAGACCACCAGAAAACTATGCTAATTGAACCTGATTTTGTGTATTGAAAGGGAGTCAAACTCCCGTGACTATGCCTTGGCAGAAATAATCATAAAAAAAGGTGATGGTTGCTTTGAGACACTTTTCCCAGAGCATCATTACTAAAGAAATTATGTTCATTGAATAAATGTGCAGATCAAGGAGGTTCAGCTTAAGCTCTAAGTGTAGGGAAGGAGTTACATGTATTCTTCTTTATAAGTGACAGAATGAAGGTATGTTTTGCCATTGTTTCAAGGCATTAGTGATGGATTGGTGTCTTAAAATTATACAAATAATAAACCATTATTTTTTTGCCTGAACATCTTGCTATTACAACATCTTATAGTAATAAGCATTACTACTATTCTGTCATTGTTGGCTATGTGTTTGTTGCTAAATTAAAGAGGATTGAAGAATGACCACTGTCCTAGAGGCCAAGTAGCATAGATTAGTATACTACCTAGCATTTGGCTTGTCTCCCCATGTGGTGCTTTCTTGTTCAAAAAGGCAACTACTATTTTTAGGTTTCAGTTTATGTTGTCTAAAATAATGTACACACTTTTTGTGTAGTATGAAAGTGAGGCAGTTGCATACACTAAAACACAATGCAGTCATTTTGAGTTTGAGGGTGCAGAGTTTCCTTGACTGCTGAAGCTCAGTGCATAACAGGAGGATGCAAATCTGATTCAGGCTTGTACATGCTACCTGCAGCAGTGGTCCACGGGTTGGACCCAGTCACCCTGCTTGTGTGCTTGAGTGGAAAACTTGGGCAAAAACTGTGCCAGGAGGTGTGCTAACAGTCACTCAATGTGGAGAATTGGTGGTCCAGCTCTTGAGCTAACTCCCTAGCCCTATTTAGCACTACAGATGTAGACATTTCCCCATTTTTTTTCTTTTATAGTATATCTGTCTTTACATTTCACAGTTTTGCTGCAATTACCAGGAGCACCTGAGATACTCATTAAAGACCTTTTGGTTCAAGATTTTAGTTCAAGATACAGTTAAAAGTTTTTAAATGCTACTTTTTCATATACAAAATATGTATAAGGGTGGGGTCCATCTAATTTGGAATCTAAGCTTTGCTTGTGAGTTACATAGATTTGTTGGTTTTAATTAGAAATCTGTATTTTATAGTACAAACATCTTATTTTCCTCCTATTTCTTCCTTTATGTATTGTGATCAATCTCTAAACCAAACAAGTGATTAAAGAATTATTCAGTAATTCTTTGAGGTAAGGTAGGCAGTGAGCATTCTGGATTGATTTTAGTTAAGCAGTTTGTAGGCTATTCATTGGTTTAGCATCATATAGATCAGAAAGTAGTGGCAAACAATGTATTTAATATGCATGTATTTTTTATGTACAGAGCAGATGTAGGTCGTGTTTGTCAAATTGCACCCAGTCAATAATATTCTTTGCAATTTGTTGCCAGGAAACCACACTTTTGTTCTCACTGTATTTCTTTTACAATGTCTTATCTGTGTTCTGCTTGCTAAATTCTGGCCACATAAAGCTTCCATTTTGGTCAGCAAGATCCAATCAACAGTGCCTCTTTTGTTGACCTACTCTTCAACATATCTTTCAGAGAGGTTTAATTATACACAATATTCTGTGAATTTGGCTATTTTATAGCAGTCTCTCCATAAATGAACCTACACAAAAATAGGGTTATTGTGTAGAAAGGTATGGTTGTTCTCAGCTCCCTGAAGTGGCCATCAGCCAAGATATCTCTGTTTGACTGGTCAGTAAAGAGGTATTTCACTGTTACCTCTTTGTAATCTTTTTTTCCTGTTGCATTAATTTGCAAACATCAAAAATAGTGTTGTTTTGTATGTATGTGTAGCAGCTATCATAATCGCTGTAATGTGATTAGCTTCTCTAAGAAGTAGTATAATTTAAAAAAAAAAAAAAAAAAGAAGAAAGGAGGAGGGGGAATTAATTCATCACACAGCTGGTAAAACATCTACTGTGGTCATTTAGTCTAACTTCCTAAGTAATACATAGCAAGAAAGTACATCCATTTTATCTGTATTGTACCTTGCTTTTATATTTAGTTCCTAGGTACTGGAACAACATCATTATAGAATTTTTCTTCCACATAATAAGTGTTTTCTTTCAGATTGTACCCCCTTAACTTTGACTCCTATCTGTAACTTTAAAGATGGAGCTCCTTGAATCTTTCAAAATAAAGTATAAGGTTTTGCAGTATTTTTCCTAGTCCTTCGATAGTTTGTCACTTCTCTAAACTTTCTCTTCAATTTATCAATGTATTTCTTCTTGAGTTTCTGTTGACCTTTACACTTGAATTTCATATAAAGAAGAGTGAGCCAATATTTTAGCTCCCAAAACTGGGCAGGTGCCTATCTCTCTGTTCTACCGTGAAGATTCAGAAGAAAGTTTTCACTTTTGACATGAATATTTTGCAGAAACTAGTTTCCCATCTTAAAGTGTTTTTACTTCTGTATTGCTTTTGTGTGGCAAGGTTTTGGTAGCGGGGAGGTTACAGGAGTGGCTTCTGTGAGAAGCTGCTACAAACTTCCCCTATGTCCAACAGAGCCAATGCCAGCCGGCTCTAAGACGGACCTGCGGCTAGCCAAGGCCGAGCCAATTGGCAACAGTGGCAGTGCCCCTGGGATAACAGATTTAAGAAGGGAAAAATGTTGCAGTGGGCACAGAAACTGTAGCTACAGAGAAGAGTGGGAACCTGTGAGAGAAACAACCCTGCAGACCCCCAGGTCAGTGAAGCAGGAGGGGGAGGAGGTGCTCTGGGGGCCGGAGCAGAGATTCCCCTGCAGCCCGGGGGAAGACCATGGTGAGGCAGGCTGTCCCCCTGCAGCCCATGGAGGTCCATGGTGGAGCAGATATCCACCTGCAGCCCATGGTGGACCCCACGCCAGAGCAGGTGGATGCCCAAAGGAGGCTGTCACCCTGTGACAAGCTGGCGCTGGAGCAGGCTCCTGGCAGGACCTGTGGCCCCATGGAGAGAGGAGCCCACGCTGGAGCAGGTTTTCTGGCAGGACTTGTGACCCTGCGGGCGACCCACACTGGAGCAGTGTGCTCCTGAAGGACTGTACCTTGTGGAAAGGACCCACGCTGGAGTAGTTTATGATGAACTGCAGCCCACAGGAAGGACTCATGTTAGAGAAGATCATGGAGGACTGTCTCCCTTGGGAGGGACCCCACGCTGGAGCAGGGGAAGAGTGTGAGGAGTCCTCCCCCTGAGGAGGATGGAGCGGCAGAGACAACATGTGATGAAGTGACTGCAATCCCCACTCCCCATCCCCCTGTGCCACCAGGTGGGGAGGAGGTAGAGAAAATCAGGAGTAAAGTTAAGCCTGGGAAGAAGGGAGGGGTGGGGTGAAGGTGTTTTTAAGATTTGGTTTTATTTCTCATTACCCTACTCTGGTTGATTTGTAATAAATTAATTTTTCCCAAGTCGAGTCTGTTTTGCCTGTGATAGTAATTATTGAGTGATTTCCCTGTCCTTATCTTGACCCATGAGCCTTTTGTTATATTTTCTCTCCCCTGTCCAGTTGAGGAGGGGAGTGATAGAGTGGTTTTGGTGGGCACCTGGCATCCAGGGTCAACCCACCACTGCTTCACTATAAAGACATATTTTGTTGGCAGCAATACCAATTATGAATAATTCTCTAATTCCATTTCTTTCCCTAACAATGCCTCAGTAGTGAAATATCAATTTGAAACCTGTGGTCAAATATTTGAGTCTAAAAAGTCCTTTATGTAATCAAAACAGTGAAAGCCTAACATGCAGTGACTTATTTTGAGAAATTAATTTTTTCACTTCTAATGAAACAAGAAATGGTAGATTTGTTATCAGCTGTGTTACCAAACTTTAGAAAAGTCATAAACTAAATGGTCTAAGATCATACCTACTCTTCTTGTGGTTGCATTTGGTGTCACAGAAGAATAAAAACTCAAAAAGAAAGTAGTTTAGTTAGGTTATTTGTTCACCTGCTGCTGTAGGGAATTAATTTTGTCAAACAGCTTCTGGGTAAGGGCTTACAAAAATTATGTCTGTCATTGATTTATTTATTTACTTCTTGGCCTCTTATTTCATGCAGGAGAATAATGTGCCTAATTCACCTGAGCTTTTTAAAGGGTAATGGTTGTAATTAAAGGTGGATACAGAGCATAGGTGGCCATCTGATAGTGTACATATTTTGTATAAAGTATACATATTTTTACAAAGTGAAGCTAGGAGAATTATTTCCAGAAAAACACTTTACTTTATAATCTTAGCTCTTTTTTATTTTACTATTTATGAATGGATAAATTCTCAGAAGTATTTTAATTCTGTATCATTCATCTTGTATTATGCTTATTTAACGTTCAAGGTGTTGTAATGACTATAGAAATGTATACCTAGTATACAGATGTAGCCGTTCAAAATAATGCATTCTGTGGTTAAGGATGTGAACAAGTAAGATTCATTTTATATTTCCTGTGTTTATAAGCTACTAATTGAAATATTTACATTTTACATTAAAACTTAATTTATTAGTACTGACCAACCAGAAAGGCCACATAAGACATTTCTGCTCACTGAGTGAATGGTTCCTGCAGTTAATGTAGGTAAAGCTTGGAGGAGTAGAATAGAGTATGATTCATAACAACAAAAATGGAAAGGAAGAGTACTATACAGCAATGTTCATATATGACCTGTAGAAGTGTACAAGAACTTCTATACAAAAGACTTCAATAAATACCTTTTAATGATTTTAATCCTTTTTTGTAACAACAAAGTGTAATATTCCACAGTTTTATGGTTTTTTTTAAGAGTTATATAGAAGGAAAAAGAACTTTGTTAATTTTTCAGCTCCTCAGTAGGAGGCTTAGAAGTCTAATGTTGTTTCATCATAGCTGAATTCAACACGATTAAACTTTTCATTGGGTAATTTGTTCTTGGGGTAGCTACTGTAAGAGAACACATGAAAGACATTAATTTGAAATAATTAGTGTTCTAGGTGAGTATGTACACATAAAGGCACACACGTATATATCCACATACAAATTATAGACACAGAATTTCAGAACTTGTCCAGCTTTCAGACCGGATCAGATTAATTTTATCTCAGTAAAATGTCTTGAAAGCCCATCTTTATTGCTTCTTCCAAGTCATTGATAAAGATACTAAACACAAGAGGCCCCTGTGGTATTCAACTTGTCACCAGTCTCCATAGAGGGGATGACAATTAACCACTACCCTGTGAGTCTAATTATCCAGCCCACTTTTACTCATGTAGTTATCCACCCATCCACATCCTTGGATTGTTCTTTTGGCCTCTTTTGAAGATGGGTGCAACATTTGTCTTTCTCCAGTTGTTGGGGACCTTCCCTGATCTACATGACTTTTCAAAGATGATAGACAGGGGCCTTGCAGGTACATCAGCCAGTTTTCTCAGTACCCTCCGATTCAGCCCATGGGGTCCCATTGACTTGTATGAGTTGAGTTCTCTCAATTAGTCCTTGATCAGTCCTCATCCACTCCTGGTAGCTCTCCTCTTTGAACTCTTTCTCTAAGCAGAGAGGCCTGAGAGACCTAGCTGGTGAGGATTAGGTCCCCACTTTGTATAACAGTTACTTGATGTTTACAAGGACTATGCAACATCACATTATATGTAGCAATTATTATCTCATATGTAACATTTAATATATCTTTATGTTTTCAGGTAAAATGAATTGTTTCCTGTGATTTTTTTTCCTGTTTTTTTTTTTTTTTCCCTCTGTCTCTGTATTATCAGTATTTGTAAAACAACATAAATCTGTTGTTTAACATTTACTGTTAAAATTCAGCATTTTGCAGCTATGAGAAATCCGTTTTGATGGCTGGGTTCTTTGAATTTTTCATGTAACTGACTGATAGAATAACTTGCCTAGTAGGACCTAAGCTAAATTGGAATTCATTACCATTGTTTGTAGGATTAGGCTTAGAGAAATAAAAGAAGAAAACAGATTTCTGGTTTTGGTTTGTGTTTGTTTTTTTTTTTGTTTTTTTTTTTTTTTTTCCTGCTTTAAAAAAGTAAATCCTCATCAGAACCCTGCTGTTAGTGATTGCCAATTACCTGCAACTGCAGAACTAGTAAAGCATTGCCTTAATTAGGGAGGCCTAAAAATGCCCTTGGGAACTCAGCAAGCATAAATGTAGCTGAAAGGTTTTGTTTCTTCTTGACAGGCATCAAATTTTGTGCAGAGACCACTGATAGGCATTCTTGGAAACATCTTCACTGAGCTGCTATGAATGTACTGTTATTCAAATTAGGTAAATTCACCATCTTGATATTAAGGGGTTTTTTTATGGTACTTTCTTAAAATACTGTTTTTGTAATCATAGGCAGATATGTAATGTTCCTTCATTCAGAATTATTTGCTATAATGTGTTTGCTAACTTTCATAAATGAGCAAAGGCTATTTCACCTCATACATAGTAAAAGAGAAAAGCAAGAACTCTCAACTTCAAGTTTAAAAGAATGAAACTACTTTAGGCAGTATACAAAACTGAAACTACTAGCATTGTAGATATAGCTGGTTTTAATGTCCACATTTCACTGTGATATAAATCTTGTAATGACTCTGATGTTTCTTTTTGCTTTTTACTTCTCCTTCTTTATGCAATGGTTGAGCTTTGAGTGTGAAGTTACCATTACATATGACTTCCAATCAAGTCTTTTTTAATGTTATGTTTGCAATATTATAATTGTGTTGCAAAATTAGCATTAAGGAAGCTTTTATCATAGTTGCATTTATAGACAGGAAACCTTGTTTGTTCTAGTTTATCCAGGGATTAAATTATGAAACTTGTTTGTTTCCCAAATTGAAAACAGCTTTCAAATGCACCTTTTATTGTACTGTAAGATATACAGTGAAGGCCCATTTAATAGTGTTGAGAAAAGATACTGTCTGATGCTTTGATGGGCATTTACAATAGTAATTCATTTAGCTGCTCCTCAGTTATTCTCTAAACTTACTTATTTTCTGGCTGATAGAACATTTATACTAGGATGTTTCTTGCAATCAAGATGTAAAATGCATCCTCCTATACTCTACATTATATTATACAGCCCTGCTTGCTGTTCTTCCCTTGGTAGAACAGTGGTTAAGGCATAGATGGTTTAAGAGCAACAATAGTTTGGGATTTTTTTTTTTTTTTTTTTCACTTGGTTTGGTTTTGATTTCTTGTTTGTTTGGAGGGATTTTTTTTGCTTATTTTTCTTAACTTTCAATACTTTATTTTCATTCAAAACTTGATCAAGTGTTCACAAAGTACAAAAGATTATCTTTTTAATATACAGATATCTGGATGCTGTGCAGTGTTCAGGCATTAATTTTTAATTTGTGACAACAAAATTATTTTGGAAATGATGTTTGTTTCTACATGTGTAAGCATCCTGTGGCTCTAGGAGGAGTGGAGTGACTTGGATTTGGAGGAAGGGTGGTGAAGGTGGAGGTTGCCAGCCTGATTCTAGAGAAAGCAATGCCCTACTTGCTAGGTCCTAAAATGTAAGTGTCTTTGACTCTAAAGCCAGAACCTAAAAAAGGTGTCCAAGAAAAAAATCATCAGACAAGAAATATCTGCACACATTCCATTTCATTAAAACAGCGCATATTGTCATAATCTCATTGGTTGAGAATTAACTCTAACAAAAAAGCTACCTGGGTCCTTTTCCCAATACTTCTGTGGCTTTTCTGTATGAGCTGTGATAAATAACTACAGACCAGATTACTCCTGCTGCTTTTCAAGGCGGAATGAAGAATTACATGCTTTTTGTTCTGTCACACAGTATAATATAGGTTAATTTTATATTGGTAAGTCATCTGAGCAGCCAGGGTTTAACTCTTGTACTAGTCATATCTGAAAAAAGAAATACAGATAACAGCAGTGTCTGGATGCCTTTTCTTTGTTTCCAGCAGAGACAAGGAGTATTTTCCTTGTGAGGATTTCTTAATTCATAGTTCTGGATTTTTTTTCTTTTGAAATTAATTTGTAAGTTGACATTCCTTATTGAAATAATGAATTTTTTTTTTTTAACGTCAGATGAATGACAGAAAAGCAATTTTATTTAGAAGTGAGGATACCAGGGACTATTTCCAGAATAAAAATTTTGAACTGGCTGTTTTGATGAAGTTTCACATTTAAACAAACCTTTTAATATTAGTAATGGTTGTATATTTTTACTGTTTGTAGACTGTATGACTTTTTTTTTCTTTTTTAACCCTTATTTTTGGTCTTGCTTACCTTGTATGAATCTAAAACTTTCTTGAAGTTGAGCACTATGATGAAAAAATAATAGACCCAAGAGCTTTCTAGTTCTTATTTTTCTTCTTGGTTTTAAGTCTTTCTTTCTCTACAGTATCCTTTCATTTTTTAAAGCATCTTAACTGCGGATTTGACGTGGACATTGTTGTGAAAAATTCACTAGGGCAGTATCCCTGAATTTCAAATGTTCTTGCTTTCTGAAGAAGAAATCTGATTTTACTATGCTTTTTGGAAAAAGAAGAGGAAAACTAAATTTTTGAATTCTGGATTTAGTGGTAATTTTATGGCTTCATGGCCACTATGAGCAGCGATGCTGTGAAGGGATAGAAAAATCAGTGTGTGGGTTGTTTCGGTTCTTTTCCTTTATATGAATTAAATTGCGTGGAGTATTGATTTATGCACTAATCTGTGCTTTGCAATTAGCTGAGGAGTGACAGAGTGGTGACCCTCTGAATAAGAGGGAAATTTGCTAGTGATCCTCCTAAGGCTCACTGTTTTTGGAGGAGGGTGTGTTCTCATGCACAGCCATTGTTCTCCCTTATTTGTTATTTTATTCCCAAAAGGATTGCATTTGAATATTTAAAGTATCAGAATTATGAAAAATAGTAAACTCTTTATAATAACAAACTTTGGGAAGTGAAGCTAGGATGAAACAAAGCTATAAAAGAGAGGACTGCTGGTACAAATTGCTCAAGTGAAGAATAGGTGTATGGGCTTGGCATTAGTTTTGCATAATGCAGTCGAATGTAATCAGGAAATGTTCACACTGAGTATTTAATTAGAGTCTAGGTGATCAATCTTGGTAGGGACTTTGCTAATTATCAACTGTCTGAGTCACTGAGAAAGTCAAAGTAATGTTTCAGAGAACTGTACTTCGCTGAGGAGTTTGGATATGTGAGAAGTGTTTGAGATGATAAATGTTAAAGAAGGTGGATAGAATAGGAAAAGGTTTAATAAATTGTTTAAAGTTAATAATGATCCCTTCCCTGGTAGCAGGAATAATGGATGGAGGTACAGATGTATGAGAGACTGACGCTGTAGCCTACAGTAATCTGTATAAACTATAATTGATCATCTAACTGTGAGGGCAAGTATGCAGAAGTTAAAAATAAATATACAACTTAATACAAGAGGGGCTTGCAGTGATCAGAAGTAGTTAAGAGAAAAGCCCTGCCTCTCCTGAAGAGGCTATGTTAGCTCTGAATAACAATGGTAGGAATAATTCTGTTTTTCTCCTACTCTTCCTTCCTTTCTTCTCCTCTTGTGCACATCTCCCTGATACATTAAGCCTGAATTTTATAGACCTACATATACTCATGCAGATCAAGCAAAGTGCGTGTAGACTTTCTCACAAAAAGAGATAACAGTTCCACTGACTGCAAGAAGGCGTGGAAGAAAGGCTGCAAAATCAGCACCCCTGTGTGTCATCTGTTTCCCTCTCTATCCAAAGATTTGTGGCATTCCTTTAAATTATGCTCTATTTCTATGTGGCTTCTGTTAATGCCTTGCATTTCCCCACCATTCCAGCATTTTCTGGAATTCATTATTTATAGCATCTAAAACACGCGTAAAATGCTGAATTGGGCCACGTCTCATTTCTTAAACATTGGAGCCACATGTTGTGTGACTCTACCAAAATACTTCATATCCATTGAAATCGGATCCATCTTGTAAAGGGGTATCAGGTTATCACCTTGCTTCCAGTTACTGTGCCTGGCTGTGAACCTAGAAATAGTGGTAACTTGATTTCAGTAGCAGTGACATTAGCTTTAAGGTAATTAATTAGGAGTTTATTTGGCACATAATCACATTTTAAATGAAGCTGTGTATGAATAACTGCCAGTTTTTCAGCAGCTAACAACAGTCTATGTGTTTTCTGCCCCCTCTGTGGGATTCTCTTCCTGCAAGTACACTGTCCTGCGGTTCAGTAGTAAAGCCCTTACCCTGTGGTAGGGCCTGCTTTCTGCTACAGTGCATAGAAAACAACTGGCTGATGCTGAATAACGTAGAAACTTCAGGGACTGGTGTTAAAGTATGCTTAGTAATTAGGTTTGTTTATTTGAATATATTTAAATTAATGTACTTAAAACATCTATGTATGAATAATTCTTCTGTATATGTAAATTCAAGTTCTTTCTAATGCTTCCGTATTTTTCTATTACTCGTTTCTTGCCATCACATTCATTATTCAATGCCTATGATTTATTAGATTATGAGCTTTATGTTATAGATAGCAGTTGGTTTTATTTTCTCTTTGTACAACAGTAAGCACAGTTGAATTTTTACCAGGTAAACTGTTAGACACTGTTGCAACACAAGTAATAAATCAAATGTTGTATATTAATGCAGTCATGGAAGAAGTAAAATTAATTTTGAAGCATTTATGCAGTTAACCTGTTTTTAGCTGTCCGTGTTTAGACATACATTCTTCTACCTTCAGAATACTGTTATTCAAAGTATTTTAATAGGTATTTAGAGACATATATATGTATTTATTTTTAAAGGCACAAATACTAAACATTTGCTTGAGAAATAAAGACAGCAATTTCAGCAAGAACAGCAAAAACTAATGCAATGATAGTTTATGTGGAATGTGTAGTTTAACTTCAGTGGCTCCTTTCAGAAGATGGGGTCCACACTTCTAGGTCTACTCAGAAGAGACAGTTAGGTGCTCTGCAGAGCAAAAATAAGTCAGGGTGTTCATAATCTATAGGCATGATGAACCTATACTGTCTACTTTGTGTTTGAAATAAAAATATTTTCATAAAGCCACAAGTGGGATGCTAGTTTTTAAAAAGTTTTTCTTTCTTTGAATGATTTCTGCATGATTTAGTCTCCTTACTGTCTTGCCTCTTCAGTTATTATTTTACAAGGATTAGTCTAATCCTTAGTTGCATTCGTAGTCACAGTGCAATAGAGAACACACCCCCAGGAATGTTTTACTGAGAGTTATAAAGTTCTGGTGGGGATGGACTTCACAATTCCCAAGCCAAGAACTGTGTATGAGTGGAGTGTGGTGCATTTTAGCCAACAACATAGACAGATAGCTTGTATGGCTTTGGTTTCGTGGTTGGGATTTTTGGGGGTTAATTTGGTTTTTTGGTATTTGTTTGGGTTTGGTTTTTTGTTTGGGTTTTTTGTTTGTTTGTTTGTTTTTTTTTTACTTTATAACAACTCAGGTATGTCAGACAGATTCGAAAAAACTACAAGAAATTCATAGAAGAAAACTCTGTCAAGGGTCATTAAACAGAACAATATCTTCTGTAGCTCAGAAAGTACCATTATCTGGTTTTCTGCTGTTTCACTTTCTGCCATCCTAACCACTCTAGTGGTCAGCCAAATTATTCTCCTATTTGGGTGTATTTTTTTTGTTTTCTGTGAAGGTAATGTGAAATAGTTGCTAAGTGTCATTTGGTCAAAGCTCCAATCATGTTTTCTGGTGTTGTGTTGGATAATGAGAAAGAAATGGATAATGAGGCAAAGGTAGCAGTCACTATGTCCAACTGACTTGTCTCTATCTGTGACATCCAGGGGTTCAAGGATATTAGGTGGTAGTCAGCTATTTTGGGGGGATAATTTCCTCTCTCTATTGAAAATTAAAAGTAGTAATAGATCAGCTAAACAACATAACTCAATTTTAAATAATGAGAAAGCAGAGGTAACTTATTTTAAGAGTTACCATCACTCAATAGTATACAACCACCTGTCAAAGTCATACTTTATTTCTTTTTTTTTTAATATACATACATATACAACCCACAGTTCTCCTGAAAAAAGGAATTTGTGCATTTCCTCTGATCAGACCCTTACCCTGAACATTTAAGTAACCTCAACTTCTGTCTTGGACACAGGGCTTAGGGGTTGTTTGTAGAGTCTAAGTGCCTCCTCTTGGATGAGTAGCGGTACAGGCACACAGAATATTTGCTTCTCAAACATTTTGCTTGTCACTAATATTTGATGTTCCAGCAGTCTGGATCACTCTTCTCTCCCATTAATGTTTAAGGTTTGGGAGGGGGAAAAAACACCCAAACAAACAGAAAGGTAGTAAGTTCTCAATTAAGTATATGTGAAGTTGCTTGTTCTGTGGCAATACTTTTCAAGCTTTCACTGGTCTTCCCAGCCCAGGAGTTGCTGCTCACTGGAAACAGGTGAGTGTGTTACACAGAGGGAGTGTGAAGCTTGTTGCAGTGGGAGACAGAACTTAAAATGTCCCAGCAAAGGAGTGCATATATAGCAGAAATTTTCTAACTGTTGCAGAAAAACAGAATCTGTGGGGGAAAGTAGTTTGAAATGTAACCAATATAAAACTAATAATTAAAATGGATTTCCCACATCAAAATCATTATGAGACTGTAGTGATGAAAACTTATTTGCATGCAAAGCAAAATGCTTCCAATAACTTTTGTGGTGCACAACTTACATATTTTCTGCGAGAACTTGATTTTCCCAGGCCTTGAAGGATTGTGTTAGGAAATCTTGTACGGAACTGTTACCTTGTCTGTCCTTGAGGGTTCTGTGTGTTGGGTAATACTGGATCCATTTGGGCTGGAACAGGCATTGCAGATGGTCCATGAAAACTAATAGGGGGCTGCTTTTCTAAAGGAATATAGGTAACTTTAGCAATGTTTTGGTTTTGTTTTTGGTTTTTTTTCTGAAAATGTGCACATGCTTGTAACAAGGTATATTCCGTAATCATCCTTCATTTAGATCTAGAATGTTAAAACAAAATATGCCATGCTTTTTTAAATGAACGCAGTAGGTTTTAATTTAGTTGTCTACAAGCTTCTTCAGACTTAATGTAGCATTATATATGGCTACTGTAAAAAGTTCAGTACTAACATGCATTTGCTTCTCAGTGTCTCTTTTTCCTTCTTCCCTTCTTGATGTCCTGGGTAATTCATTCCCTCTGAATTTTGGAATGGTTGCAAAATCTAATTTTATAAAGTTTTAATTATGAAAAAGCTAAGCATTGAGATTATTTTCCTAGCTCTTTCAGTTTCACAGTGACTAATATTTTCCTGAAGATTGTCAGGTGGACTTAGGAATAGAAAATATTTTCCCTTTGAAGTATTTTACTACATAGGAGTATCATTCTTTGTCACTGTCTGCAAAACAATTTAGCTGTAGTCTGCAGATATCTGTCCCCTGCTAAGGACAGTGTAGTTTTTAATTATATTTAATAAGTTATTTAATGAGAAATTTAAAGAGTAGGATGAATTTGTTTTGTAATTGTAAGCACACTTATTGAGGTGACATTTATTTTAATTCCTTGACTGATTTAACTTTTTTCCTGTTTTTATGAAGTGTCCCTGATGTCATGAACTCTTATATTTGAAAGCTAAATGCAGTATTCGTGGGATGAGAATGTTTATTTACAGGACAGAGGATATTATATAGGTACACTTAAAGCTTCAAACTTGTATATGCCCTTTCATTGTGTGAGGGGCAAGTTACCTTGCTGAACTCTTCAACATCAGGTAAAGGAAAAAAGATTCCCAAGCTCCACACATGTGGAAAAACAAGGAAGGTATTTGAGTCCTTCAGAGCTTTAAATGTTTCTGTACTATATGAAGGAGGTGGAAAAGATCCAAAGGTGTCTTTACGTGTCCTAAAGTTTTGCATTACCTAGCTGTGAAAATTAACAATAATTCATAAAATAATGCTCTAGACACTACTTCCATTATCTGAGTAAAGTTATTCTTGTTAAGAAAAACAAGCCAGTTTTCTCCTATAATGGAAGGTCTTTAGTTTTCCATTCACTGTTATTTTGGTGAAGGTAGTATTCTTCAAGTATACTATCTATATTTATAACAAGTTACATGTTTAGAACCTCTGAACACTTGAGGCCAGTGCTTAGTCAGACAAGAAACGATGGTTTTGCAATTTATCAGGAAAGTCCTGAAAACCTGGAGACTGCTATTATCCTACTCCATCCATCTGTACACAAATTCCTACTGCAAATATGCCATGAAACTCTTCTCATTGCATCTTAAGAACGAAATACTGGAGAAATGGATCACAGCATGGAATAGCTTCCTTATGAAGAATGCCTCTCAAATGTGGAAGAGATAAGGAGCTATAAAATTAGGAGTGAAAATATTAAATGCATTACTTCAAATTATTTTTAATTGCATTTGAATTGTGAAGATCGCAGCTAGGCAAATGTATAAATAGATTAAAGAACATCTAGACCAACTAATAAAAGATATATATCCATCAGAGATCATTAAACACAGTGATCAAGGTCTCACCTCAGAATCTTTAGAGCTGGGGAAGTGTCATTCTGTACTGGTCCTATTTTACTCTTTTCCTAATCAAATGCTACTGACAGCTCGCAGGACAGGGTATGCTTCTGGACAGACCTTGGGTCTGACTCAGTACAGCAGTTCTTGAGTTCTTGAAGCTTCTTGGAAGAATTTTATAATGTTAATCCTATCATTCTGGATTGGATTTTCCAGAACAGCTTCAGAACTTTTAGAGGGTTTTTTTTACTTTGTTTTGATAACTCTGTATTTTTAAACAAAACCCTTTTGCACCCATAACTGAATGTGTTGGGTTTGATGTTATTATTCAGAAATGTTTCAGGCTTTTGGGTTGTGTGTACATTTGTTTTTCTGATTGAAGCTTTTTGACTCTATGACATACTGAGAGTTGATCAGAGCAATACATCCAGGTTGCAATGCTTGCTAGTGACCACCTTCTTCATGGGCATTTCAGAAGGAAGTGGTGAGCTGAACAAATTACTCTGGTCACATTACTCCACTCCTAACATACACATTTTCTGGGGATTGCCAGAAAACAGTGTCCAAGCAATTTCTACAACTTGCACCTCTCTGTGTCTCTAAGGGAAGGATTGGATCTCCTGTTCATTTTGAATCTACTGTACTGTGTATGTACAGTAGTCCTATGAAGTAAGCAGAGGAGTCCTTGTGTTCAGCCCTTCTCTGTACTTGTAACAAGCTGTATGGGCTATTCAGGTGGAAGTATTGGAGATCACTGGACCACACAGAGATTGCATCTTTAGCTTAGCTGTTATAGCACATTATTTTTATCTACTGGGGTGTGAGATAATGTCAGAACAGGATTCTACCCTCCAGGGTATCTCACATCACACATTACTGACAAGCCCTTCACCTACAGAAATATCAGCTACTTGAGAGTGATGTGATCTTCCACTTTAGTCCCTGGTATGAGAAAGTAAAACTAACGTTTATAATAAGAAGTGCCAAAAGTGTTGGCAGGGACATTTAAAAGCTCCTAATTTTTTTTTTCATAAAAGGGAACATTCCAAAATGTCACCTTTCCATTAGGTAGGGATGCCTAGTTTCCATCCATCTTTTATATATATATTAATTTATGTGTTTATATATATATATATCATACTGTTGTTTGGAGGTTTTGCTGCTTCATTTTGTTATGAATTAACATAGACATTTAACATAGAAAAGAAAACATTGGAAACTAGTAAGTGATCAGTGCTTATGTTTTCCATGCTTCAGGCAAGTTACAGTGTTATAATACAAACAGAACATAATGTAATTGCTTTCCAGCTCAAAAATAATTCATCTACCAATTTACAGTATAAAATTTTCCTCAAAGTACTGGAAGAACACTGCAAAATTTTTATCTGAAAATTTCCTGTAATGAAAATTTTACAAAATATTATTGAACTTTTTTTTTCTTCTTTTAAGAAGATAGAATAAAAGTAGAAATACTGTTAGTCTCTTAAAGTAGCTTCAGTACAGAAAGAGAGACTTTTATTTTGATTTTACATGAGAGTTATGCTATGTGCATACTCAGATATGTGTTAGAAAGTTGATGCTCTCTTCTCTCTTGTTTGGGTCACCCTAATTATCCCTGCACTCAGTCAAGCACAGGATCTTCTTCTCCATGTTCATGGTGGGTCTGGTGCTGTAAGGAAAACCCAAAAGAGGCTTGACAAAAGCATTACTGCAGTTATTCTCTGGCCAGGCATTTAGCATTCATAACAGAGACTATGTAAATGCTAGGGCTCTACCTCTGCATGCCTGAACACTTACATTTCTGCAAAAGAATACTCTTTAAAGTTTTATGTTGAATCTTGGCTGCATCCACAGAGCTAAGGTACCTTCTGCCCATAGGTTCTAAGAATATTGTCTCTCTATCGGAATCAGTATTTAAGACAAAATTTTACCTACACGGTGATGTGTTTTACAGCATTTATCAATTAGATTACATACTCTTTGATAAAGTAGCAGTGATGATCAATGCATTTTAAGGCTTTTGACATAATTTTATATTACCCTTTCTTATTCAATATAAAATGAAATAGTAAGAGATGCATTTACAAGTTTAAAAACCAGCTTGTCAGTCTAGGAGCATAAATGGATGTCATAATCTCTCAGGTGATTTCACAATCAATATTTTGTCAGTGGCCTGGAGTTGATGCAGGAGATTATTATTGAAAGGTTATAGCTGCACGTAGGGCATAACATAAACATTGGATGTATGAAAATTATTGAGGATGACAAATTGCTAACAGTACATTATAACTCGATATAGATCAAACATTCATATAAATGCCATGTTAAAACAAACAAACAAAATCCCAAAACCAAACCAACCTTAAATGAAAGTTATTTAGCTAGGGACAAAAGCCATTGACCGTGCAACAGGTTGAGGGATGTTATCTTGAAGGAAAGTCTTTAGAAAAGAGTTGAAAGTCATAATGAATAACCTGATGTAGCAGGTCAAGAGACTTGGTGCTACCATGGAACATACTTAAAAGCAAGCAAACAGACAAAAAACCAAACGAAACCACAAAAACCCCCGAACACCCCAACTCTCCAAAACCCAACAGCAACAAAAAACCCCAACAAAACAAACAAAAAACCTTACCCCTCATGCACACACACACAACTGACTTTGAGTTTAATTTGGGGTTGATGTTCCAAGAGGAATACTGGGGCATTTCTTGTATTTTTGCTCCCAAAAGAAGGAAAATAAACTGAAAAGAACTTTAAGGCACAACTGTGTACATGTGCAGTGGTTTGAAAATGAGTTTTAAAATTAAATACTTAAGGAGCTCATGTTATTCCTCGTATTAAGGGGGACACTTATTTGTTCTTTAGATGTACTATCTCACTTATTGAAGGCTCTGAGATAACTTTTCATCTCATCAAGAAAGTGAATGCCATTAGAGGTCTTTATGCAAATGTGGTGAGTTCTTTTGGCAAGGAAAAAGCCTACCTATACTTCTGTAAATATACTGACTATGCCATCCCTGGAATTTTTACTTTTTCATTGAGAAATTAACAATTTGAATTCCCTGAGCTCTCAATACAGTGTTGAAATCCTTTACAGTGAAAACTTTTATTGTCTTTAATTGTTTTTTATTGCCTCAATATGTTCATAACCATGGCCCCATTAAAAAAATCTGTAGTGCCAGTTTGGGAAAATTTTATCCCTTCCTTCAGGTAGAAAGGAGTAAATTTCTCCAAATCCCAACTGCTGATGCCACTCTTCAGCTGAAATCATAGCTACAAACTCCTTACAATGCTGTTGTCATCTGCTCTGCATAACATGACTCCTTAAAATGCCTAATACTGAAGAATCAGACATGTTACATGAAGAGAACGTGCAGCCATCATGTTGTAATGACTGTACGATTGGAGTCCCATACTACTCTTTCTGCCTCCAACTAAATCTCCGAAATAACATTCTTTTCCTATGAAGATAGTTCATGATCAACTTGTTTCCTGATTTCTTTCTCCCTTCCCGTGAAACCTGCTGGGTTATATTATGCAGTGCTACCATTAGATTTTATAGGATGCTTGGGTGTATTTATTCACCCCTGATTCAAAGTCTGTTTGCATATTTTTGGCTCCATAGTTATTTCCAACCAGGAAATAAAAGGGCATTTAGAAGCTAATTTTAGAAAAAAAGATGAACATGTATGCTTACAGAAGTATAATGTAATAATATGTTATATGTATATAAGATAATAATGTAATAATTTTAGTAGTCTTTGAATAAATTTGGGTTCCTTTTTTTCCCTAGGATTTCTTGTTTTAAAAATATGATATTCCAGATTATAATTGATGCTAAAGATAAATGTTAATTACTAGATAGAATTTTTTTACCTGATTATACTTCTGCTTATTTAAAGAGAAGAACATCCTCTAGAATTATTTAAACTTTAACCTGACACCTGGCCTAATGTACCAGCCAGACTGATTTTCATTTTTTGCAGTCTCTATCTATCATGGTTTGGAATGTCAAATAGTTTATGAAACCAATCATTTTTAATTAAAGCAATGTCATTCCTATATCTATGAAAAGAATTTTGATGCCCTGTCATCTTGATAGAAAGCATGTTTTTTTTTTTTTTCCTTGACTATACTTGCAAGCATAGTGTGCTGTTCACTGCAAAAGCTTCCACCACAGTTGGTGGTTATTCTTATTAGCTGCAAAGTGAATGCCAAAACTAGGTTTATAATGTTGCTTATAGAAGATGCTCTCTGTAAATTGCAAATATCTAATCTTGATGCAAAGCACGTTGAATTACCTAGTGAACAGGTGGCTTACTTAAACTGAACAGCACAAAGCATTTCTGATAAGTTCATATAATTTGATGGGTTTAAACTGGAAAGATACTCAACTGGAAGATTTATGACACTTTTAAATTTCAAAGGATATCCATCAAAGGAGACTTTGTATCCTTATTTTACATTTTAAGAGTTGAGTTGGCTTTGCCCTATAAATAATTAATACTACTAAGAATTTAACATCTGAAATGATAAATAGCACTTGGCAGTAATAATGTATTGTTTTGGAGCTCAGCACATAATTCTAACAGCTGGATTTCAAAAGGCATAGTAGAATAAATTGTATTGCCACTTGATTTATTATTATGGAAAAAATGAAAGCTCAAACTCCAGGGTCTCGTTACATAGGTACTTCAGTGCTGTCAACCTTTTAAAAGGTAGAAGCTGCTTCAAACCTATCTTTTGTGTGTGTGAGCATTTCTACTGTTCAAAGCCTTCTCCAGGTACACCAGTGAACTGTCTTGCCCTACATACCGGCAGTGGCCAGTACTGGTCACAGTAAGTATTTCATAAAGTCTGTTAGTGAATGCTCAGTTACTGAAACCCTAACTGGTTCCTGCCCGCCGCCCCCCCCCCCCCCCCCCCCCCCCCCCCCGCAAATTTCTATTACTTAAAGATCGATTTATATTTTGAATCAGAGGGATTTAATGTTGAATTGTGGCATGGAGTTATACAATTTAGTTGTGTAGATAGACTTTATTTTTTTTTTGCAAGTTTTAATTTTACTTTTGCGGCTCTCTTTCATTTTCATACAAGACAGCACTCACTTTTTTTTCTGCTCTACTTCTAGCTGTGTTTTATCTTTCTGCCATGTTCCACCTTATTCATACCATCTCTAAATTAAATAATTTCCTTTTTTCAACCTTGTTTTTTATATGTAAGGCTTTCATTTCTTTAGTCAGTTTTTGTTCCATTTCTACATTATTTTATCTTACAGGAAGCAACACTTTTCAAAAGCTTATACCTCTTCTGTAGTAGTAAAAATGTACAGATAATTCCAATGGAATTTTTTTAGTTAAGACGACTCACAGGAATATTGATAGAAGGGACCTCTGGAGGTCCTCTATCCCAGCCTCCTCTGTGGAGCGTCACAAACATCAGAGCAGGTTCAGCTGGCATCCTGACATCTTCCCAGGATGGAGCTTCTACAGTGTTTCTCAGCATCATGCTCACACACTGTCCTTCTCTCCTAGGAAAACAGATTTTCCTAATGTTCAGCCTGAGGCTCACAGGCTGCAATTTGTGGTGATGAATCTTTGTTATATTGCCATTACTGAGGCTTCACATCCTTGTAACTGCTTCCCAGATAGTTAAAAACTGTGTTATATCTCCCCTCAGCCACCTCTTCACCAGACTAAACAGCTCTAGCTCCCTCGATATCATCTTGTAAATTCTGTGCTCTGGGATCCTGACCATCTTAGCAGCCTTGCACAGGACTTTCTTTGGTTTTAAACATCACTCTCGAGCTGGGGTGGGGCTGGATGCAGAACAGGCCATGTATTCCAGATGTGGCTTCATCAGGACCAAGTAGAGGGAGCTAGAAATTTCCTTGAGTCTGGTGGTGCACCTCTGCCCATTACTGCACCATGTGCAATTTACTTTAGTCTCACTGAGCGCATGCTGTTGTTTTGTATTCAAGTGGCATCTGCTGTAACCCGCAGATGCTTTTCAGCAGGGTTGATACTCAGCTAGTTGTTTACCAGCCTGTACACATGCATGATGTTATTCTCCCCAAATGCATAACTATGCATGTCTCAGTATAAACTGAGATTTTTGTTGCCCCTGTCCTCACGTTTCCTAAGGTCCTTCAGGACTGAAGCTCTGCTGTTCAGCATTATCAGCTCCTCACTTATTCTTCCCACTTAGCATCATCTGCACATTTGCAGATTTCTGGGTGTGTTCTGTCTCCTCATCCAGGTCTTGAAAAAAATTTTAAATACTGTAGGACTTGCTATAGAATCATAGCAAACCCAAGGTTTGGGTTGGAAGGGACCTTTAAAGGTCATCTAGTCCAACGCCCTGCAATGAGCAGGGACATCTTCAACTAGATAAGGTTGCTCAAAAGTCCATCCAGCCTGACCTTGAATGTTTCCAGGGATGGGGTATCTACCACTTCTCTGGGCAACCTGTTCTGGTGCCTCACCACCTTCATCAAAAAATTTCTTCCTTATGTCTAACCATTACCCCTTGTCCTACCGCTACTCTTTTTTAGTTTAAAACCATTACCCCTTGTCCTATCACTACAGGCCCTACTAAAAAGTCTCTCCCCATCTTTCTCATAAGCCCCCTTTAAGTACTGAAAGGCCACAATAAGGTCTCCCTGGAGCCTTCTCCAGGCTGAACAACTCCAGCTCTCAGACTGTCTTCATAGGAGAGGTGTTCCAGCCCTCTGATCACCTTTGTGACCCTCCTCTGGACTCAATCAAACATGTCCATGTCCTTCTTATGTTGGGGACCCCAGAGCTGAAAGCAGTACTCCAGGTGGGTTCTCATGAAAGAGGAGGAGAGAGAGAGAGAGAGAATCGCCTCCCTTGACCTGCTGGCCACTCTTCTTTTGATGCAGCCCAGGGTATGGTTGGCTTCCTGGGCTGCCAGTGCACATTGCTGGCTTATGTCCAGCTTTTCACCTACCAGTACCCCCAAGTCCTCAGCAGGGCTGCTCTCAATCCCTTCATCTCCCAGCCTGCATTAATACTGGGGGCTGCCCTGACCTGGGTGCAGAACCTTGCACTTGGCCTTGTTGAACCTCATGAGATTCATATGGGCCCACTTCTTGAGCTTGTGCAGGTCCCGCTGAATGGCATCCCGCCCCTCAGGCATGTCAACCGCACCACTCAGCATGGTGTTATCTGCAAGCTTGCTGAGTGTGCGTTCGATCCCACTGTCTGTGTCATTGATGAAGATATTACACAGTACTGGTCCCAATACGGACCCCTGAGGGACACCACTCGTCACTGATCTCCATCCGGACATTGAGCTGTTGACCACTACTCTTTGGATGTGACCATCCAGCCAATTCCTTATCCACCAAATAGTCCATCCATCAAATCCACAGCTCTCCAATTTAGAGAGGAGGATGTTGTGGGGGACTGTGTCAAAGGCCTTACAGAATTCCAGATAGATGACACCTGTAGCTCTTCCCTTGTCCACTGATGTAGTCACTCCATCATAGAAGGCCACTAGGTTGGTCAGGCAAGACTTGCCCTTGGTGAAGCCAAGCTGGCTGTCTTAAATCACTTCCTTGACCTCCAAGTGCCTTAACATAGCTTCTAGGAAGATCGGTTCCATGATCATTCCAGGCACAGAGGTGAGGCTGACACATTGGTAGTTCTCAGGGTTCTTCTTTTTTCTCTTTTTAAAAATGGGTGCAATGTTGCCTTTTTCCAGTCACTAGGTACTTCACCCAACTGCCATGACTTTTCCAATATCATGGAGAGTGGCTTGGCAACTACACCAGCCAATTCCCTCAGAACTCTCCGATGCATCTCATCAGGTCCCACAGATTTTTGTATGTTCAAGTTCCTCGGGTGGTCACAAACCTGATCTTCTCTTACAGTGGGAGGGACTTTGCTCCCCCAGTCCCTGTCTTGCAGTTTATCCCCTCAAGAGGTGTGGGAAGAGAGGTTGCCAGTGAAGACTGAGGCAAAAAAGTCATTGAGTACCTCAAACTTCTCCTTATCTGTTGTTACCAATTTGTCAGTTGTGTTTGTCGGGGGGTATGCTTTTTGACCTTCCTTTTCTGTCTGACATACCTGTAGAAGCCCTTCTTATTACTCTTTGTGTCCCTTGCCAAGTTCACCTCATGCTGTGCCTTGGCCTTCCTGGCCCCGTCTCTACACAACCGGGCAGTGTTCTTGTACTCTTCCCAGGATACCTGTCCCTGCTTCCACTGCCTGTCTACTTCCTTCTTGCCCTTTAGTTTGACCAGCAGGTCTGCTCCCTTGTTCTGCTCCCTTGTCCCTGAGGGCAGTTTCCCGGGCGTCCTATTGACTAACTTAGTGATGCCCGGGGCACTCTGCTTGGAACTGGCTACCACCTGTATAGCCTTTGACTACTGCCCTATGTATCTAGTGGCCCAGCCTTTTTCTACCCATCTAGTAGTTTGTTCTTACAGTTCATGCTTGCTCAGGTTCCACGGGAGATCATGGCAGGAGGTAGTGTCAAAAGCCTTTTCTAAAGTAATGTTTGTCATTGTCTGCATACATACACATTTCCATACAGAAGTCTCTTGCTGACTACGTAGAGTGTAGGGACTTTTTACGTGCAGGCTGTTGAATGTACTGAGCCATTTCTTCCAGCACATATGACTCAGAAGTATTATTAGGCATGCTGAAATTATTTTCTGCTCTTATTGTCTGCATAAAGTGACTTAACTGTTTTCCTAAGGAGATTGGAAATTGAATATAGCTCAGTGATCATGTTAATTGTTATAGAATGCTCTATGAGTTATAGAATTGTTATACAATGCTCTATATTTTAAGCTGCTATTAAACATCAATCAAAAATAATATACTTCTAACAAGATTTTCAAAACATGCAATAATATAGAAGAAAACATTATGATGGAGTTAATAGAGAACTACTGTGGAATGTGTAGGGGGGTTAATTATTATTTTTGAAGGGGACATAACATGACTCTCATTTCTGGTACAGGTAGAAATAAAGGCTATTTCACAACAAAAAAACCCACCCATTGCTTATCTCCAAATGTAGTAAGGAGAAGCATGAGTACAAAGCTTTATTGAGACCGTTACATGTAAGAGGCCTCGAATATAGCCAGAGTCAATCCACTCGGAGTTTCTGAAACCAGTAAGTTTAATTTATATCAAGGTCATTGTTAAATAAGAACGAAGAATGACAAGCAGGTCAGCTATGCAGTGACAAGTAACAAACAATGGGTCTCCTAAGCTACAAATCAATGCAAAGAGAGTTACAGGAATGAAATGACAGGATTGAGTGGGCATGCACTAGCAGCAGAGGATCATGAAGAGGTAAATAAGGGTGAGAAATGGAGACTTAATGCATCAAAATCCATCTTTTATAGTAGTTTTTCAGATCTAAGGAGTTCTGTGGTTTTCTGTTTTTTTTGGTTGGTTGGTTGGTTGGGTTTTTTTTTTTGTATCAGCCATTTCATAATCGCATCTATTATAGGGCTGTGGAGAAATATTTTATTTCAGTTGATGAAACTAAGTATCATGACTACATGACATTAAATATTTGTATATAAGTAGAATATATATTACTCATTTTAGGCATTGGCAGAGGTTTGGGAAAACTCCTTTTAATCCCATTGCTCTAAGTATCTTTAAGAATACCATAATTTTTTCCCCTAAATGGTTTTATCTCAATACATTTTCAATCAAATTAGGGTTTTTTTAACTTCTGATGCAAATGGCTTAAGGATTTTCCCTTTTTTATGCAGTTTTTTAAAAACAAAATATAAGAACATATTTTTACCATTTTTTTAAAACTCTTTTTAACTCGTATTCTTTGTTTTTTTTTAAATTGGGGTCAGTGCAGGGGAACGTAATGTGCTACTGTCCTGCTTCTCAGCTAGAATTTAGCAAAGAGTGTCCCAAGTTAAAAAACTTGGATTGGGATGAAAATTGTTTTGTGTGTGTTTTATGTTTGTAGATATAATACCATAGTGATCTGGTATTCACTTTTTTTTTTTTAAGCTTTTGTCTCATTTTCAGTAAAATATATTTTGAGAACAATGGGGTTATGCAGAGTACTTACAGAGTTGACAAAATATAAGCAAATATTATTTCTGCACTTTACTGTTCTCCTTTTATTCCCAGGATGGAAGTAAGGGGGAGACAAAGCTAGTTTCTTTTTTTTTTTTTTTTTTTTTTGTGTGTGTGTGTGTCAGTTTTATGTATAGTAATATTTAAAAACTTGTCATATTAATCATTTCTAAGGCCATGCCTTCACCCTTTCTCAGTATTTCTAGTTAATCATTAGCATGTACTGTCATTAAAAATCCATTAATTTTGACGTATACTGATGCCAATACACAATTAAATTAATCTAATAAAACAACATATAATCTATTTCAGACCTATGTGATAAATTTAACCTGTGCCAGGGCAAATAATAAAACAGATGGACCTGCCAACAATTTTTAGTTAGTTAAAGCTGGAAGCTGTATGATATACCAATGTAGAAGAAAAAAATGTTTGACCTATAATATATACCTATTAAAATTCTTTTTTATTACCGTTGCTTTGATCTAATTTCTTACACATGTAAACATAGACTCTAATATCAGAATGGTAATGCATATGTTTTGTCTCAGAATCTGTAGACATAAGACAACATCAGATTTTTTTGAGAAATGTGGTAAAACAGAGTGCATTTTAGAGATTAAAAGGCAAAAGAGCAGTCAGGATTCTGGTAGTTTGTTGCTTGTTTTAATGTAGTCTTCTTTACTACATGTTAATATTTGTTTTATTGGCTAGTTTGGATTTTTTTTTTTTCTCCTTCTAATATGGTTCAGTGGCAGCATTAATTCATCACATAATTCTTAAATACATTCTTGAAATACACTGTGCATTCTTGGATAACAAGAAAACTTTCTGTAATGTACAACACTCCAGCTGATGCAGTCTGTCTTCCTAGGGTGGGTGCTGTATTATACGGCAGATACTTGGCATTCTGTGCCTTTATCTGTCAGAGTTATGCTAATGAGACTAGCTAATGAAAAATGCAATTAAAATCTGAAAATACATTCTGGAAATGGTGAATGGGATTTGCCTTTCTAAAACTGTTGAAGTTTTTGATATAACAGAGTTCTTTAAGCTCTTTATGGCATTGAAAATCAGGAGTTTGGAGATAGAGTACTTTGGTTGTTAGATTTGGGGTTAACATATTTTTCTTCCTCCTTCTCTCATTATTACATAAGTTGTTTATGCTGAAGATAGGGACTAACACGGTTCTGAATTTTTGCAAACTTTGGATTTATAAAGATAGGGTTAGGAATGTAGGGTTAAGATGCTTTTAAGTCTGCATATAGTATTTATCAGACCAGTTAAGAAATACTGTGTACTGACTTTGCATAGATATTTTTAGAAAAGAAGAGTGCATGATTCAGTGGAAGATATTACCAACAGAAATGATGACTTATCTATTTCTTGGTGTCATGACATCAACAGTCAAGACCTATCTGGAAGAAAAACTTCAAACAAAGTTTCAGACAAGCTCAATGTAAGGATAACTAAATAAAATTGAATTGCTGAAGGAATCAGATCAGGTGCTTTATGGTCTCCATTTCTATGTGAGAATTATAACTGCTGGGCTTCTATTATATCAATATGAAATTTGAAACTTATTTCAAATTTGACCAGGTTGTCATTATATGGTTAATATTCACCGGGGGGGCAGGGAAAGGGGGAGGGCAAAGCACTAGATCTCATCCTTTGCCACGTTTATTCACCTGTATTGTAAAACAACGACTTTATTAGGATATTAAAACTCAGATATTGAAAATTATATTGCATATGTATGCTGAAATACTGACTAGAGTAAAATTGGTGGCAAAAATCTCCATGCCTTCACCTGACCCAAGATTTCCCTCACTGTAGGTACTAGGAGCCTCTCCACTTCTCTGTATGCGCTTCATGTTAGTTCTGTATATTCCAGGTTTGAGTCTGAGTCCTTGACAATATGTTCTGTTCTCTTACTGTTTTTCCAACATAAAAAATTGAGACAAACACCTTAGCTTTTAAACTTATGTAAAGCACACCTAAAAACCCTGTTTTTCCTGTAAGGTTGATCAGGCACAGAAAGAAGTTGCAAAGGAGATTGTGGAGTCCCCATCCTTGGAGGCAGTCAAAGCCTGACTGGACAGTGTCCCAAGTAAACTGCTCTAGCTGATGCTCTTCTTAACCCCTGGGTGACTGGACTAGGCAAAGCCCAGAGGTGCCATCCAACTGCAATAATTCTGTGTTTCTATTGCTTGCTTAGAAGAGATATATGTATCACTACTGATACTGCATGAAAATGTGTTCTGTAATCCAAGATATACTTCTAAGTTTCCATGTTTTCTAGACCTAATTTTCAAGTGTATATGAGATTAGTTGATATGTATGCATACCAGGCAGATCAAATGTTATACACTATGTCTTTGAAAGCTCGGTGCCCTTTCCTGAGTTTGAGTAATTCTTGTTGTTACTTGACAGCTGCATTATGTCTGACTATGGCATAATCTTAATACAATTTTATCACACTTTTATTTCCCCCTGACGTCGGGTAAAGTCAGCTTATAAAGAGGTTGAGCTGTAGACCCAGCTGGCAAACTAAAGAAACGCTGTTCTTCCAGGGGTTTAAAAAAACTGTTGCTCAGGTTTGTCCAGATACAGTCTTTTGCCTGCTCAAGATCATTTTATAAGCCTAAGCATGAAGTGTGTACTAAGTACAGTTTTCCTCAGCTAATAGAGGGATATAGATTGGAGCATTGCACTATGATTAATGGGATGAAATTTAACAAGTCCCAATGCCAGGTCCTGCACCTAGGACGGAGTAATGCCAGGCACAAGTATGAGCTGGGAGAAGAGTGGCTGGAAAGCAGCCCTGCAGAAAGGGATCTGAGGTGCTGGCCGACAGCAGGCTTAACAGGAGTCAGCAGTGTGCCCTGGCAGTCAAGAGGGCAACCTGCATCCTGAGTGCATCAAACGCAGCATAACCAGCTAGTCAAAAGAGGTGATTATCCCGCTGTGTTCAGTGTTGGTGAGGCCTCACCTTGAGTACTGTGTGCAGTTCTGCACCCCACAATTTAAGAAGGATGTGGAGGTCCTTCAATGCATCCAGAGGAAGGCAACAAAGCTGGTGAAAGGCCTGGAAGGCATGTCCTGTGAGAAGCAGCTAAGGACTTTGGGCTTGTCTAGCTTGGAGAAAAGGCAGCTGAGGGGCAACCTCGTTGCTCTCTAGAGCATCCCGAGGAGGGGAAGCAGAGAGGGAGGTGCTGTTCTCTTCTCCCTGGAATCCAGTGACAGGATGTGTGGGAATGGTTCAAAGCTGCACCAGGGGAGGTTTGGACTGGACATTAAGAAACATTTCTTTACCGAGAGGGTGGTCAAACACTGGAACAGGCTTCCTAGAGAGGTCATTGATGCCCCAAGCCTGTCAGTGTTTAAGAGGCATTTGGGCAATGCCCTTGGCTACATGCTTTAACTTTTTGTCAGCCCTGAATTGGTCAGGCAGTTGGACTAGATGATCATTGTAGGTCCCTTCCAACTGAAATAGTCTATTCTATTCTACTTAGCAAGAATGGAATGAATGAGGGAACTACGAAGAAAAGTGTCGGCTAATGTATACTTTTAGACTACATCTGTAGACTGTAATTAAAAATGTAAGTTAATTTTCTTCTTTAGAAGTGTGTATATTTCTTAGGACTGCCTGAATGACCAGTGCTACCTGAGATTTGTCTGGAGTAAAAATTCTGGCTAGCTGATCCATTGCTAGAAATTAAGAAAGTCTGAATCAGTGAAGAATATAATATTTTCTATCAAATTGACCAACTAAATCATGATGTTTTGTCTTACATATGAACAAAGCAATAGGTATAAGACAATGTTGCTCAGTTAAATTACACTGACCAAACTTAGAGCAGAAATGCAGTTTTCCAGTTCTTCAGAGGTAACCTTTGTGTAACCCGATTCTGCTCTCCAGGTAACATGGATGAGTCTTCTGCTGATGTACAAAAGCATTAGCCATAATCCCACTCATCTCACTTTGTCAGCTGTGAAACATTGCAATCATATAAACTGCCACAAATTATAAAAATGGCCAGCTTTATAAGAAGGAGTGTTGTTTTTAATGAGACAAATACCTGGAAAAACAGAAGAACTTTCAGAAATTGAAGTTCTTCACACCTAAAACAGAAACAACAAATTTCAAAAAAACACAGCTGTAATATCACTGCTGTAAATTATAAAATCAGTTTAAAGACTGATTTAAAAATGCTGCCTGAAGTATAGTAGAAGTGTACTGATGTTTAGGCAGTTAACATGTTATATCAAGAAAATGATGTTTTGGGGTTTTTCTATCAATTTTATGTCAATAAAATTTGAGGAAACAACTGGAAAAATGCTTAGCATCAAGGAAAACACCTCTTATATATACTATAAATGCCATATTAGCATTTAATTAAGTTCTGCCTTGTAGGTATAAATTAGTCATTTTTTTAGATATTAATGGATTGACTGGTAATTGTGCAACATTATGTATTTTTCTACCAGTATTTTGAAGGATTAGCAGTAAACATGTTTTGAAAACATTTGAAGGCAGAAGAAACAGCTTAGACTGAGTACCGCATTTGAAAGTGATTGTAGTACACGAGTTGTCCAGCATTCTGCAGAAGTATCTTTTGTCCATGACAAGGCCATTTATTTGAACATCTGGGCTGTTAGCTGAAGTGTTGTAATGTCACCAACAGCACTTTTTTTGTTATGAACATCTTGGTTCTGATTTATATGGAATCATATTTGTTATGTGGCTTAAGTTCCCAGATTGCCCTACTTGGATACAATTTTCAAGGTGGATTTCAAACAAATAAGAGAGTTAGATTGGAAATAAAATTTAATATTTAGAGCTTAAATAAAAGTGATGCTTTAAAAAAATTTTGATCTCTTTGGATCTAAATTGGACCTCAGTTAAAAGATCATAACTTCTAGTTTAGGTTAGACTTGTTCTACAGGAATATTTTTACTATTTTAATAATGAATCTCACGGTATTCACTGTGTCACAATAGTGCACGGGAGAGTTATTTTATCACTGGTGAAGATTCAAACCACTGGCACTGTTTTTCAAAACACCAGGTAGGGAAAATAAGAAAGCAGAGGGAAGTAGAAATACCCAGTAGATTGTCTATACTGCTTACAAGACAGCAGTAGAGATCCTAAATTTCTGTACTTGCACTATGCTCTTTTTTACTTTTGGAAAAAAAGCAAATTATTTGCTGTAGTCAAACATGCAATTTTTGATACAAAGCACATAACATGCAGTTAGGGCAGAATGGTGTTTGCATGCAGGTGACTCACATAACACCCTCCCCCCCCCCCCCTTTCTACTGACTCTTAATTTTGAGAAAGTGTTTATTACTCATTATTTAATGTTCCTGGAAAATTGATTCTCTCTAAATGAACTTAATTTGGAAGTAATGCTACCAAAAGAGAATGCCTGTATTGAAATTTACTTTTTTTTTTTTTTGCCTCCTTTTTCTTCCTTTTTCCTTTTCCATCATCATGTTGCTGATGACCTATTATGCAAGTGTACTTTCATATGCATTGCAAATGCATCAGTCCAAAAACTTGCATGTCCCAACAGATGGATTGTTTCATCTTCACTGAAAACTGAAATTTTTCATCCTCTGCGTACTTGCAAATAGCTTCTGAACTATAAATATAATCAAAAGAATGATTCCAATTGACTTCGTAAGACATCAGATACAATTCCTGCTTCTGATGTGCGTTTGGGGATAATTTATGATTTATTCTGTTCTTAAACACATGATGAAGTTAAGAACATCTTCTTTTGTTTTTCTCATACTGCATCTTCCTTAGTTTTGGGTCCCTCGCTACAGGAAAGACATTGAGGTGCTAGAGTGTGTCCAGAGAAGGGCAACAAAGCTGGTGAAAGGCCTGGAGCACAAGACTTATGAGGAGCAGCTGAGGGAACTGGAGTTATTTAGTCCAGAGAAAAGGAGGCTGAGGGGAGACCTTATTGCTCTCTACAACTACCTGAAAGGAGGTTGTAGAGAGGTGGGTACTGGTCTCTTCTACCAAGTAACTAGTGATAGGATGAGAGGAAATGGCCTCGAGTTGTGGCAGGGGAGATTTAGATAGGATATTAGAAAAAATTTCTTTGCTGAAAGGGTTGTCAGGCATTGGAACAGGCTGCCCAAGGAAGTGGTGGAGTCACCATCCCTGGAGGTGTTCAAAAAAACCGCGTAGACATGGCACTTCAGGACATGGTTTATTGGGCATGGTGGTGTTGGGTTGATGGTTGGACACGATGATCTTAGAGGTCTTTTCCAAACTTAATGAACTGATTTTATTTGATTCCTTCACTACCAAAAATACAGTCAAAATTGCATTACCAAAATGAGTCTATTAAATCTCAGATGAGTATCTCTTACTGGTGGTCATACAGAATGCTACTAGCAGTGACCTTCAGCAATTTCATGACACTTGTAAGTGAAAGGAAACAACCCAATGAATGAATAATTTTTTTTTTAACATTTCAAAGCTGTAAAGATTGTAGGCTCTTAAGGATCTTTTCTTTCTGGTTAAGTCTGTGCACGTTACACTGAAGAAGTATAATGTCCACCCCAGACTTCTCTTTCTTCGTTCCTAAGCCTCCCTCGGTATATGGAATGAGATACCTGTCTCTTAAGGTGAAGAGAGAAATACCTCTGCTATTTTCCTTCTTCAGATGCTATAGCATGTCCTGTGTGATAGCAGGAGTGGTTTACCTGTAAAATCTCTTCCTTTAAATCTCTCCTGTTTTCTTTGATCTCTCTAAGGGTCTGTGCTCTTAGACATATTTCTGTACCTTTCTTTTTATCATTATAGAAGCCAATTTTCTTGCTAAAACTGACACTTATCCTGAATCCACATTCTCTGGATACGCTGTGCTGCATCTGCTGAACTGAATTCATCAGTCAAAGCATGTCACTACTGTCTGGAGAGTCGCCACGTCCCAACTCATCTTTACTGTGTTCAGTCTGTTGTCAGCCTGGTTTTCAGGACCTTCTTTCCTTTATCTTCCATCCTGTATCGAAACAAGGACCCTGCTCACCCTCCTCCTGTGAGTGATAAGGAATATGAGTACATGAATGTATGAAAGTGTTGATGTGAATAATTTACTGCATGCTTAATTGTACTACAGAATACCTTACGTAGGTATTCTCAAAACTGCCTTAGTGTCTTCACAATAAGAAATTATGCTTGTTCCATTACTCTACTACTTCTGCCACAAAAAGCCCCCCCCCCCCCCCAATGTAGATTATGTTAGTTAAGACTGTTTTCTTGGATTCCAATAAAACTTTGTCAGTATTTACTGCTGATCAAGACAGTAGTTTTCTCATAATCCTGAAACAGTCAAGGCAAAACACTTGCATAGGTCATAAACCAACTAAGTGTACATACATTTTGCTGATTAATGTAATCAGCAATAAGTGTTGAAATTGAGATCATAAGTTAAATATAATGATTCTGTTTGGATTCAAGGGCAACGTTAGGACAAATTATGATGCTTACAACAGCTAAAGGCAATCACTGAAAATTTAAGTTATACTTCATTCTTCATCCCTTAAAATCTTTCTTCCTTCATATTATTTTTAATTTTATCTTATATTTTTGATTAAAAGCTCTCTGGGAAAATGGGAGATATGCTGCACTTGTACTTCTGTAAGATATTCTTTGAAAACAGCATTCTTATTTCCATTTCTCTAGAAATACATTCAGTAAAATGCAGTAAATACTGTAAAAATGGGAAAAAATGTATTCTGTAAAAAATAAGAAGAGTATAAATTCCAATGTATTCTACTGTGTCTTTTGATTTTTTTCTTTAATTGTGTGGCTAAGATATTTGCAGTGTTATAAAGTAGGTTTAAAAGAGCTTTAAATGTATTTTGTACAAGGACTGCTTCAACAAAGGCGAGGCAAAAATCCTATTCTGCACCTTGTGAAGACACATACTGTGTTTAATAGTCTCTGCATGGAACACTAAAAATAATTATAGGCAGAATGACAGGAAGAGATTTCCAAAAGCCACCTCTTCCACCCTCTGCCAAAACATAGCTTAAACTGTACATCATTCTTGAGATATGTGTGTCCAAAAAGTTCTTAAAAATCTTTATGGATGGATTTTGCACAACCATGTGAAGTCTTTCTGGTCCAGTTCTTAGATTCAAAATGTTCTACTAATACCCACTTGACTATTAGTTTCTTCATTTTACGTTCACTGTATATTGTTTAATTATCAGTGGGCATGAAGACAGTGTTTTCATACTCCAAGATTATTATTGTGTGCCTCCTTAATTTTTCTTCTCTAGTCTGAACAATGTCATCAAGTTTAGCCCTTCCTTGTAGGTGTCTTTTCTAAAAATTATTATTTAATGCTTATTTGCATTGCCCATTGTTTCATTCTTATGCTGTTATTGGCTTTTTCATTGCTTTGCATCTCATTGATCTCGTAGGCATCTTCCAGCTTCCTTCAAACAGCTTGTTTGATTATCTATTCTGGTATAGATCTCATGGTATTTTTGAAAGAGTTCAGGGTAAGTTGATCTTTACTGTCACTGTTTTGCCTTTTAAAAGATAAATACCAATTCTGCCTCTGTAGTCTTCATCTTTACAGTTTGCTCTCATCCATCCATTATGGGCTCTTACAGACTTTGTGCTCATAGGCTGTGTAATTGTGAGCCACACAGCAAAAACTAATGTGCTGCAATATGAATGGATCAGTAGACAAAAGCAATTTGTACCAAGAACCCAAAAGTTAGACTATAGGCATGCATATTTATTTGCTTTATGATTAATCTGGTCCCCTGGACCGACCATCCCTGTTACACATGTTGCTCAAAGATAGCCAAAAGAAAACTATCCTACAAAATCTTGCTTTCAGGTGTGTAGGCTTCTCAATGTTGCTTCGCCAAGTGGCAGAGCATCCTTTCATACATTTAGTGGAGATGACAGAAGCACATGGGTGTTCTCATGCCCTTTTTCATGGAAGCAAGTCTTATTTTTATTCTTGTTCACTTAGATGTAACACACAGTGCCTGCTGCTTCCTGACTCTGAATTTGGGTATTGGCCAGACAGCGGCTCAGGATGGAAGAAATGGTGTCTTAAATCTTGTGGCAGAAGCAAATGATCAAGTGGACACCATGACAGTAATGACTTCCACCCTCTCAGTTGTTCATTTGTATGAGGAAAGGCAGGGTAAATGATAGAGGATATGCAGAGTTTGGAGTTTGGACAGATGGAAGTGCAAAGTCCTGGGGAAGACTGGCAGTAGATGCAGAACTTAGAGATGCAAGGGGGCATAGGTGTGACCCTTGACCATGACCTGGCACTATGACTGCAATATACTGAATCTTCTATGAGACCAAAGAAGTTGATTGGTGAGGAGAGATGGAAAAAGGGAATCATTAGTAATTAAAAAAAAAAAAAAAAAAAAAGGCAGGTGAGACAAGCAATTCAAAAAAGCACTGAAAAGGGATACAGCAGCTGAAGGAAGAAAAAGTATATTGAACCATAGGAGGTCTTGGTGTAATATAAAGGAATGCCCTTGGCTAGGATCTGAGGGTATCTGTATGAGCTGGTTACTGACCTTGAGACCTTTAGCCTTTTAAGTGGCACAAGAAGCAGAAGAACACAGGAGGTCTCTGTGGTTTGAGAGCATTCTGTCGGTGCATGTGCACTTGCTGTGGGACGTGCTTGTGCTGCAGATCACACATTGATTGAGACCTTTCTGTTCCTTTTAGAGACTGTTGCTGCACTTTGAACAGATCTTCTGATTTAATTTCATCCAAAAGGAATCCCCTTCACATGCAGAAAAACTGCCCCACAGTCTGAGCCAACATGGAGTAAGTGGGGAAATGAGGGATTGCTGCACTCTACTGCTCTGAGCTATGTCACTGCTGTAGACACATTTTAGCTAATAATTTATGGCTTGCAGATTTTGGGTACCTCAGAATAAAGTTCATTTTACTCAGCTGGCTTGAAAATACCTAGCTTATACAAGTATTCATAAATGTATTCATCCTTTCCCTGTAGGATCTTAATCCTTTATCACCGATGCGCCAATTAAAACAGAGAACCAATTTATGTTGACCTTTTAACTAAAGGAGAAATTTAAAAAGAAAAAAAAGCATAAAAAATGTCAATATTCTTCAGTATCTATCAGAAGCCTTTCTTCTCCTTTGGGTAAATTGGTTCATTAAGGAGCTACCATTTCACTATAATTCCTTTTTCACCTTAGTCAGGTCTCCCAGGAAATCTTCTCTAAGAGTCCTTTTACTGAAGTTTGCCTTCTTGAAATACATTGCTTTTAGTTTGAGTTATTTTCCTTCTAATCTAACTTTTGAGAATTCTGTCCTTTTGTGACCAATCTTGACTACATTACCAGGTAATCTTCACATGCTTAGCTGTTTCTTCTCTGTTAATTAGAGGCAAATGTGAAGCAGCCCCTACCCTCATTATTCCTTTCATGAAAGCATTTCAGGAGCTTCCTTTTCAGCCTGTCTCCTGCCACATTCACAAAGGATGTTAGTCAGTAACCTATGTTATCACTGAGGTCTGTGCTCTGGTTTACTCTTCACAAATACATCATCTACTTGATCCTTCTGGTCTGAGAGGGAAATCCCAAAGTTGCAATGTTTGGAGGTTTTTGTTTGTTTGTTTGTTTATTTGTTTGGTTTTAAATTTATAAGCTTCCTTTGCAGTCACTTAGCAGTTCTTTCTCTCTTTTGGTCTGAACCTCAGAACAAATGTATTCATCCATGCTCCCTTACTGCTCTTTCTCAGCAAGATGTACTACGTGAATTTGAATTCTTCTATCTCCTTCTCTGCCTAGTTTGTTATATTATTACTGTAATTACAAATGAGTGGAATGAAGTAATAACCAGATGGCTGGTGAGTCTCAAATCTACTCAGACTCACAATTCTTAGTGTTACGGATGTATAGCTTCTTTTTTGCTAGCACTGGGATGGGTTCTTCATTTGCTATTGGGGACTGGACCATTGGCTGCTTGCCTAATCAGCCGCTTCTCTGGAGAGCGTCCAATTCATCCTCCATGTTTGGTACTCCTGCATTCCTTTCCAACTACTTTTTCACTGGAGGTCCTCATGCCTAGCATGTTATTGATATCCTTTTGGACTATATGGCCTTCTCTGCTTCACTACTTTTCTTATGGGTCTTCTACCGGTTTCCTAAAGAATTCCTGGTTTCTGCTTTTAGAAGTGTGTAGGTCTGTGTTCCCTGGTTTGAGCACAGAACCTGGATTGAAGAATTCCCCTCCAGGATTCCTGTGTGGACACAATTGCAGGTAGCCACCCTGTATCCACCCTGCATCCTCAGAGCTGTAGACTGAGAAAGATTTGATGACAGAGATGATCCTGATGCTGTGCTTTTAAAGGGCTGAATTGTGATACTAAACTGTGCTTTCTAAAACTCCCTTCTCCAATCAGTCTCTTAAATTGCCCTGTTACAAAAGGCAGTGAGATACTGAACTGTTGATTCGCAAATACATAGCTTTCACTGTCCTTCAGTGATCAGGAGTTTAGCCATACCGTAAGATGTTTGTGATATGTGGGAGCACACCATCATCCCTCAAAATGATGCAGTAAATTTGTTTTTAAGATTTCTCTTGAAATTATTCCCTTTACAAGACTTCTCCCATTTACCAACATAATGGATAACTTCTCAAAATCTTTTGCCATGCTGAGCTATCTGCAAGGAGATTAGGTAGGTCCCTTGATCACTGTGGTTATAACACTCCTCAAAAAAGTGAAAGTTATGATTTTTAATCCCTTTGGACTCCAGTGAAGGAACTCAAAGCTATCAGTTAGGAGATGAGTGTTCTATTGAGCAGGCTGTTAGATAAAAGAGGAGTTATTTTCAAGCAACTTTGTGGCATTTCTTACACTTTCATTTCCTTTGCCCTGATAGCAAGAGATGGATCTCTGCAGCAAGCTACTTTGCTCTTAGTCCTATTTATTTTGAGTGTATCAATAGAGCAAGGTGTTGCTTATTGAGAGATGTGTGGTAGCTGTTTTGAGAAACATGCAGTGTTTGTACTGGAATACTAAGTAATGTGTATAAACTTAGATACTATAAAGACTGCAATGTTAGATAGTCACACTTCTTGAAAAGTAAAATTCTGCAACGACCAAGTTTGATGCAACAATTTTTCCTCACATTAAAATAATCACTTTTAGTTTTGACAGTAGTATGTTCCTTTAGATTGTCTTGAAATTGATTTCTTTAATGCTTTTTGCTACAGTGTGATCAAGGAAGCAGTGTAATAGCTCCCACTTAATGATATTTGTTTTGTTATAAGAAAAGCACACTTTGCTGAATATAAGTGCCAATCCAGGGAGTTACTGAAGGATGTGCTTGACTGTAGGTACTTCAGTACCTCTGTGGTATGGCTCATGAGGTTATTGTAAGTCAAGCCTTCCTCTGCAACAAATACAGAGTCACGCTATGAGAAAACATTTAGGAAGTTACATGTGCCTTAATACACAAGTGTAAAATATTAAGAAAACACAGGGTAAGAAAGGACCTTCTGGGTCATTTTGCCTAGCTGTTATAATAAGCAACCCTGAGATGAATGAATCCTCACAAAATTGATAAATTGTATCTTAAAACTTTTTAGGTGGCTTCCCTAGCTATTCACCTGCTGTTCCAGAATCCTATTTCTTTGGATTTTGCAATCTAAATCAGGGAATATTTTAAATCTAGGACTCAAATCTGCAGATGACAGTCCTAACTTGCAAGCATTTTCTTAAAATGGTCCTCAGTCTTTTCTGATGGAGCAGCATGGATTTTCTGGTAATATTAAAAGAACTCTTGAGACGAAGAATCTTGGTGTTAAGGGTACTGGTAGGGAATGACTTTATTTTTTTTCCAATAAAATTTTAATTATTTATACAAACTGGATTGTTACTGAGAAGAGAGCAATCATTAGAGCGATGTGGTTATAACAGTCATCAATAGATTCTAGTTGTCTCAGGCCAAGGAGGTAAAAAAAAAAGTTGGCCCTATCAGATACAGGGTAAGTCCTCTAATGAGTACCTATTTTCCAGCCAGTTTGTGGAATCCAATCTTTAAATTCATTTGTTCTGATAACAAGTATCTGATCCTAAGCATATAAAAAATCAGTAACAGAACAATATTGCAAAAAACCAGATATGCCGGAATAAACAAGTGAGATAATTTTTCTCTGCTTTGCTATGGTAAGTGTTCACAAGCTGTGCTTGTTCTGTTGTTTTTTGTTTGTGTGTTTTTTTTTTTTTTTTTTTATTCTATTTCTTAGTGAGATGTGGATGAACTAAAGGCAGACTAAGAGCAACTGGAAGCATTGAGATGAAAAGTGACATACAAGGAAAGACAATGAACTGTGATAATTTAGTCTAAGCAATAATGTATCTGAAGGATAAATGGAAGTAAAACAATTGCATTATAGCATTGGAGGTTCAGGTTATGTATGAAGAAAATACTTCTAACCATAAAGATAGTTTAGGCAATATAGTAAATTGCCTAAAGAAGATATGGAATCTGCCTTTAAGGAAAAAAACAAGGGAAAACCAAACCATTATGTCAGGAGTAGCTAAAGTATAGCTGATTTTGCTGTGCAAGACAATAGTAGTCTTTTGCAAAACCTCTCAACTAAGCCCACCACTCAATTTAAGACATGCTTTATCATTTTTTTAATTGGAATAAATGCTGCTGGAAAGGTTACTAATGTTTGTTTAGCACTTTCTTTCTTTGCTGCCCTGATTTTTCCAGTCTTGTAATGCCCAGTCCTGAATTGCTTAGAAACCATAGTAGAAACGTGAGATGAAACTTGAGTTAAATATGTACTAGGGATGGATGAATATTTTATCGCAGCTTTTTTTATGGAGAATAGGGTTGAAATACTTAGTAAAAATCTTGTTTTCTGTAATAAACTCCATTGTTTACTTATAAATGAAAATATATGGATTTTGAGGAACTGCCTCATTGTGTAAGTTTAGTTATCTAACATGATTATTCTCTCCTCCTGATTAGCTAGTTTCTTCTGAAATGGTTTTGAAGTATTTGTAAGCAGAAATTGGCACAAACATATGTTAGAGTTTAGCAGCACAAGAGTTGAAATTTGGTTGTGTCAAGCTCATTGAAAGGGCAAGGTGCAAAACACGACAAGGACCAAACACATAATTGCACCAACACAACCTATTTTGTGAATGTGACTGAATGAATTACAAGGGATCTCCGCCCAAATAATCTTTTTACTTCTCAAAATCTAGGTAATCTAGCATTAGTTCAGTGTAAGGACTGGAATACATGAGAAGAGTAGGTCCTAAAAATTGTAGAGATTCCTAGAGAGACAGCAGACCCTCTGCTCTAACATTTTAATTACACCTTATGCATACACAACAAACTGTGGGACTGTACAAATTTCTTATTTTTTCTCATAAGTAAATATTTCTTACAGATACATCAACAGAGGTGACTGCTTCTGTATGTAACATATTTGCTTATTGTCCTCCAATATCAGTGTGCTAGCAATCTGCAGTTTTTCATCATTCTTTCTGAAGTCAGGCAACCACATATTTGAAAAATACAATACAAGGATAATGTGTGATTAAAATTTCAGCATGACTAAATTATCTCCAAGATGTTGTGTCAAAATTACAACCAAGCCTCAAAGGCAGGGAAGTAGATTAAATAACCTGTGCAATTTATGTAGAATAAACAAACACACCCACACCCAATAATTTATTATTAGTCTAATTAAAAAATTAGCAGTCTTACCAAAATAGTGTTATTAGTCCAGTTACAGTGATACTAACACTTACCATCCAAAACATGCAATTATTACAGCTTTCTCCCAATAAAGATAGAATTAAAAGCAATACACACAAAGTTCTGCTATCCAGTCCTTTCTCTGGTGTTATGTTCATCCTTTCTCTGGTGTTAGGTTTGCCCTTTCTGTATTTAACATGAGTCATTATCATGCTTTGCCAGGAGCAGTATGGAGTTGGTGGGGGATTCTTCCACCTTGCTCTTGGGTCCCCCTTCAGTTATTTTTACACTTGCTGACATAATTGGATTCCTTGATTTTTATTTTTTTATTTTTTTCAGTCCTTAATAAACTCCATGTTATAGCCAAGTGGTGAAATACTCAGCTTATACTGAAATAGTTACTTTTAAAATTTGTTTTCCAGACTGGCAATCTATTGAAAAAATGATTTGATCACCTTTTGTAATCAGTTTGATTTCATATATGGAGAGAAAGGGGGAAAGATGATGAGTAAAGGAATAACACTTCTGGATTTACCACTTCTCAGTGTTTACCTTCGGATGAGGGTCAGACCTTCTTTACCTCATCTCTCTCTGTTTTCTGTTTCCAGCCTGTTTGCCTATCTTTACCTAGTTCCTAGTGTCCTGTAACTGACTGTACATAGACCAGAAACCCTTCACTAATTCTTACTTAATAATTTTGTTGGCAATTACAGAGAAGAAAATTTACCATTCCCTGACTGTTTTATACTTCCATTCCACCTGCATATGAAGTATGGAGTTTTAAGGAGTGTTCTGCATTTTCTGACTCATTAAATATTGATTTTAAGAGGCTGTATTGGGATAGAAATTATTTTTGTTAGTCTGACCACACATTAACTAAGTCCCATAATTTTAATTTAAACAGAACATTGAATAAAATGGTAGAGCAGAGAACATGCATCCAAATAAAGAAAAGAATATTTCCTGTCCAAAAGTTTGAGATGTTGGGTATAAGGTTGTTCATTTCTATACTATTTGGTCTAGAGTTCATATCCTTCTCACCACATAGTTTCTGTAGGAATTGCAGGTGTTAAATGGGTTTGAAAATCTTGTCTTTATTGTTTAAATTCCTGAATGTCAGATATTTAGAGGGAGATGAATTGCATAGTTAGGTTCTATATTTTTTGTATTTTATTAATTATGTTTGTTTTAAGAACATACAAATAAATTTATTGTAAAAAAAACCCAACAACAACAGCACCAACAAAAAAAAAAAACAACAAAAAAAAAACCAAACCAACAACAAAAAAACCCCCAGTAATACTAAACATAAGAGTTCGAGGAAGATTGTACCTTAATCTGGAATAGTTTATGAGTACAGATCACATAGAATTCTGCCTTTTTCACTTGACATTAAAGGACACATTTATGTATGAATGGAAAATAACATAACTTGCCAGACCTGGGAATAAAATCAAACTTTAAAGTGTGAATGATGCATTTGATCTTATTGTCTGTTCTGGATAATTATATATTTTCTATTAATATATGCACATGTAGACTCTTATTTTCATTTCAAGATTACTTTTATAATTAAAGAAGCCAGACCATGCTCCACACATTCAAAAACCATTCTAAAGGACAGAATATATTCAGGCTATTCTAATTCCACTTAGTTTGGGTAGTAGTCTGACTTTTCTTTCTTTATAACAGCTTTTCCGCTTAAAATCTCATTGTCGGTGCTGAATTTCCACAGATTATATTTTTTCTTAGAGTGTATCCCTTTAAACATTGCTGCACTGTACTATAGTAACTTCTTCCCCAGCTTTTCCCTGATATCTACAGAGTGTCAGCTATTATTTTCAGCAGATGGATGAAGGCAGATGTTTCCATCAATCCAGATTTTTGCCATTCCAATGTGTTTTCCTGGATATCTTTCTATCATTTTACCTTTATTTTTGGCTACTGAAATTCTTTCCTGGTAATCCAGGAAAATACACTCTGTTTTCATTGCTGATACCACTACCCTTTTTGATTATGTAGGACTGTAGCTACCTACAGTTTTTCTTTCGATTGTACATCAATAACCATGTCCAAGCACCATTTTTCTCCAGCTGGAATTATACTCCAACTCTGTTTATGAAATCTAGCTTTTTGTGTATGTGAACACAATACAAATAATTTCCCCTGTCATCTTCCTCCCAATCTTTTGTGTATTTCTTTCATTTTATCAATAACGTAGCTGCTAATGTCTTTCATCTTCCCAATCATCCCCATCACTGTCCCTCTACATTATCTGCTTTTTGTGCCATCATATCAAATTCAGTATTCTTTTGCCATCTTCAGTATAATTCAACACTGCTTCATTGCTTCAACCACCTTTCTTCTGATGTCTTACCCTCTTTTTTTTGCCTTTTACATAACATCTTTGTACACCTACAGAGGTATCATCTGTGGTCTTTCATAGCACTGCAACCACAACATCTGGTTTCCTTTTCATGTTTAGCCTCTGCTGTGATGCCTACAAGGCAACAGGCAGTAAATGCTTATTAATTTATAGAACACTGTGTTTAGGCACTTTGTTTAAATGCTACTTTTTTTTTTTTCCCCCACCCTGCCTCCATGTTTTGTGCAGTGCTTCCCTCTTCGGATTGTGAGCTTTTGGAGACAGAATCTCGGCTTAAATATATACTCAGAAAACAAGCAGAATATCGCATCTAACAACAAAACTTTTGAAAAACTTGAATATTATTGATAATAATGGATTTCCTGGCCCACCAACTACTTTGTTGTTCCTGCTTTAAAGTCCTGAAACAGATATTTGGTGTATTTTATTATTGAGGAAAACAGGAAAAACACCATGCAAAACTGAAATACAAAATGCTATTTATTCATGTTTTAGCCAATTCAGATTAACCAACACTTCAGTTTACTTTTCGCTCTGCTTGTGGATGTAAGTTCAAGTATTTGATCCTAACGAAAAAGCTTGCATTTTAGTTAGCAGTGTCCTTTGCTGACTTCTAACTGCCCGCTTTGTGAGACGCATGACAAATTATTGGAGGATCTAGCAGAACTCTGTTCTCAACTCACTTAATGAGATTTTTAATTCCTGAACTGCAGTAGCACACTCTCCTACTTCTTCTCTCCAGACAAAGGAATTTTGAATTCTGTGATCTTAAGTAGGAATTGTAGGTGTGTTCTCCATTTTCACGTCTTTCACATAGCAGTACTACCCATAGATTTGCAGGCTTTTGTAATAGTAAAGGTATGGATTTGATCCAAGTCTCATGCAAAGAGGTTTTACTTCATCTAGGCTGAGTGAGTTGTAAGATTTAGTTACTGTCCTCCAGATGAAGTGTTATTTCCAATTGAAATAGTCCGTGGCTTAGCTTCAAACCTGCCCTTTCTGTAGCTTAAAGATCTTCCAAACCAGTATTGTGGATCCTGTCCTAAGTCCTCAGTTCTTGTTGTGTATGGCACAGAGATCTGGCTATCGTGCAGATTGCTAACCTTGTTCTTGCACGCTTCTTGTTTATCAGCAATTTGTATAGAATTAAAGAGAGAGAGAAAGGAAAGCACAACGCAGCATGTTTCATTATATAGCAATATGTGTGGTCCAGGATTAGTTAGGATAGACTGTAGTTTTAGACAACCTCCTGGCTTGCTGAGAAGTATTCTTAGTTCTGTCATATGCTTTTCTGTTTGTGGTTATCATAAAACATGCTGCTTTAATAGTTTATTGGGCAGAAATAGAACATACGAGGTAGTACACCCTTGTAGAATTTTCAGCACATTGTCAAGGATTAACTCAATCTTTTAAAGACCATCCTCTCTCTTTAAAGATAGTGTGAATTAACTTCGGACTTTCTTATACACCATTTACAGGACCATCTGAGAACATTAATCTCTGCCTATCTATACACAGGTCAAAGCTTGAAAAAGTTGTGAACGTCGGTATTGGTTGCTTGACTCAAAGAACTTTTTTTTTTTTTTTTTAATATACTCTGATTCAAGGTTATAATCTCTTTATCAGAGATATATTATAAGTATAGCTTGAGTCTTCATCGACTTTAATGTAGTGTTCAAATTCAATAAAACTATTCCTAGATTGCTGCAGTTGTAAGACAAGCAACAGCACAAAATAAATGTTTAATTTTCCTATTTTACAGTTTTAATAGCTGTTTGAATTTCTAGTGTTCATAACTGAAATGTAATGTAATCTAAAAATTCCATAAAATATTAATAGTGATGATTTTATTATTATTTTTTAATAATATCTGTACAGTAGGTATATTCATGGGTGTAAACATGAGGGGGTTGTTTTTTCTTAGTGTCATAGGTAGGGAAAAGAATAAAATAACTGAGGCAGGGTCGCTGTTAGTTTGTTTTATCTTCTTACATGGGAAAAAAGGAAAGTTATACATGGAATAACAATCTGAAAATAATCATAAATTTTAAATAATAATGAAAAGGAAATAAAGTGATGCAAAGACAATCACTCACCGCTTACCACAAACAGACTGATGCCCAGTCAGTCTCCAAGCAGTGGCCACCTTGAAAGACAATCCCATTCTCCCCCCAACTTCTTCCTCTACCACCCCTTTTTATTGCTGAGCATAATGTTACAGGTATGGAATATCCCTTTGGCCAGGTTGGGTCAGTTGTCTTGGCTGTGTCCTCTCCCAACTCCTTGCCCATCCCCACTCTACTTACTGTGGGGCAGAGAGGGGAAAAGAGAGGAAGGCTTGACACTGTGCAAGCACAGTTCAGCAATAGCGAAATCAATGGTGTGTTATGAGCACTGTTTTAGCCAAAACTCCAAAGCACAGCACCATATAGGCGGTGATGAAGAGAGCTAACTCTGTCCCAGCTAGTCCTAGTAGGTGAACTTAGCATTTACTTACTCTAAGAAAGTACTGGTATAGTTCATTGAAGTGTATTTTTGCACTTCCATAAAATCAAATCACAGCAAAATGATAATCTGTGTATTTATTGCCTGGAAAGCCTAACGTAATCTAGGCAGTTTATTTGGAAGATTAGCAGAAGGAATGCCTAAAATGAATTATGCTAATAATATTACATCAAAATCATATCTACAAGAAGATGCAAGTATGTTTTAAGACAGAATTCTTCTGTGGTTCTGTTTTAAGTTCTTTTATATTAATTTTCATCTTTCTGGCAGCGCTCCAAAGTTGAAGTGATCTTCATGGTCATAAGTGCATTAAATGAGGCAAGAAGACTGGACCTTCCTCTGATTAATTTTTTCAATCCTAATAACTTTTTAACCATGTTATGTTACTTCTGAAAACCCTTGAATTTTTCTCTACAACAGCATAGTTCTAACTCAATGAAACAAGAAACTCTTCTTATTCCCACCCCTCTTTAAACTGAATGGCAAGTTATTGATGAAGAAAATGTTCTGGGCAGTGATTCTTTGAATAAAGAGAGCCTCATTAAGCACGTCGTAGTACATGTCTGAATATTTTCTTTATTTTACTATTCAGTCTTATTTCATGTCAGTCATGACACACTTCAGGAAATTACTTTCTGGGAGATTATTGCATTTATCAAACAATTAAGGTCACAGTCACCCTATTTCAGTTTTTTATCTTATAACACCATTTGTGGCTTACGCGCCACACAGTAGTGTCTGTCTTCTTGTATTGAATATGTAATTTTACTGAAACTAGAGTGCTCCTGTCTGTCCAGAGTCTGTCTGCATTCAAACTGTTGGACTTTGGTAGGTGGGTAGCTCACTACTGAAAAACTAAAGAATGAAGTCTTAGAAACATCACTCAGAAAAGGGGAAGCCCTTATGGATGCAGTAGTCTCTATCGTTAGTTTGTTTCTGAGAGGCAGCTTAAACTTTCTATATAAATTAACTTCCCAGTGCTGAAAATAAACAGAAAAAATATGGTAAGTACCAAAAATTAGTGAACAAATTAATTTCTGTGCTTCAGTTCCCTTTCAGTAACATAAGAACAGTATCACTTCATATAAAGCCACTGAAAGTATTTTGAAAATTAATTAGTAGTAGTGAAGAACTGTGTAACTTCAGTAATAAACACATATGAGAACAGAAGCCAAGAGGGAAACTGACAGTACTGTCTTCAAAGCAGGGTTTTAACAGAGTATAATGAATGCAGAGCAAAGAAAATAACGAGGCAAAAACAAAATAGTGAGTAGCTGCTGATTAAGAGTAGTGCCAACCTTGTGTGGAATTAGCTGGCATTCAGGAGGGTAAATAATACGTACAATTATAGACTTTATCATACACATACATGCAAGATGGAACAGATGCAATTTTCCTAGGCAACCTTAATATCAGCATTTCCAGTTTTCTGGAAGTTTGACTTTGTGTTTTTTCACCATGGTGTTTTTGTTTTGTTTTTTTTCAGTTTTATTGTGAATATTATTTTGTGCCTGTCAGTGGCAAACATTACACAGAAGCAGGTAAATTAACATATTGAATTTGCCTTTTCAGTTAGAAAATGTGTTTATAGCCAAATCAATAAATAGGTACCCAATTCTTGTTGAGTATTTATTCACTGCCAAAAATATAGCATGGTTATTGTCTTTGCTCAGGTTATTCTTTCCTATTATGATTTTATATGCTATTACTACAGCTTATATAGAAAAATAAGATTGCTGAAATTCAGAGTTAATGGGTATTAATGCAGATTGCACATTCAAGAGCAGAGTCTAATTTCTTTATCTTACTTCCTTTTCAAAAATAGGCACTACTGCCTCATACTGCACTCTGTTAGAAAGCCTACAAATGCCTGAGGTTTTATATGTGAAATGATTTGTATAGACATCTCATCTTGATTTAAAAAAATATTTTAAAATAAAACATCACCTCTTTAAGAACATTATTTGATAATTCAGCTGTCATAGTATGCTGGTTTGGGTTGGAATACAGTTAATTTTCTTCATAGTAGCTAGTATGGGGCTCTGTTTTGGATTTGTGCTGAAAACAGTGTTGATAACACAGGGATGTTTTTGTGATTGCCAAGCAGCGCTTACACAGAGCCAAGGCCTTTTCTGCTTCTCCCACCACCCCACCAGTGAGGAGGCTGGGGGGGCACAAGAAGTTGGGAGGGGACACAGCTGGGACAGCTGATCCCAACTGACCCAAGGGATATTCCAGACCATGTGACATCATGCTCAGTGTATAAACCTGGGGGAAGGAGAAGGAAGGGGGGACGTTCAGAGTGATGGTGTTTGTCTTCCCAAGTAACCATTAGGCGTGATGGAGCCCTGCTTTCCTGGAGATGGCTGAACACCTGCCTGCCGATGGGAAGCGATGAATGAATTCCTTGGTTTGCTTTGCTTGCATGCGTGGCTTTTGCTTTCCCTATCAAACTGTCTTTACCTCAACCTATGAGTTTTCTCACTTTTACCCTTCTGATTCTCTCCCCCATCCCACTGTGAGGGAGTGACTGAGTGGATGCATGGTGCTTAGTTGCCAGCTGCAGTTAAACCACAACACATAGTTTGAATACAAATAGCACTTTTTCTAGCAAAAAGGCAGTTCTTGGCTTTATGTAATCAGTTACAACTTTTGCTAAACATTACATGGACTACTACAGAGTCTGTAAATTTCTCTTGGTGACATATTACTTTAACAAGTATATTCTATATTATAGATAGCCTTAGCAGTAGCTTTTGTTATTCCATATTTTCTCTGCTTTAGAAAGGAGTTATATTTATTTTCTGACTCTGGTAGTTTCTGGTTTTGTAGTCATAGGAATCTATGCTTCTAGTCCTATAACTGACATTTGAAGGCATGATTCCCAACAGTATGTTCTTTGCCAATCTGTCATAGTGTGGAAAGCCATCTATCACTATATCCTTGTTGTGTTTGGGAAATGATACCAGCTGAATTGCATTGTATAAAATGTAATTCTTTTTGTTGTCTTAAAGAATTAACATTTTCACAGTCTTGCCTCAGATGTGGATGCAGTTGTGTCAATCAAATATCTGTTGTATTGGTATCATTGTTTGTTTTAGAAAGGGAATAGCTATAGTTATATAGCGGCTACAGAATCTGTAGATAAGTATAGTGTTGTTTAATTCAGTGTGCTCTTCCAGCTTCAGCTATAGCAGCTGGGGACACTGTTCTCCAGCTGTTTACGACTGCCCAGCAAGTGGAAGTTACTTGTTTCACAATTCAGCCAAGAGTGCAGAAATGCAAGTTCTCACTGTTCTGCTACACTAGAGTCAGAAATGGCTTCAAAACATTTAATCAGCAATTAGGTTAAATTTGCCAGTTTTGCACTTAAGTGGATCAAGTTGAATTCCACTGGCTGTACAGTGAAGAATTATCTTCTGTCAGGAATATAGTAATAAGCATCCAGGGATAAAAAGTCTTGAATTTCTATCAGTGTGCAAAAATGACCTTGTCTCTTACGCATCGAGAGGTTTCATTGTTTTTCCTGTAAGAATACAGCTGAAGCCTTATTATGCCACTTTTCTATGCTTATATTTTATTTAACATTGAATCATTTTGTTTGCTTGTTTCATCCACACTTTCCTATTTCTATTCAGATAAATTAAAACAAACAAAAATAACCCTCTGAATTTTTTAAGTTCTTCTTTTCACCATCAACATGCTTTTAGGAGTGATGAGCGACTATTAATAAAAACCCCTTTTTCTTTCTTTCTAGAGGATATTTTCCTATTTTAATTGCTGGAAAAAGCAAAAACAGTTGAGTCAAGACATAACAATGACAACATTTTTTCTAATATTTCACTACATAAAAGTAATAGATTGCTTTGCCAAATGTTATATGTATTTTTAGAGATAATTAACTAATTGTTTTACTTAGCAGTTGTAATTCAAGATCTAGCTTCACCTCTACAGTAAAGGAGTACTTATGATCTACATTTGGACCCTTGCATTAGGTGCATCCAAGGAATAATGTATGCAGTTTGCCATCAGGCTGAACAGTTAAGTACCTCAATCCTAGGTGAAGATTTGCCTATAAATCCCCCCATCTAGCTCCTGTCCAAAATCATCAGGAGAGCTGGGGACAGCGGGACAGCACTCATTATTTTTAGGTATTAGGTCAGCTACTGTGTTCTTTTTAGCTTATTCTGGATAAGGTTATTTCCTAAAGTCAATATATATATATGTATTATTGATTGTAGGATGGAATGGGGAATTTGAGAGTCACTAAAAAAGGAATACGACTTGAAGGAATATCTGAATTTCTACTTCCACTGTATGTGAAAGAAATCCATTCCCGAAAGGTAGGTGTTTTTCATCTTTTTTTTTTTTAATTTACAGCTAATATAAATTAATCTCTTCAGTCTCAAACTACAAAGTTTAATTCTTGCACCTTCTAAATTAGCAATCAGTAGAGGTTTGCTTTGAGAATACCTTAACAGTGAAAGCTTCCTTCATGTCAAAAATGATTTCTTTTTTTTCTGAAACCTTATTTGTCTCTTAAAAGAAATGTCTTATCCTAAAGAAAGGAGATTCAAAGCATGTATGTTTTATACTTCAAATGACCTCAGCACTGGGAATGGAACATTTGACTCTTCATTTGATGTGAACTCCAGAAAAACAAGATTGGTGATATGCGCAAAATGCAGTGAAATAAGGAATGGTTTTGTATATGCTTCAGTTCTTTTTGGTATTAGCTAGTGTGATTTCTTTTTTTCTTCCTTCCTTTTTTTTTTTTTTTTTTCCTCATTATGCTAAACTGCATAATGTCTCTAGGATTTAATTTTTCAAAGCAAACCATTTTTAATGTTGCTTAAATGTAATTGTTTAATCATATAGCAGCCGGTTGTTACAAAGGAAGAAAGAAAATCAAGATATTATGTAGTCAGAAATTCAGTGTAGCTCATTTTAACTCATTCATTTTGATTCAATCATGCTATTTGTATTAACATTGTCAATTAAAAAAAACCAAAAAAACCCCAAAAACCCAAATGCTGGAAATCTCTTAAGTTCTTTTTACCATGCAAGTGATAACCTATGATCAGAGAGGACTGTTACAATGGTTTTCAGTCAATCATCTGCAAAGAATTTTAATATGCATACTGCAAAAGTTGACAGGAGTGAAAAGTATGTTTACCCTAAATGCCTTTGTGGAAAATTCTTTCCGTTGAAGTCTTCTATGTATATAAAAAAAAGTCTCAAGTACATTCATAAATGAGATCATAACAGTTTCCTGTTTCTCTTAATTAGTTTACTCTTGTGTTAATAAATGTGTGAGGTAGTCTCTTTGTCCTCTTTTTGGTAAAAATAAGATCTTTCCATGTTTAATAGAGTAGCAATATTGTCCTAGGTAATGAAAAATTCTATAATATTTAAGTAACCGTATATTCCCCAACAATGTTGAATTTTGATCGCTTTGTTGAACAAATATTCTTTTACTTTTCAACTTGCCATACATACAATTTGTTACAAAATCTTGTTCATAATGTTTCTTTTATAATAGTAGCTAAAAAATATTAATACCTAACTAAGATAAAGCTATAATCAAACATTTGGTAATGACTTATTTCTAAATAAATGCAAATATCATAGCTTTGATATCGATCAGAATTTTTTTTGGGGGGGGGACACAGACAATGGAACAGTCAACGCATAAGTACATAAATGACTATTTAAGTACCAAACACTGCTACCAAGAGTAAATCAATAGGGCCAGATTCTGCCTTCTAAAATTGGAAAAGCATCCGCAAAAGGGCATTTTGGCTGTGGATTTATTTTTTCCTATATCACCTTGCCATAGAAAGTTGTGAGAACCTCTAAAGTAGTTTCTGTAATCTTCTATTTTCTTTACAATTTTGAAACTCTAACATTCATTAAATTAACTAGACCATTTTGTCTTTTATCTATATCTAAATATTTTAAGGGTTCTGTTAGACCTTAATATCTAGTACAACAAATCCATTTAAAATCATGCCTAAAGCATGAACCTCTTTAGTATGAATATTCCAATATGTAAACTTTATGAAATTGGTGTGAAATTTCCAGGCTGTATAACCTTTCAGGGAGCATACTACTTCTTAGATGTTGCAGAACATTAGTCATGGTCTGTGCATTTTTCCCAGTTCCTTTATGATTTGGGATATTTTTCTTGCATGGGGCTTCATATTGCAGAACATTGGTTCTATTAAAGTAAACATGGAAACTTTTGTTTCAAATGAGAGTAATGAGAGACTAAAGTAGGGTCTTAATTTCACTCAGAGCTGCTAACAAATTTCAGAAAAAAATGCACACAAATCTAACTGCTGTAAAGGAACAGGATGCAAAGTCTACCAGTAGCCTAACACAAGGTCACATTAGTCCTGTGAGGCTCATGAAAAACAGATAGGCCTATCCATAAGTGCCCTCCAACCAGCAGAAGAAAAGAGATAGAGTTGATAATTAACTGGACAAAGTATTTCAACTAAAATATTTCTGGTGTTGCAGGTCTACTTATATCTATTAACATTAAAACACTTGTTACCTAGATAAAAAAGTGGTATGTATATAGACTTGGTTCTCATCTTGCAGCGCTTGTGAACTAGGTTCACATTCCAGTCTTTTGCCAACTTGCTCAGTAGTTGTTGTCTAAAGTTTCAGTAAGTTGTGGTGTATGCAAATGTGAAAGTCATGAGGGAATGATGAAAAAACCCTCTGGAGCTATATTAAGCTTTACGGTAGGGATTGGTGATGTCTCTGTACGGTATTTCCGCAGGTGTGTGGCATCTGCACATTAGCTGTTTTGTCAGTTACAGAATTGACCTCAGTGCTGTAGAAATCCAAGAGTAAGCCAGATTTTCTGAGCTCTCATTCTAGTCAGTAGAGAAATAGTCAATACAGACAGTGGATTCTGAAGAGCTATCCTGCTCACCAGCCATTAGTGTTTACTTTGGGTGATAGAGAGGGGAAAGCTTTTCTCAGCCTTTTCCATGGAAGCAGTAATGATTTAAGTTTGATGTATACAGGAGTTAAAATGTACTGTGGAATCAAAAACTCATTTGAAGCTGATGTCTTTGCAGTTTTTTACATGCATATGTTGCTTATTTATTTTCTAAAAAGATAGTTTGCTCTTCAAGCAAATTTACTCATTCCCCTCTAAAAGAACACAGACATTAAAGTGACATAGTTCGATTAACTCTTGAGGTGACTTGTAACATATTCAATAATAACTTTGTGGAACACGTTTGTAGAATGGCCCCTGGGAGACCTCCATGTAGGGTGCTCAGCCCTGCAGGTCAGGGCATCACTGCTTTCCCATTATTCCTCACAAAGCAGAGTTAGGTGGGAAGACCAATGCTATTAGCAGCAGGGTACAGCAGCAGGTGTGCTATATTATGGCTAAGAAGCATGAGTGGAATTCTTGCACATAAGCTGGAGCTATGTCTTAGCTAGATCTGGAGCTGATAAAATGTGTTTATTGATAGCGCAGGGTTCACCTCTGATTCTGATAGTGAACTACTTCTGATAAGAGTCCCAAGCAGTCTGTTGAGTAGCTAGGCTGAACTGAGCTCTCCGCTGCTGGAATTTAAATGTGAAGAGTGGCTAGGTTTGCTACTGTAAAGTTCACATACGCTTACAGATGCTGAAATCACCACTCTTGGCTGCAGCGTACCTGGATCCCCAAATTAGATCATTTATGCAGGGTTAAATGCAGACTTTAAACTGCCTTTATCAGAAGGGATGTACTGAACTTTGTATATAGGTTGAAAAATTGCTTTTTATCTTGTGATTGCTTTATTAAAACCCTGAATATTAAAAGTACATGCTAAAATACTTTGCATTAAGTCAGTTGGAGAACAAATACGCATGAATTCTTAAAAACAAAACAAAACTTCCAGTGATACTTTCTCCTGCCAGTATATAATTTTCTATTAGAAAGTAGCAATTAAAAATCCAGGTCTTGGGTAAAATAAATATTCATTCCTGTTTTGTCCGTAGAAGTTGTGTAAATGAGAAGGCTGCTCAGAGGGTGCTGTTTCCCTAACCTTGCTCCTCTTGCTTTGCTCTTTCTACTCTGTTCAGTTAGTGGTGTCCACAGAACTGTGGGTTCCTACCCAAAATCTCATGTTTACATGAAAAAGATACTTCTGTGTTTTCATCAGTGACTTAACTGCACATCAGAACTTGAACTGATACATCAGAACCCGAGTAGATGAAGGCTTATTTGATCCTGAATTGATATCTTTATATCCCTAAAACAAGGGTATACATACTCAATGAGTTGAATTCTCCTGAGATATTAATTTCACTATGGCTGGTCTAGTTGTATACTTTTTATAAAATTACTAACCTGAAACCAGTAAGTTTAATCTAGATAATGTCATGTTTTCCATATTTATATCATTTGCATTGATATGATGCAAAGAAACAGTGCAAACTACTTTCTTTGTAGTGTGTCATTAATGAGATGTGTGAAATCAAATAACACATAATGCAATGACCTGAATTATTACAATTATTTCAGTTCTTCTGCGTTAAATTTCTTTATCATCCTACTACTGCATCCATACTACTGCATTTGTGAATGGAAGTAATCAAGATACAGTTTTATTAGTTTGTTATATAACAATAAAAGCATTTCATGGTGTTTTCTTGAGAATGTATTCTTGACTTTATTGATCTTTTTCATTTGCACATACAGTAGTTAAGGGTTGAAGAAAATCAAGTTTTCTCTTTGTTAAATTGTTTCCATTGTAGATAAAATAAGTAACTCATTGTCCCTTAAACTAGGGGGGATTGCTTTGTTTTTTTCTGTACAATTAACAAGATTAAAAATGTATTCTCTGAGCTTAGAGAGAATGTGTTTTCCAGAGAGATCCTTAGAGAACACAGAATTCAATGATTTAGTTAAAAGTCATTAGAAAAAGGTCTAGAAAACAAGAAACACTGAACACATATAAACTTCTAACTGAACATAGGAAACTCTGAAAACTCTCTGTATATCTTGTATTTTTAAAGGTGTGATTGTATGAGAACTAAGAAATTGTAGGTAGGTTTCAAAGCAGAACTTCTTTCAGGTATTTGATCTCTTCAGACTCACTCTGGAGACTGAATATCCTTATAAATATTTAGAGAGCTTTATTTTACTTTGTTTTATTTCCAAACATGAATCAGTCCTGGCAAAAGCAATTCTACAGTATATTTCTTTCTTCACTGTCTCTCTAAGTGTGTATAATCATCAACAGAGAATTAACCTTTGTCAATTCCAGCCAGAACATTGCACATATTTAGGTTTGTGTTTGGGTCTTAGATGCCTTTGTGAGAAGCCCAAATACTTTTTCTGAGAGAATGCCTTTGTTGAGCTTCTCTCTCCAGTAAGGTTATAAAGAAGCAGCATAGGAGATCACATCAAAAGCCTTTCTGAAGTTGAGGAAGGACATCCGCTGCTCTTGTCCATTGAGCCAGTCTTCTCATTATACAAGACCACCAAGTCAGGCACTGTTTGCCCTTACTAAACCCATGCTCATTTTTCCCAGTTGCCTTCTTTTCCTTCATCTACTTTGCAGTGATTTTCAGAGGGATCTCTTTCATAATCTTGCTAGGAACTGAAGTGAGACTGACTGGGCTGTAGTTTCCAAAGTCTTCCCTTCTAGGAAGACGTTCATAATCTCTTGTAAGGTCCTGCAAGTATGTTGTATTTATTGATTTTGGGGTTGGGGAGGAGGAACATGTTCCACCACCCTCCCCTGAAACATATTCTTCTAAAAATTCAAGGCCAAGTTGTTTGCTATATCCACTCTCTTTTCTGCTCTGTAAGATACCCCATTGCCATGCAGTAAAACTAGTTTGAGTCCTGCAGTCCTACCACTACTGAGGTACAGAGGTATCACAGAAACTCCAATTAGGAGATGTCATTGCTCACCATTTTTGTACTATCAAAAAAATCACAAAGGCACCTAAGAATCTGCCATCTTTATTGCTCTAGTGTGAAGTGCAATGCTTGTTTCTGCAGCTACATGTCACAGTCCTCTCAGATAAAATCTGAAATGCTCCCCAGTTCATTTTTCTGGTACCTACTCTTCAGCTTTGCCCTTGGGATCACTCACCTGTCACTGAGAATAAAGTCATTATTATGGCATAAAGGACTCCTTAAGTCATTTTGGCTTTCAACATGATGTAGTTCCAATGTACTGAAAACCCAGTGTCACTTTATTGGCTATGAACAAGATATAAGGTTTTCTTAATCGCAAGCTTTGCCAAGGGACAAGTCACTCTTATATTTGTTGGTGGTCTCTGAAGGGACTGCCACTCTGAAATTGAGTTGGCTGTGCTCGCTCTTCACTGACAGCTGATAAGAACTTTCATGATTCATGATTTTGTCCTTGATTTGCTATACTTCATTGAAACCTGTCTGGGGGTCATCCAATTGAACAACTCTATCTTTTGAACACATCATTTTTTCATGTCAACCTGTACTCCTCTTATTATTACTGTGACTTTTTGTTCAGTCAAGGAGGATCTCTGCTTTTTATACTGAAAATTCTGAGTTAATATTACCCAAGCCTTTTGCTTTGGTTGATTACAGCTCATGAATAAAGTCATGAGTGGCCTATATCCACCCAATTTTATACCAGCCTGAGGAACTGAATTTGATTTGGGAACACTTCTTCAGAAGGATGTGGGAAAGTTAATGAAGTAGCAACTGTTTTTCTGGGGTTTGTTGTTGTTGTTTTCAGTAGCAATTGCATTTTCAGTTTTCCAAGTACTTCCTTCATGTAATAAATCTGTGTTCCACTGGGGCAAATTTCAATGAAACCATGTGATATTTCAGTTTGATGTTCATCATGTCTTGTGTCTGATCATAATACTCATTCAAAGTGAATTTGGTTTGAGCTGTTTTAACTGTATGGGCATCTTAAGCTGAGGAATCACATTTTTGTCCCTGAACAAGTTTAAAATAATTTAGTTGCAATTTACAGAGGCTAAGCAATTACTTAAAGAAATCCTGTATATTTAAAATAAATAAAAATTGTTATTAATATTTCCTTAGAAAAGCTGATCCAAAGCAGGAATGTAAAGGCAGATGACCAGCAGGAGACTTGAAAAGAAGAAAAATCTATGTCTTCCTTTATCTCTTCATGCAGGAACTTATGTTTCTTTATGGAGAACAACATTTATCTTTTGTATCCCATTTTATAAACTTATGGTAGACCTTAATTTTTGCTCCTCTGTAGAAAACTTAGAACTGTGGATGCACAGAAAAAAACGGGGTGGAAAAATGGGAGTTATTGAGGGAGGAGGAAATATCCATGTAAGCCATTAAGCACAAAGTACATAAAATACTTTTATCTTTCCAAAATACTGATAGTCTGTATAGCTCTGGCTTGAGGGCTGCTGAGATAATTTGAAATGTATTTCTTGCAAGTTGGGCTGTGCAATGCCCTTACTTGTAGGACTTTGATAGGCAAAGACAAATTTTCCCCAAAAACATTGTAAACCACGTGTTTGTTAAGTTAGGAGGAGATCTACTTCATATCCAAAGACTCAGTGTATTAACAGCAGAGAATATTCATGTAATAAAATTATACATCTAATGCTGTTGGGATTGAGTTTTCTCAACCTGCTGCACATGAGCAGCATAGATTTCTGAAGGAGAGATCATGCCTGACCAACCTGACAGCCTTCTACAACAAAGTGTCTAGCTTGGTGCATGAGGACAGCTAATGTTAATCTTGCCTTTAGCAAGGCTTTTAACCTAGTCTCCCATCACATACTCTTAAACAAACTGATGATGTACACTCTAAAAGGACAGTGAGGTGGGCTGAAAACCAGTTAAACTGCTGGGCTTACAGGGTTGTGACCAGTGGCATGAAGCTCAGCTGGAGGCTAGCCACTGGTGTTCTACTCATGGTGTCAGCACTGAGGCCAACATTGTTTAATTTCTTCATTAATGACCTGGACCTGCACAGTGCACTCTCAGCAAGTTTGCGTATAATGCAAAACTAGGAGGAGGAATGTACAAACAAGTAATTTCTAGAAGCAGAAGAGAACAAAAAAAAAAAAAAAGAAATCATCAGTTTTAAGTGTTCAGAGCTTTAATTATTTCCAACTCATTAATAATAATGCACTTTTTCTTTTCCTGTTTCATATCAGACAAATCTCAAAAGTATCAGGGGTAATGATCAAATCAGAAGTTTAGATAACATTTTGAAAATGAACATAAGAAAGATTCTTAAGGAATGCATTCTGAAACAGAAATTTGTGTCCTAAAGTTTGAATGTGTAATTTCCAGAAGTGTAAGTTGACTTACAAAATTAGTTTTAAATATAGAAAAAATTATTTCTTATCTTGAAATGAAAAGGAATTATTACAGTCCTCTTTTACTTGGTCAGCTTTGCTTTCAGTATACTTTGTGTCTTGTATGATATTTCTCACTTTATATAATTTAATTACAAATGTTTTTTAAAGTAGGTAAACCATTCATAATTTGCAAAAATAAATACCAATAAAATATAAACCCCAAATCTATTTGTTACTCTAAAGCAGATGTGAGAGGTCAACTCACACAGTTCTGAAGCAATTTTTCTTTCAATGACATCATCAGTAAAGTTATAGAAGCTTACTTCCAGAATTTGATGAGACAGTTTAGAAAAAAATAATTCTTATATTTATGCAATTTATCAGACCTGTATTGTATTAGACTGAGGATTGTGATTTTTTTTTTTCCTCCCTATTATTGTTCTCAGCATTTCTGTATTCTATCAGGAAGAAAAAAATTCTAAGCAAGGAAAGAAAATTGCATTCTAACTGTTGAGAAATGCCATGTTTTTTGCGATACGGCACACAATTTGGTGTCTTACATGATAATATAGAAAATTAATGAATATTCTGAAGTTTAAAATGAAAAAAATAAGAATGAATCTTACCTTGACTATCTGGAGTGAAATTCACAGGATAAGATATAATGTAATCATCACATCTGTTTTGACAGTCCCTGATTAGGACGCCATTGCTTTCTTAAAGGGACAAATTGCTTGTTCCTTCGCAGCTTCTGATAGCTGATTACCACAAGCAAATATCATAAGGATTGCATTTATAATACTGTCCATTTCCTGTTTGAAATGAGCTTTTTATTTTCTTGCTATTCAGTAAGAACCAAATTGGATTTTACTGCTGCATAATCAACAACATTTGTTTTTAATTTTGTTTTTTGCATATGAACACACATATATAACTTGCATATTGATGCACAACACTTTAAAATTACTGGTCAGTGTTAAGAATTGGAGCCTTTTATTCCAGATAGCAAGCATGCTTTTTGAGTTTATACTATACAGTCTTTGTTGTCATAAGAAATATATCATGCTATAAGAAACAACTTGTCACCAGCAATGAAATCTTCTGCTTTGCAAATGCTTTTACAGAGTATTTTTTGTTTATTTTTTTACTATTCCCTGAAGGAATTTCCCATCCATCTAGTACTGTGACTTAAACTTCAATCTCCTTTTTATAGTTTTGAAATCCCTTCCTCATTGACTTTAAAATTTCTCTTTTTTTGTGCTGTGTCATCAATTTCTCGGGAAACCTGCTGAACTTCCATCAGTTTTAGGAAGCAATGTGGCTGCAACATTACCTGTAATGAGGAATTATCAAGTTAAAATAAGGTAGAGAAAGTAGATAGATACAAGAAGCGCTACAAGCATTTTAATGAAGTAGTAGGAATTACAAAAATGTTTGTAGGCACAACAAGTAATGTATTTTAGAATAAAAACTATCCTTTTACTCTTTCCTTTTTTAGGCAGTGCAAGAAACATCAGTTGTATTTTTTGCTTATAGATCTTCAATACGTGGTTAATTCAATCCCTCTTTAAAAACAGGTGGAGTAATAATTCTCTTTAGATGCAAAATAAATAAGGACCACATTTCATTGTCTTATGGATTATGCTCTTGAATCTTTGCTAACATTGTTACTCCAAAGCAGTTTCAAATTTATTCTTTTAAGAAATAAAATGGAAGCATTGATTATTCCATAACAAGGACCATGTTTTGACACTGGCCTGCATCCAAGAGTGATAAATAATACTAACATTAGTTGAAAGCCTTGCTGACTTGAAGAGCATCCTCATGAAATAGTTACACAAAGCCAGGTGTATGATCAGTGACTTCCTTTGAACATATTTTATTAAAAGATATTAAAATTTCAAATACAAAAATTACCTGAAAATTGTAACTTCTCATCTTTAACAAGTAACCTGAAAAACCATGTATTCTACAGCAAAAATAAAAAAATAGATCAGACTTCAACCAAATTCATGTATTCTATACTTTCTTCCTGTTTCTAACTTTGGATCTAATTATGCTGTCCTTTCTCAAGTGTAATTTCCTGTGGGTTTTGTAGATAAACATTAAAATTTTCCATGTTCCAATTTTCCATGGAACGTTTCTATGAAATGTGAAACATTATTTTCCCATTAAGAATCTTCTCCCTTTATGTGAAGCTAAGGAAATGAGAAACTGACAGAAGACAGTAAAAGTTTATTTTTCAAATCTCTAGTTTTTTTTATATCAACATACTCTGCAGATTTGCAGGTGACCAAAAAAGTTCAGTCGTAGCCATTTGTTACATCATAAGATATTATCAAAAGCTCTTTCAAAAAAGCTTTATGGTCTGCTTGAAAGTTTCCAGAACTTCCTCTATGTAAGGATCTATCCAACTAAATTCTAGTTAATATCTTTATGGGTTACCTCCTCTTGTCAAATAAATACATGATGTAAATTAGTTTGAGTGAATCAAAGACCTGGTGTCTCTTGTCTTCTTGAAAAAAATAGTTCCTAAATTTTTTAAGTGGTGACCAAGTTGATTTATCTTTTTTTCTGTTGTTGTTTTTGTATCTCTTCTTTGTTACAGCTATGCAATGCCACTTACTTAACATCTTGGGTAAACAGCATTCTATGCAATCCTTTTGGTATTAACTTTGGGCCTACTTCTGCTCTAGAAATGTGAGCATAGTGTTCTCTATGTTACATTTTAAAACTCAGCTATAGCAGCAATATGCACTCTAGCCTGTAGACACGTGAACTGTTTCTATTAAGTTAGACTTTAAAAGCTCAGTTTGCTGATTTGCTATGAGTTTTTTTTTTTAAAAAAGCTTAGAATTAAGCAAGAAAAATTTTAAGGTGGTAACTAAGTGTGTAAGTTTTTCAAGGATAAATCTCCAAGCTATATAAGATCTCAAATTAAAAAAAAAAACACCTTAAAACAGTAAACTAGTGCATTGCCGGGTGATGTATTATTTGTGTCTCATAGATGTAAATTAAGGGATTTATTTTTTTTTTTTTTTTTTTTTTAAATTCAGTTAGAAATAAACACTGGCCAGAACTTCAGACTCTAGAAGTTGGAATTCATGGGTGGGATTGGGATTAAGAAAACTCGGAAGGAAAGCAGAAGTCTTATAAAGGAAGCAGCTGAACAAGTTAGCATCCTGTACTGGAACTGGTAATTATGGTTTCAGCATTACGATTTTACAACAACAGCTGGGGATTTACAGAGAAGTTGGTTCTTGGGCTTCAGCCAGAGGCTCATTTGTATCTTTAGCTGAATTCAAATCAGTTGTTCTGCAAAGAAAGTAACTATAGTTCAGAAAGTTTGTTAATTTAGGGTGCCAATCTGTCATGCACAATTCTCCAACAGCTACTACAGTATATACTTTTGCTAAAGTCTTTGCAAGTATAAGTGGTAGTTGCCATAACATGGGTGTAGGTTGTTGGTGGTGAATTTTCTTTTGGTTTGGAGCCTAAATAATTTTAAAAAATACAAAGTTATTGTATGCAATTCTTATTAGTGAAAGTGAAATCTGTGTTGATACTAAACTTGGCACTCCAGTGGTGATTTACATGAAAGATGCCACAATCATTATTAGTAGAAAGGAAAATTGAAGTTTACACTAAGAGTATAGAATGACTAGAAAGATAATTTTTTTTTCTCTTGCTAGACCAATGTATAAATAAAAGATTTATTTATCTTTATTTATTGTTGTCTCTGAGTTTCTTCATTGGTATCCCCCAGATCAGAATCTTCCTATAAATCTGTGGTCTCTCTTTCTGAGTAAACTAAGTAACTGCAAAATCCCAGAAGGAAAATGCTTCATACTTGTGTTGTTATTTTAATAAAGTGTAGGCATTTTGGAATGTCAATTAACTCTCCTGACAAGCTGAGCCAAAACGCTGGCACAGAAAATGCAGAAAGTGGATCAGCTTTTTACAGGAGCAACTATTGTACATTCTACAAGCAGAAAATCTGTGTTTAAAAATATTTTAGTAAAAATATCATTATGACTATTTAGATCTGTAGTACTACAGTGTGTTAAGATGCAGGTGCTACTTCTCTTACAAGATATACTCCACTAGCATGCAGTAGATTTTTGAAACACTGTGGTTCATATTGAATAGTATATTAAACTTTTGGAGTAGCTTCACAGATTGTTTAGCATGAATAAGGGCAATATAATTTTGTTCTTACAAAAGTGAGGAAAATTATATGTTAGCATATGAATTGGTAAAACTCTTATACTGCAGAGATAAGGTGCTGGGATTACCTGAAAGCAGGTGACGCAAGAATGAAGTGGTGCTTCTTTATCTTATATTAAATGGTGGTGATTGAATACTAGGGAAAAAATCAGATAAGTATATGGAAAAGGCAAGTATGTTGGGGCGCGGGGGTTGTGGAAATAGTGTGTATACTTAGGTGCGGCACTTACTGTTCCTTTTTATTTCCTCAAAGTTTTTCTCCCATTAGTTGAAAAAGAATAGCTTTAAATGCTTCAGAAGTTTTCACACACAAAACACAGAAAATTGATATGGATATTTGAAATATTGTCAGTAGAGTTTGCAAGAGGCCATGTTTATATTCTCCCAATTGAAGACTACATTTTTTCTTAACTTCATACTTTGGTCTTAGCATTTTAAGGCATTTATCAATTTCTCTTCACAGAGTCAGAGGAGCATTAAGAAAAATGTTCTTAACTACAAATAGAGTTGGTGTTAGGATTTGTGTATTTTTGGCTATTTGTTCTGTACCTTTCTAAGGTTTGCAGTTGTTTATTGGTCTGGGGTTTTATCTGTGGATTTCAGCAATTTGGTGTAATTGCCAATCAAAATATTGGAAAAGGCACCTGGTGAGCATGGCACAGATGCTTTATGTGTGAATTCAAATAGTATAAATCAGTATCTAATGAGGCATTCTACAAAGAACATTTTGCATGTGTGTATTTCTGTAACAGTAACAGGCATAAATCTGTTGTTGACCTTGAGTTTAGCACTCAGAATATGGTGTCTGTGTAAATCCATATTACTTAATATCTCCACCCAGTTTTCACTTCAGGGACTGTGTATTTTGTTTATGTCCCTGTCTCTTAGTGCAATGAAAATGAGGTGGGTACCAACCACCTCCTTATCTCCCATGTAGCTCAGTTTCTACATAGGAACCATGTAAGGACATCCAGACTACAGATATCTGGTATGCATGGCAGTTGGGCCAGGATCACAAAGTGTGCCACATAATTGAAAAGGACTTGCAGATGCATCCAACATCATATAGCCTTGCTGCTAAATTCCCTTCCATTGAATAAACCAAGTTCAAACTTGCAACACAGCAAGTAGAGTAAATAAACATAAACCAAACCTTAACTGTGGATGAGTCCAAGCTAGAATCTAACACATGCTTCAGCTTTAGACTGAAAAGACCCTCCTGCCCAGGCAAAAGAGTCCAAAGCCCTTCAGTTGTCCTAACACAGTAATGAAATTATCCTTTATGAGGTACTTAGAGATACTTGCTTCAGACCGTCTGAGATTACCAATTTCTTCTATGTGGATTTCTGTGTGAAATGATAAGACACATTTAATTGTACACTTGGGTCAAATTCCACTTCATGTACAAGAAGTTTGCTGTTGCATCACTTATCCCTTAAAGCAAACTACTCTTACATGAAATAGCTAAAAATATTAAGCGTATGAATGTTTCCCTTAATTGTATGAAGGTCAATAGGCACTTTTACCATTATTTTGATGTTCTGCAGATTTGTGATTTTTAATAGTTTTGCTACAGTAATTTAATAATAATTTTAAAATTAAACCAAACATTTGAATGACTTTCATATATTTCTTTTTAATAGACCAATTTAGCATTTGTTCTTGAAGATAAATTGCAGGTGAATGACTCACTTCCCAGTAGCTGGGCATAGTCTCTCAGAATTTCATCTTCATCTTGCAGTCCTTTTCAAATGTGATTCTAGCTCTTTAAAACAGAATCTCCTCTGATCCATATCATCACATTTAGCATTTCAGTTTCCATCTAGAGTGTGCTTTTGAAGTGCCTCTCCTGATCCTCTCTAAATACTATCCTTTGGTACACATTATAACATGGTCTTGCAGCATGCAAACCAGATTCCTTTTCTGCAAAACTGTCGTGGTTTAACCCCAGCCAGCAACTAAGCACCATGCAGCTGCTCACTCACTCCCCCGCCACACAGTGGGATGGGGGAGAAAATCGGGAAAAAGAAGCAAAACCCACGGGTTGAGATAAGAACAGTTTAATAGAACAGAAAAGAAGAAACTAATAATGATAACACTAATAAAATGACAACAGCAATAATGAAAGGATTGGAATGTACAAATGATGCGCAGTGCAATTGCTCACCACCCACCAACCGGCACCCAGCTAGTCCCCAAGTGGCGATTCCCCGCCCCCACTTCCCAGTTCCTATACTAGATGGGACGTCCCATGGTATGGAATACCCTGTTGGCCAGTTTGGGTCAGGTGCCCTGGCTGTGTCCTCTGCCAACTTCTTGTGCCCCTCCAGCTTTCTCGCTGGCTGGGCATGAGAAGCTGAAAAATCCTTGACATTAGTCTAAACACTACTAGCAACAACTGAAAACATCAGTGTTATCAACATTCTTCACATACTGAACTCAAAACATAGCACCCTACCAGCTACTAGGAAGACAGTTAACTCTATCCCAGCTGAAACTAGGACAAAAACTAAGCTGAAACATGCTGAAGTATAACCTCAAAAAACACAAATAGTATTAATGTTAGGTCCTCAGCACCGCAAGTTTCATTGTAAAGGTCTGTTCTAATTGGATCATGTTGTAGGTATAACCAGTTTCTCATTTCTGATAATCAAGCTATTCCACTTCATTTGCTTCCCTTTCTTTAAAAAGAAGCCAAAGGCCCTAGTAGTTTGTCAGCCCACCTGGAGGTTTAAGCAGAAGGCTTAATTAATGTCTTCAGCTGTGATCTGGAAAATGCACTCTCTCACAGACACTTTGGATAGATCTCTATGATTAAAGTAAAGTAAAACTGATAAATCTCTAAAGACTGAAATTTTCAAACCAGAAATGTAACTGAGAAATTATCCTGAGAATAAACAAGAAGCCTTTTTTTTTTGTTTTGTTTTGACCTTTAAAAGTTCATTAGTTTCTTAAAGCTCTTAACAATATCAGACTTTGAATATCTCTTCTTCTTGCTAGTAATCTTATTTTGCTTTCCTGTACAGGTAAGAAACTATTTGAAGTAAGTTTCAGTGGGCAGGGAATCTCTATAGAATTAGAATCCATAGTTCTCTGTGTCCTGGTTTCAGCTGGGATAGAGTTAATTGTCTTCCTACTAGCTGGTACAGTGCTATGTTTTGAGTTCAGTATGAGAAGAATGTTGGTAACACACTGATGTTTTCAGTTGTTGCTAAGTAATGTTTAGTCTAAAGTCAAGGATTTTTCAGCTTCTCATGCCCAGCCAGCAAGAAGGCTGGAGGGGCACAAGAAGCTGGGAGGGGACACAGCCAAGGCACCTGACCCAAAGTGGCCAAAAGGGTATTCCATACCATGGGATGCCACACCTAGTATGTAAACTGGGGGGAATGGGCATCAGTCAGCGGGTGGTGAACAACTGCATTGTGCATCACTTGCGTATTCCAATCCTTTTATTATTATTAGTGTTACCATTAGCATTATTAGTTTTTTTCTTTTCTGTTCTATTAAACTGTTCTTATCTCAACCCACAAGTTTTACTTTTTTTTCCCAATTCCTTCCCCCATCCCACTGGGTGAGGGGGGAAGTGAGTGAGTGGCTGCATGCTGCTTAGTTGATGGCTGGGGTTAACCCATGACACTCCGTATGCATATAGTTTTTGACAAATTGTCACAGATACCTTCCCTTTGCAGTTCAGCTTTTCCTAGCTAAAGAATTTCATCCTTTTTTGTTTGGTTTCTTTTTTACTCAGCCTCTTTTATATCCTCAGGTATCTAGTGTATGTTTAAGAAACACATTTTAGAAATTATTTTACAAATCACTTGAATGTCTCGGGATCATAATGTTTTGAGAAATAGATATATTTTTTTTATTTTCATTGTCCTCATGAGATAACCCTTTTGATTCATTTAATTTTTGGTGGGAAATCTGTTTTTTTGATGGACATAGTGGTTTTATTAGAGCAATTTTTTTTTTTACATGGTTACTCCTAAACAGTAGACCTTACATATGCTATATGTGCTGACTTACATGTGCTAGACCTCTAGCTTAGCAAGCTTTTATCAGTCTTCTTTCAGTATCTTAGAAGAATCTTTGCTAATTCAGTGTTTTACTTCTTTTGTTTTTTTTAACAAACAGAAATGCTATTCTAAACTGTGTGTGATTTTGTCATAAATTGTGAATAAAAACGTGTGAATAAAAAGAAATCATTATTGTACAAAGCTGGGAAACTCAACAAGTATCTGCCTAACCTTTTGTATGTTTTGGTCTTCCGCCTTAAGGCAAGAATGAAGGGTAAAGTTGGTAAGACACTTTGACAATAAACAAATCTGCCTTATTTAGACTGAGATAAGCCTTTAAAGGTAAAAGATTGCTCTGAAGAATATCTTGCCCCCCCCGGTGCCTTCATGTTTCATACTGCTTTTGAGACCAGAAGGTACCATTTCTAGGAGTTATGTGAAAGCTTAGAATTTAGACTTATATTATCTTTATGCCATTTGCTTTTGTACTACAATGTGTACAAAGGTTAGGAGAAGCAGAACCAGGATCATCCTTTATTTCTAAAGGTCAATAGTTTTTTCCAGTATTTCAGACAAGATGGCCTCTGTGCCACAATATCTGATCTGCAAAACAGGGCTAATAGCACTTTCCTATCTCACAGAAGGTTATACAGCTAGATACCTTAAAAGACTGTGTGTGCTGTTAGACAATGTAAACAAATAAGAACATTAGGGCATGGTGGTATTAATACAAAGTACAGAAGTATTGTATTTGTATGGAGTATTCTACATCAAGCATACTGAGATCATCCATTAACGTTCAGTGCCCTCAGTTACTATTATGGTTATTGTTTCCTGTCTTGAAAAATCAAGTTTATAGGCATTATTCTAAGCTCATCCTTCTCTTATAATTTATTTCCTGTGTGTTTTGATACTGATGAGCTATAAATTGCTCATGAGATGTGATGCTTTTTCTAATCAGAAGCTATAAAGAATAGAGCCTGGCGTTATTTTATTGCTTTACTAAACAGTTTTGCTAATGAGGCTACCAATACAATGTCCTCATTAAAAGATGAAACTGATAATGTTGTTACTCCTGATTGGGAAAGAAGGATAAGCAGTTTTATTATGAATTGTTTCTAGCAAATGTCTTCATCCTTTGAGATGCTTTGGGGGCAGGAGCCCTAACACTAGAAATAGAGCATATGAAAATAAGCAGCAGCTCTGTCAAAGTAAGATAGAAAAATAAGAAGATTCAATTCATCCTGCTTGTCTCAAATGTTTCCTTCTGCAATAGTGCAAGTAAGCTCTGTCTCTCAGCAAATGTATTTATAGCATCATAATACCATATTTCTTACAAAAATGCATTAGAAATGCAACATCACATCCTATAACATTTTCACAGGCCTGATGTCTCCTACAGCTTCTTTTGCTTGCTCCCTTTCAAAAGCGAATAAAGTTTGGTCATAAAAAGAGTATGCAAAGTGTACCATGTTCTGAGCAACCAAAGGTGTCATTGACTTACTGGAGCCAGACAACTTATGAATTGCCTTTCCCTCTCTATGAAATGTTATTTTTTCTCTATCCTCCATGAGAATTAATCTTTATCCTCTGCAAGAATTAATCTAAAACTTTCTCACTCTCTGTGTGCATGTACTTCTGTGCGTGTGTAAGAGGGAGAAAGTGATCCTCATCCCAGACGTAGAGCTGTGGGAGATGAATGTTCAAGTCTCTGATCTTAGTCAGGATGATTTGAGTCAAGAGGACTGTGGTCAGTAAGCTGATGTGTTTTCTTCTGGAAAGGAATTTTTTTTTCTGATTTTGATTTTAAACATTCTTTCTCTTTCAGAATTTCATCTGGTTTTATGTAACAGGTCCTAACTAGTTTGTTTCCAGGCACCTCTTGGATTTCCACAATAAGTGAGGAGGCCCTACCTGGTTCTCATGCTTTTACAGCATGGCAAGAAATGAAAGGCACTTTCTAACTCTCTTAGAGTTGGACAACTTGGAAATGCTGATTACAGAAAGTGTTAGAACTTTGACCAGTTTGCCTAGCAGTAGATGCGCAGTGCCAGGCTTAGGAAGAAGTTCTATACAGTGAAAAAGTATTTGTTCTTTTGAGTCTTATTTTGCATTTTGGAATTGTAGGATTTGGCAAACAGTGCTTTCTGATGTAGGTGCAAGTTTTGGTTTGAAAGATAAAGGACTGTGTTAGATGAGTTAGTCTCTGTTCCTCTCACCCTTTACTGGAGGAAGCTACAGCAGTTTCTTGTCTGGCCTTTGGATCCACACTTACCTTGAGGGTGGCCATGTTGTGCTGACTCTAAGAACTTGTGTCTGCAATTTTAGATGTGGCTTTATGTTTAATGTGGACCACCAGCATTGCAATTTTTTTTAATTGCTGGAAAATTTTCATGTTTTTTGAAAATGATCCAATTTGTACTGCAGGTATGCATATTATTCCTTAGCTGAAAGAGGAGGCAGGGTCTGGGAAATTTTCCCTTCCCATTATTATGCTCAACAAAAAGCATAACGTATTAGCATACAGGCCAATGTGACAGTGAAATAACACCCATGCCATTTCAAGCAGATACAATGTTGGATACAAACCATCCAATAGAATTTGTATTTTAAAATGTGAAGGCTCATTCAGAGCCAGAAGCTTCTTAAGTGTGATTCCCCAGTGTGCATACAGTGTAAGTAAAACAAAATGATCAATCTAAATTTATTTATATATCTGTGAGTGACTTCTGTGGTTCAGGTTAGGAAAGTAAGCGGTTACTTGGCAGGAATCTGTAAAGATGAATTTTCCATAAAGGTTCACATGATCAGTTGAGATATTTAATTACAATACCAGCATGTTGTTTTTTTCATGAAAAATTAATTATTTGTGCCCCATGTCTTGTCTCTTGCAAGAGCCACAGTACTGAGTGGTCACCTCTCAAACTTCAGGTATCTCTCACTCCTACTCTCTCCTCTTGTATAAATTTTACATTATTCTCAGAAGCTCCTGCCTTTCAGTCTTACAGGAAATTCTAGTCATCATTCATAGTGATTTCCTCCCTTACCTACCCCATTAGGACACACTGAAAAGGCAATTTAAAAAAAAAAAAAAAGGAAATCATGTGCCAACCTTGAGCTATTAGTTTTACACCAGCTGAAAGCCATTAATTGAATTGAAATAGCCCAGCAAACAGACCAAATATAAATAGTGTGATTTAGAAAAAGCATACCAAACCTGAGGTGTTACTATCAGTGGGACAGATAAATATGTTGAAAACCTTGTCAAATAAAGACCTTGCTTTTTTCTGTATCAACTACATAAAATAGCTAATCATAGTTTTGTTAAAACTCTGGGATCTTGATTTGACTTGAACAAAGTGAGGATTCAGTTTGAAATATATTCAGTTTATGTATTTAATGTTGTTCAGTCCCAATACAAATCCTGACAGATCTAAATACTTTAATATTTATCAGAGAAATACATTTATTGCTTGTAAATGTATCATGTTGCTAGTAAGATCGGCTAGATTATAACTTGTAAGGACTTGCAGAAGTTAACTATGCTTATGTTTGCATGCCCAGGTAGGAAGGAACTGGAAAAGATTCTTATTTAGTGTTTATCTTCTAAGAATTTTATATTTATTGAGTCATATCTGGTTTTCAGTTTGCAACTAAAACCAGCAAAATATTGAAAAAAAAACCAACCCAACCCAACCAACCCCTGGTATTAGGGGAGGAATCTGGGCGGGGGGCGGTGGGGGGATGGTGGGGATTGTTTGTTTGTGGGGTTTTTTTGCTTTTGGTAAGTAGTAGTATATACCTACAGCATTCTTTCAGTAGATTTGCTAACTCTGTAGTTTCTTATGGATTTTAGAATAAGGAGGCCTCTGTGGAGAAAGCAAGAAATAATGGATAAGGCTTAGATGTTCATTGAAATACAACTGCTGTTAAGTACTAAGGTTTTGAGCTAACTCCATAATATATTAGGTTTGCTTCCTCCTTTGTAAATGAAAATTAATAATTTTCCATAGATGTAAGGTAGATGTAAGTCTAGGGTAAATTAATTTTTTTAGCCTGAACTTAAAATACCAGATGGAAGATGCCAAAAAAAGTTAATTATTTTAATATTCACTGGCAATTCTAATATTCACTTTGAGCACAATAGTTACCATTGTAGTTAATGCTAATAACTAATTTGCTGTTCTAGTTTTCTTTCTTCAGAATTGTCCAATACAGAAACCTTGAGAGTGAATCACAGAAGTTTGTATGATGTTTAATTATTATGCTTCTTCAGTCTTCCCAACTTCTGACACTTAATGACTGATTCAGAACCTGCAATATGAAGATTTAGATAGCTTGTTTTCTTTTTTTTATATCTATTATCTATTGTAGCAGTAGGTGTTCTGTTTCCTTGTGATAATCTCTAATCCTTTCTTAAACTATGTAGACTGCTGTGTATCCCTAGTAATTCTCTTAGGTCAATTATTTGTTTTATAAAAAAATCTCAAACACTCCCCTTGCCCAACCCCCCCAAAAATCTTAATATTTTAAATTTGTTGACATTGTGCTTTATTAGCTATCTCTTGTTAATGTATTAGAACAGAAGGGAAAGAGAGGCCCTAAGTTTCTTTCAATGTATTATGCATTACAGTCTTGATTCTGTTTCCACTTAAACCAACAACAAAACTCTCAACGGTCTATCTAATTTAGCTCCTGTCAGAAATAGGCACTTTCAAATCACTAGTTTGATTTTAAAATGTTTTTAGTTAATATCATTATTTTAAAATCTTTAAAATGAGATTCCTATATAAGCTGGGTTTTTATCAGAGCTTTGAAACAGCGCAACTAAAACAGAAGCCAAAGTATTAACTCTAAAGTCTACAGACAGTAATACCAACACTTTAAATTGTCAGTTATTTTTTTCTGTTGATGGCTTATTTTGAATAAATGCTTCTGTTGAAGCATTTCATCTCCATCAGTGGAAATGAAAAAGTCAGCTATCAGCCAACAGCTCCAATCTCCAGCTTTTTGACAACTTCTATAATGTAACTGATTTATTGACAAAAAACTTTATAAATTGAAAAGCTGGAAGTCCACTGATACCCTAAAATACATTGTATTCATCAGCCTAATAATTCAAAAGAGCAGTTGTTCTGATTTTAATTTATCTTTTCATATTTAATTCAACAAAGTTCATTCTTAATTATAAAATATGCTGCAGTGAGATTTCACCTGCTGCACCAAAGTGCAATTGTAACCAGGAGCCTTTACCTAATAATATAGGTTTATCTGATTGTGCTGGGCTCTATCAAGTCCTTAGTAATTTAATGTTGAATGTTATCTGAAACAATATCAATAGCAGCTAGCAGCTTTTAAATATTTACTGAACCATAGAAGCAATGCACTTTAAACATGCTAGCCTTGTTGGGACACCATTTGTTCATCCACTGCTTAAATCATAGAGCAACTTTGATCTCGAGTACATTTAAGCTGATATTTTGAGAATGGTTGAAATATGTGTTCAAACCTGTCTCTGATTTGCATCACTTAAACCCACTGTCCCTGTTACCTTATTCAATTACTCTGTGTTTATGCAAATATACTTTATTATAGCATGAGCAAATTTCAGAGACTCACTGTTTCCACAGCAGAGTGTGCACATTGCATACCTAGACTTTAGAGCTGCTTCTTGCATTATTTTTTTATTTGTATTTATGAAGGATGGGGGAGGCAATCAAAACAGCAGTGAAAATAAATTAGTCTTTTGTTGATATAGAAGCAATGCTCTGAAATATTTTGTGATGTTTCACAGCTGGCACAAATAGTGTTTTTAGTAGATAACTAGCTGATCATCAACATCTTATCTCTGGTTGGCTTAAATGCTATCAGAAAACATCACATTCTGTTTTAAAAACTGTAGTCAATTAACATTAACCTGTAGGTAACTAAAGGCATATGCCTTTGGTTCCCTTCCCGGAGTTTGTAAAAGTTTTTATAGAATTTTATTAATATGACTGACATTAGTGGAGTCTGGATTTTTGTATTCTAAGAGCATATTTTTGTCAGGCAGTTTCCCTGACATTTTAGCTTCAATTTATGTTTTTACGTATTTTCAACTTTTAGTATCTGTACACAACATACAGTACTGTACAACATGAGAACTTCTGTTTTCTTACCCATCTGCTAATGCTACTGTCTTACTTGTCCAATAACTAATAATGATTTGAGTCTACATAATTTATGCTTTATGTAATAACTTTTTTCTTAGCTAGCTTTTATATATAATAACTAGTGTGGAACACATAGTACTCTTGTAGAACCGCTGTGACTTTGTAGTGTTTTTCTGATATATCTCAGCTTGTCCTTTTGAGTTCAGTCCTACCCCATAAATCTTGCTCTTTTTAGGTTCTCCTATGTATTTATTTTAAGGAATGAAAAGAAATGAAAGAAAATGAAACTTTGATGGTGAAGATATTACACAGCATTAGCGAGAATGACAGAATTAGTTGCTTGTTGACTTTCTGCATCTCGTCTTTGAGTTGTTCACTTGTTTTGAAGTTCCTCTAAAACTCATAGTTGAAACACATTTTTCTTCACTTTGGATCCCAATTTCTCTTTGGTTAAAATACCCTTGTTCTGAAGAGCAGATGAAACCTTGCTTGCATTTTCAATCTTTCTGATTGGGAAGGTGACTGTGAAATCAGAATAACAAGATATTTAATTAGTTATGAGGCATTTTGCAGTGGCTTTCTGTCCCACTTCCCCTCTCCCTCTTTCACTTTTTATCACAGTCTCTCCCTCCTGCCCCTCTTTCTCTCTTATTTGCTCCTTTCCCCTTCTCTCTTATTCCGTGTTTCTCTCTTTTTCTTTTTTTTTAATTTTTTCTTGCTGAGTCTGTTTCATTTTGCATAAATAATTAAATATTCCTGGGGATTAGGAGGAATCATGATTAAGAGCTCATTAATGTGATACTATGACCAGGTGAGTGTTTGGAGCATTCACCTGGAGAAGTAGCACCTCAGTTCCAATTCATGATCCAAGTAAAATTTTGGAGATTTAACATGAACTTTGAAATGTTTTCAGCCACCTCTAAAATTTCCTAAGATGAGTTTGCTCAACTCATTAGGGTAAATGCCTTTCTATAAATTTCATTCATCAAAATTTGATTCTTAATCCCTAGAATATGAAGGGTGTATAGGGCTGACTCATTTTCATTCCAAACACAGTTCCCAGGTGATTAAAAGTGCTTCCTCGCACCATTGAAAAGTATTTCCATTTTCTCATCTGCATGGTGTACTCTCTTTGTATAACACATGTCCCACAGTGATGCTAATCCTTTTCTGTCTCAGAAATTCCTACTAACCATAAACTGCTTCTGTGTTTTGGACTGGAGGGATTTAGTTTATGTTTGCTCTTCCTGCCTACAGAAAGCAGTAGTTTATCTAGCTCAGTTAGATGGTATCTCTCCATTTTTCCCAAATATGTGGTGGGAAGAGGGGGTGAATATAGAGTTGGAAAAAGCTTAAAGGAATAATTGTCCTTTTTCTCTAACAGTTCATACAAACCCTTACATTGCCATTGGACTTATCAAGTACAGTTTCCAGTCTTTGATAAAAAGTAAGCAAGTAAGTCTAATCATGATCCCGAACTAACACGATAGAAGCCCCCAGATGGGATATTCTTACCACAGGAAAATGTTGCCTCCTCTTGATATTCTGCAAAGAGTCAGTCTCAAGCAGAATAGCACTGTAATGGTCTCCTGGGAGGTAAAGGAATTACACTGAGAAATTTTGAACAGACTTTAAATAATCAACACATTATCTTTAGGACTAAAATTTTGCAGAGCAGTCACAGATATCAAAGCATGTAAGGAAAAGCACATTTTTTTCACCTGACATTAACTAAACAAGAAAATCAAGACTAGGTATAAACAGAAATAGAACTGGCAGGTTTTATTTAAGAGAGCAGGAACAAAAAGGAGTATATAGATACTTGGGTACAAAAAACTTTACTATATATGACCTTCTTATTCTTTTGGCAAATGTATTTAGAATCCAGGCAGACTTTTCTGGTATATCAATTTAAGTGTGATTCTGGAGGAGGAAAATACATAAAAGACCTGGAATATTGAAATGGTCCAAAACACATTGTTTAACACCAAAATGTAAACAGAAAACTCTGGCAGATGCATGTAGTGAATCCAGAGTTCTAAGGGTATTTTATCCTCATCTGGTCACCACCACCATTCTTTGTACCCTCCAACAATTACAAGAAATTAAGCATGGGCCCTAAGTGTAGCAGTCTTCTAGTGCACGGCTTTCATATATTATATGTAGACTTCATAAGAATGACACCTGTAGGAGAAAACGCGTGAAATCATGTAATGAATGATTGTTGTAGTAGAGTGCAAAAATAAAAAAGATGATGGTTTAAACTTGCACAAGCCATGATAATTTGGCAATTTCATGATTTCTTGACTTTGCTGTGTTAACACTATTTCACTTCTTTAGGTTGATTTCCAAGTTAAACAAAAAAAGCAAAATGAAAAAAGAGTTCTGTACATTTTATTACACAAAATCATACCTACTTTAGCAAGGTCATTGTCAGGGATAGAGCTCAGATTCTCCATTCAATTTCTGCCACTTGAGCAAAAGGATTAAATGATACATATAATAAGCTTTTGACCTTTCTATAGACCTGCTAGTAGACACAGATAGCAAGAGCTGTATGTCAGTATGTTTTTTGGTAATTTCATGACAGCAGTAGCACCACTGCTATATAGATTCTAGAATATTGGGTTCTATTTCACATTTCAAAGTGAATGTGTTTTAGAGGTCAGAGGTCCTCTGTCTTCTGTTATCTCACATCTTCTAGTACCATACATCCTTGTGGCAGAATTCATCCCCAGCCAACGCAAACTGTCAATGATAGTTTTGGATTCTAATTCTGTCTTTCTATATCTAGTTCTTACTGATTTTAAAAGAAACTGTATGTCTTAAGCTTCAGATACTTTCTCTCATTAAACAACCAAATAAGAATGCTATTTTTGTAATCTCGATTCTAGCAGCTGCTTCTTCCTTTCCCTTGGACAACTTTTACAAAGCCAAACATGTTCAGAGTGCTCCCTCTGTTTTTTCTCAACATTTTCAAAAGAGGAAAGACTGAAGTTGCCTATCCTTTCCCGACGGCCTGCTAATACCACCAAAATATATGCTTAACTCACAGGTGATTTGCACACCTTGTGTTCACATCCTTCATGGAAGAACATCTGCTAATGGGAGTGCTTCCCAGGGATTTTAGAGTATTATCTAGTCAACACTGGCTAGATGTCTTGATGTTTTGAGCTCACAATAAAGATAGTACATGTTTAACAAACATCGCTAAGGTCATAAGCTTATTTGGATGCGTGTGCACACCCTCCTTCCCCGTGAACAGGAAATGCATGCGTGTTTTGCTGCAATTTTAATTATGACTCTTTCATCTGTCTGCTTCTCAAAAAGAGAGGATATGGTATGATGACCAAGAACAGTAGGGATGATACTGTTATGTCACTTATATGTTGATCATAGTTTTATATATTGTCTGGGTAAAACATACAGTAAACTGATTCTCAGACACCTGTGGACATTTACAGCGAGTCATAGTTTGGAACATGCGCACTGATTCAGATAGTAATCTGCTGAGAACTGAAATATGCTTTCCTAGATACAGTAACTAAGAAGAAACGATTATGTAGATTAAGGCTGTAGCCTTTAAATAAATATAATTCTTTTATAAAAAGAGAAAAACTATGAGGTTAATCATTTGAAGCTTGACCTAGGGAGAGATAATGATGTAATGTCCATAGCGGTCTTCATTTCAGTTCCTCTTCTTTCTCTTCAGTTTTCTTTTTCCCACTCTCCTCTGTGCTTGCAAAGTATAGACTTAGAAGTCTACTAAACTGACTTCTTTTGGGCAGTTTCAGTGACCTCTGTGAGGCAAGCTTTTGTACCCTGTGGTGTTCCATCATCATTCACCACTTCAGCAGCTTTCAAGAGATCTGCTTTATTCTATAGACATGTTCCATCAGGCTGCACATAACGAAAATCTTCAGGGGAGTCCTCCAAGGTAATTTTTCTGAGTATCCCAGCCCTTAAAGAATTGGACTCATCAGTATTTCAGTCCTATGTTCTTCCTAATCCATATTTTAAGCACTGTCACAGTAGTTACTTGAGCTTGTCTTGGAAGTAAAGATAAAGACTGAACAGGCATCACAATGACATATTTTGCAAAACACTGTCCCTCCAGGTCAACGCACACATCCACTGGATCAGATCCCAAGCCATAGAGCAAACCCACAAATGCCCTCAATGGGACATTAATTCTTTTTTAATAGATGGTAAGAAAGAATAACATGAAAGCAACACATCTGTGCTTTCCCTATTTTTAGTCATTTATTTGATTAAATAAGTAGAAAGGGAAATTTGCCTCTACTGGACTGATCACCACAGTATCCGAAGATTATTGGATACTTGCAGTGTAAGCGCGTTTACTTTGTCTTATGTATCCATGCCAGCACATATTTAGAACTGCAGTGCTTCTACTAAAGGAGGCAGTTCATTCAGTCCATGGCCATAAAAGTCCTTCCTGGTTCCTTCCTAAGAGCATTCACCCATGATCGCTCTGATTTTGCAATGCAGCAAGGCAGTAAACTTATAGTGGACCATACTGCTTCATTTCCAGGGCCTTTGCCAAGTAATACTTCTTAGTTTTCTCCAACAGAAGGTTAGTGAGTACAACTGATAACTGGATTCATTATTTCTCCAAAATATTAGAAATCTGGAATTGAATAAATCAATAATAGTAATAAATAAATAAATTATTAATAAAGATAATAAATCTTGAACAAAATAAATGGGTTTTTTTTCCAGTTTTGTGTTGCAAAGGTATTGAAATGGATGAGAACATACTTCTGCATTCCTAGAATTTCCTGTGTTTCAGATTAATAAATTCAATTGCTGGTTTTACAGTCCACTATTCTGAAAATTATAAAATTGTAGTTGAGATTTCTGGGTTTGCTAGTTCGTACTAATGTAATCATGTTTTTTCCATTGGCTTTTGTTTTGTTAACTTTTTCTTTACTCAAATCAGATTTTTTTTAAAGGTGTTTATCCATTAATATTACCAGGCAAAGTAATAGGAGCAGAAATCCAAATGCTCTGAATCTGCATTATATATTATTTTATAATCTGAGCTCCAATTTTTTTCATTCCTGAAGAGCAGAACTTGAAGTGGTAGTTCACTATTGATGTTTGTAGTAACAGCCTTTAAATCGTACAGCTACTATGCAAACCAAGTTTGTGGTTGGTGACAACGTGTGGCCATGACTTTCAAAGAGACTTTTCAGTCTTTGCTGTTGTCAAAACAGTATTAGCATTGCAGTTAATAGGTATACTAATTGATATTTAAGGCTGGGAGAGTTGAGGTTGTTCAGCCTGGAGAAGAGAAGGCACGGGGGAGACCTTATTGTGGCTTTTCACTACTTAAAGGGAGATTATAAGAAAGACAGGGACAGACTTTTTAGTAGTGCCTGTGGCAATAGGACAAGGGGTAATGGTTTTAAACTAAAAAAGGGTACATTCAGACTAGATATAAGGAAAAAATTTTTATGATAAGGGTGGTGAGGCACCGGAACAGGTTGCCCAGAGAGGTGGTAGATAGCCCATCCCTGGAAATATTCAAGGTCAGGCTGGATGGGGTTTTGAGCAACCTTATCTAGTTGAAGATGTCGCTGCTCATTGCAGGGTGTTGGACTAGATGACCTTTAAAGGTCCCTTCCAACCCAAACCATTCTATGAACATTACCAATTATAAGTCTAATTTTGTAGGCATGCATTAGAACATCTAAATTAAATAACAGTGTGGTTAGGTATAAATAACAACAAAAAACAGGACTCTTCTGAATGTTAGGCCTTAAATAGTTATTGTTAGGTATATATCAATTAACTAAAGAATTGACTGGTAAAAATGTAAACATTCATTCATTCTTTGTGATTATTTAAGATGAAATAAGAAAATCTTTAAATAAATCAGTGAACCTTTTAAAATCTTGCTTCAGTTTCTTTTTCAGGCTAGAAGGCCAGTCTTAAGCATATGCAGCAGCCAAGTCTCTAATGCAAGTCAAAAGTCATCAGTACTGCACAGCAGGGTTGGGTTTGGAAGGAGAAAGGAGTTTAGTGTTTTCTGAAGTGTTTAGTGCTTAAATATGGTTTGTCTGCATAGTATCTTTATGAGATTGCGTTGGACTTGTCATAGATGTTTCCAGCTGGAGGCTTGAGGACATGGCACAATGGAACTTAAAAATCAATCTAATTATTAGGCTATAAAATTACAATTCCTATCCTTCCACAATGAAGCATTATTTTATTTTATTTTAGAGTGGTACACACAGCACCATCATTATCTTCTTGCTCATAGTCTGGTTGGCACAGTTGATGGGAAATTGAGAAAGAGAGATGTTTGAATTCCTTCAGGCTAAAAAGGGAATTATACCATATCTCCTACTTCTTGGGCAAATGCTGTAGATATTAAACAACTATAAAAAAAATGGGTGACAGTACTGGCAAAATCAACATATCTAGTCTCAATGCTGTATTTGTGGGTTGGTGTTAAGAATCACCACAAGTAGTTAACAAATCCCAAATTGTTTTTGTCAGGACACAGGCACCTAGATAATTCAGTTCAAACAAGACAGTGTTACTTTTGTATATGGACAGGACCAAAAATTTTAACACCTAAGTAATTTTAAAAAAAGGAAAACACTGAAGGTACCTGAGATACCGGAGTGGATTAAATAGATTTTTATGGGATAGGTTTGATTTCAAATTAGCCTTCTTATAAGACATTTGGTGCTTTTTTTTGCACCTCACCTTTAAATCCTTAGATGAATTTGAACACAGATTGTTAAGGATTGGTTTTTTTTTTTTTTCCCCATGTATTTGGTACCAGTTTAAGAACAGAACTGTATCTTATTCCCTAAACATTCCTATAGAAACCACACTTGGCTTCATTAGAACAAGTGATTTTTCCTCAATTTCTTTTATTTCTTGCTTTCATGATAATTCTTGGTGGTTTATCACTGCTTATAAATCAGCAACATATGAATAAATTAATTAAAAACAAGCAATTTCCTTGCCAGATGTAGGATAGTTGATTTGCCTTTAAAAACAAAAAAAAAAAAATCAAAAAATCTGAACATAGCCAATCTTTCAGACCCTGTCATCTTTCCTAACTCTCCATGATGTCAGTTTTGGTTCCAGTCTTTCTGCCTCCGTTCCCTTTCTCTTCTCTAAAAATTGTAGAGATTTCTCAGGAAAAGCCCATATAAATCTCTGTTGCTGATTCCCTGCTGGAAACATAGTAACATCAAATCCCTGTATAAGCTTTTTTGCAATAATGACTCACAGTTTATATGCTATAGCTTGGGTTTCATATGTTGTAATAAGAGGGTATGTTTAAATAAGAACAGTGCATTTTTTATATTTTAATCAATGTTTTGAAAAATATATATAAAACAAAACTGTGCTACGTATCTGCACTGAAAACATATGGTAGGTACAAATATGTCCTGGAGCTACCTTAGTACCCCAGTGATTCTGGTAACAGCCTGTAGAGATCTGGTCTCTTAGTACTAACTTAAAGATGTTCTAATTTATGCAATTTGATGTAGGTGACGCTGGTTCAGATTTGGTATCAGGACTAATTTGGCATGGATTTATCCATTGATTTTTACTTCAAAAATAGCTCTCTTTTTATGCCATATTGAAAGCAAGAAATTACTTTGTAGTTGGCCTCAGTGTGTAAAAGTTTCCATGCCAATGGATGACTGTTCATTGAAGCGTTCCTTTGCTCCTTGGTGACACACCTAGTGAGTGCAGAAATGTACCTCCTTAGTCTCTCAGTCTGCAGAGCTAAAGCATATCTGATTTGGAGCAAGACTGGAAAAGTTTCATGTAGCCTGCAGAATGAAAGGAACTAAGAGACAAAGGTATTTTGAAAATCAAATAATTGATTTCCACTTCAGGTTAGCCTCACTTTTTCCCTGTCCTTCAATGGGGAATACCTTTCAAATATTTGCTACTGGTGCCAAGATATGAATATTAGTTATTTCAGAGGAGTCTTTGGTAATTAAATCTACTTAAACTTCTTCAGGAAGAGCCAGATATAGCATTAAGGTACTGATATTTAAAACCAGAAAATTTAGAACAAATGGATAAGTTGCACTAAATTAATATATTTAATATTAGTTAATTTATTAGTATTGATAAATAATGTACTCTTGTCAATTGATTTAGATGACAGCATGATGATATAGGTGATACAGTTCTAAATTACCAGGCTGTTGTATTCTTCAGAAAAGGAGAGATAGATTTTGTCCAAGTACTTTTTTACCCTACAACTTTTATGAGTAAAATATCTGTGTAACTAGACCAAATAAGATACTGCCTGTTTCTGTGAAGGTTATCAAGTTTAAGAACACCCTGAATGTTCTTTTTGGGTGCAGTTGTAAATATCAGTCTAATCCATGGGTTTTTTTGCACTGATAAATACTGCCTGAGAGTCTCTAATGCAGGTCTGGAGGAAAACTTATCTCCATGTTTGCCACTTGAAGATCACATAAGGTTCTAAGGGATATGCTTTTGAAGAGCTTCTCACTGAGGTACAGTGAGATAGCAGGTTTCAAGTAAAGACAGGTCTTTATGCATGAACAAATACATGAATTCTTCTTGATCCAGATTGATTTTTATCGTAATACTTATTAATTTACTTCCGAGGAAAGAAAATGCTGTCAGCTTTATTGAGGGTCATGTGAGGGCCTAAGGAATAAAACTTACTATCACTCTGTACTTGTTTACGTTCATAGAATCATATAATCACTGCAGTTGGATTGCACTTCTGGTGGTCATCTGGTCCAACTCCCCTGCTCAAAACAGGGTCAGCTAGAGCAGGCTGTCCAGGATTGAGTCCAGTCAGGTTTTGAATTTCCAAGGATGGAAACTCCAAAAGCTCTTTGGGCAACCTGTTGCAGTGCTTCGTCACATTCAGACTATATTTTTTTTTTCTTATATCTAAATGGTATTTGTTCTATCTCAGTTTGCACCAGTTGTCTCTTTTCCTGTCACTAGGCACCACCAAGAAGACTGACTCAGTCTTCTTACTCCTTCTCATCAGTTATTTATAGACATTACTAAGATCCTCTGCCCCAAGCCTTCTCTTCTGCAGGATGAACAGTCCCAGCTCTCTCAACATCCTTTCTTATGACAGATGGTCTAATTCTTTCATCATCTTTGTGGCTCTTTGCTGGACTTGCTCCAGTATGTTGATGTCTTTCTTGTACTGAGGAGTCCAGAACTGGTCCTAGCACTCCAGATGGTTCTCACAAGGGCTAAGTAAAAAGGAAAGTTCCCTCCTTTGACCTGCTGGTTATGCTGTTCCTAATGCAGCTCAGGAGGCTGTTGACCTCCTTTGCCTGTTGAGGTGCCTCTGAACGGCAGCACGACCATTAACCACTCCTTCCAGTTTTGTGCCATATGAAAGTTTCTGAGGATGTACTCTGTGCTGTTGTCCAGGTCATTCATGAAGGGATTAAACACTCTTGGCACCAGTATACATCCCTGAGGTATACCCCTAGTGAACTGGCCTCCAGCTGGGCTTTGTGCCACTGATCACAACTTTTTGAACCCATCTCTTTAGCTAGTTTTTAGTCCGCCTAATTGTCACTTTATGTAGGCCATCAGTTTGTCTATGACAATGATGTCATGGGAGACAGGGTCAAAAGCCTTAGGATAAACAACATCCATTGCTCTTTCCTCATCCATCAAGTCAGTCATTTCATTGTAGAGGGCTGTCAGATTGGTCAGACGTTGCTTCTTCATAAATCCATGCTGACTACTCCCGATCACCTTCATCAACTTGGGGTTGCTAAAACTGTTTTGAGAGTGCAGTCCTTCAATACCATCTAAGTATTTTGGGGGGGTGGTGGGTGGTGGTGGTGTTTATTCTAAATGAACTAAATCGAAGAAAATAGATTAAGAAATGTTGATAAAAATACTGTTCCTCTGAAGTTTTTACTTTGGTAGATTGTTGCATGCTTTGTTTTCCCTGCAGAAAGATAGAGAAATGCAGAACATTCTTTATCAATCAAATAAGATTACATTGAACACTAATATAAAACGTATTAATGAAATTTACCACATTAGATAATATTTCAAAATAAATAAGGCAAAAATATGACTCAAGAGATGTTGACAGAATTTTCCTCCAAGCACATTTCTAATGTAACATCAGCAGGGAAGAAGGCCATCTGTCCATGTGTTTTTCTGTAAGGATATTCAGGCTTGTTTGGAAAACAACCAGACCCTGTCCTTGTAGAAGTTGGCAAATCTGTGATATAAAATGAAGTAATTTAACAGATTGAAAGGTTTTATGCAATTCAAGAGACTAGAATAACAGGGAAGGCAACTGCCCTAGCAGTAAAATTGACTCTATACCCTGTCCTCATCAAATAATAATAATAATGGTAATACTTAGTGCTTGATAGCTCTTTAAATGTTAATATGTACAGTAAACCCTAAGATAAGGCAATATCAGCTGCTGCACTTACTTTTAAAGTTCTTAATAAGTATATTCTGAAATGCCAGAGACGGTTACAGATTGTTTTTCTTCTCTGCATTACTTTGGTATGTTCAGTCCTCCTATATTTCCTGAAATGTGTTCTCTTCCTAAAGACGTTGAAAATGATGTGCATATGTGGTACCTGTAGTTAGTATACTGAAAGTTGAACTTACATCAAGAAATAATTAGAACTGTAAAACTAATCTGGAGATCTTACGCAGTTTTTCTGAATACAGGTATCTTGTTAAATGCAAGGGGAAGTTTTCCTCATTTGAGAATTTTACATCAAGCTATTTATGGTAGAGGTATTCAACTTAACAGCCGTAGATTCTCTCACCTGATAGCCTCTTAGAGTTTATCGCTAACTTACAAATCCTTGAAGGTGTACAAAAATGTTACACGTTGCTACTCATATAACTGAGGTTGCTCTTCATAAAGAAATCTTCCGGATTTCAACTCTGCCTATATTTTGTTTTCTTATATTTGAAATTAGTTCTTTCAGAAATCTTGGCCTGTATTGATATTTTAATACGTAAAGCATGCATACATGCTTTAATACAATAAAGCATGGTGGTTTGCCTAAGGGATGCGAGAGAGAAACCAATGCAGAAGTTACTGGCTTAAGGCTCTGTCATCTACATTATACTGAAAGCCAGATTAATTAATTGTTCTGATTTGAAAATCTATGTATATAGCAATTTAACCTTTTTGCCTCTTGTTAAAGAGGCAAGACATTAATTTCATAAATATCATTGGACTCAGGCATGCCTCAGACTGTTGAAAGAAATTACTTTCCCTCCTTAATAACTTTTGGCTTATAGATGCACTGTTCTTCTTGGGTATCCTTGGTGACACATGCTGTTGTTGTGACATACAGGAAAAGAGACTACACTATGTAACATTTTATTTTGGTCTCAAGATTATATAGAGCTTCATAGTTTTACAACAATACCATGTATTGTGCTCAGAAGATGAGAGTAAACCAATTTAAAATTAATGCAATATGTTCCTTGAGGATAAAAGGAAAGGAAGCTGCAATATGTTGTTGTGGTTTCAGCTTCAGGACCCTATAGAACAAATTTAATTCAGCAATGATATCATAAATGCCAAAATTGCTTTGGAAAGGTCTGGGCCTAACAGGAGATCTTACAAATAATAAGTTAGGAGCAAATGAAAAATCTACCTTTAGCTAGTTATTCTTTAGGGGTTTGAGCACCAAGCACAAGTCCAAGAATACCTCTTAAAAAGGAACAATCCTAGATGAAAAATGAACAAGATTTTTCAGGGACTGAAATTTTAAGAAAAGGGGATTTTTCAGATTTTCTTTTTTTTCTTTTTATGTCTCTCTGGAACAATCTCATATCTGAATTAAAAAAAAAAATAATAAAAATGTCTGTGAACTACAAATTAGGAATTCTTAACATTTCAGTTTATATATTTATTGCATAACCCAGAGAGAATCCAAAGAACCATTCACTTTATGATATAAACAAGATCCATGAGCATTAAACCCCCTTGAAATGGTTTTGACATATTAAGCAATAATGACTCATAAGCTCAGTGATTCGAAAATTAAGTAACAGGACAGCCAGTGTGGATTCAATGTACTTGTTAGTGCAACAGAAAGTAACAGTTTGTTTACTTTAGGGGTTTTATCGTCTTTTTTTAAGGGAAGAGAAGTGAGGCAGGAGGATCAGGAGACAGCATTTAAAATAAATTTCTGAACAGATCAGCCATAGAGAAAATTACTTCCATTCTTTAGCTGATAAAAAGAAATTGAATTGCCACATAATCTGTTGTTTCTGATAATATTTCATGATGTAAAAATATCAATTTTGAGTCCCAAATTAGACAGTCCTGTGTGTTACAGATGTGAAATATATGTATTGTTTCATTTCAGTAGGTATAGAATGAAACAAGTTCTTGAAAGTGAAAACAGATATGAATCATAGGAATTGAAGCATTCAGTATTATTTTTGTGTTTCCTTTGTTGGACAGATCAACTCATCTTACTCTTCTAAAAGACTCTTACAGTGACAATGACATTTGGGTTTTTATATATCCAAAGTTTATAACTTTAAAGAACAAACAATCCCTGACAGCTGGCCTTGTGATAAAGCCTGGCTTTGTCTTGAGAAAGAATGGTTGAAAGTGATTTATTGGCAAAAGTAATTTTCTACTAAATTGTGGCAATTAGAATAAATATGAATTGTCATTATGCCATACAGTTTTGTCTTAACCTTTTGAAATCTGTGTACAAGTGGGCATACAGAACAGCTGGATCAATGGCAGCTCAGGGACACTGCTCTGAAATATGATTCTTTATTATCTCACTCTCAGTAGTGAAATGATTTTAATAATTCAGAGACATGTCTGCAAGCCCTGACACTTAGCAAAATGAAAACAATTTTCAGTACTCCAGAAGTGAGGCAGAGTTCCTTATACTTGACTGTTATGTGTTAGATGTATCCCACATTAGTCAGTGGCTGGACAAAGGGAAGATGATCTTGCTTCAGAATGGTCCAAAGGGTTCCTATGCACTGTGCTGCCTAGGGGAACTGTAAGAGCCTCAAGCACTGCCAGAATAGATGGACACTTTTATGTGTCCTTGTTGGAATGATTCTTAAAGGCAGCATCGGTCTGACCAAAAAGGCTATGGGAGAAGTTGCCAGAAATCCTGGGATTTGTCTTGATTTCCTTTAAGTCCATGTATCCGTGTCTACAGCCTTACCCACCCTGCCCTTTTTCTGAAATGCAAGAGGCCTGTGCTTTTAAACACAAATATGTGTTCTCTCCATATTGTTGCCAGAAAATTCTAAATGACCTAAAATATGGTCATTTGTTAATTTGCTTAAGTATCGGTCATTCACTGAGTTAATATTTGACTGCAGTTTTAATTCTTTAGCTGTTTAAAATGGGTATGAATCCAGGTTTCTGCCCCCAAATCAGTGTTTCACAGATTGGTTCCTAATGCTACACCCGTATTCCCTGCTGATTTTTATTTATTATTATTTAAAACAAACTTGTTTTTTTTAATCTCAGTAATGAACTAAAAATGAAACTGCCACTTTTCTGAATTAGCGAATGAAGAAATTTAAGCTAATTTAATGTTTTCAGGCAACAATAAGCATAAAACACATATTTGTGTTGCAAAGCCCAGCCTTTTCCAAAAATCCGTTAGTGGTACAGAAGACGAGCCACACAGGACCAGCACCCAGCTCAACTGGACAAGTTCATTATCAGCAGCATCAGAGCAGTAGGCTTTGGTTCTTTGATGCCACAGTGACAAAATGGAAAAGATTGCTTCTGAAAATACTGGGTTTTTTCTGTTCTGCTTCACTTTGTTCCTGAAAGTTCAGAAGATTCAGATTTTCCCATCTACCTTGCAATTACAGTTTTATATCGGAAATATGTCCTCATGTTAGATGGCAGTGAAGTGTAGATAGTACCGATAGATCTTTGCTGCATACAGATACTGAAAGGCCGGTTTGTAGTAAGCAGAGACCATCAGAAATATCTTGCATAGTGATCCCTCTGTACACACGACCACTGTACCTGAATCGGTATAAAGAAATCTATGTCAGCTCTAGCACCAGTCTTTCTACAACGGTTATTAGCTATTTACACCTATCAGAATTGCTGTGTGATACTTGAGCACAAAATAATCTCTGGTTAGTAAAGCATCTTTATGAGATTTTTGTAAGTCAGCTACTGACTGACTAATGTGTGTTTCTTTATCCCTAACATCAGTAAAACAAAGCCAGTGCTTTTTCTTCCACTTGCAGAGATGATAAAATATATTGTGATCTAATCTATGTCAAGGGACTGAATGAAAGACTTAAGAAAACATTTTAAGTTATTAGCAGTCCAGCACTTGGTGACTGGACTTCTCATTCAAGCAATCTAAAATTGAAAATTAATTTAACTTTTAGTAATCCATTGTAATTAACACTATGAAACTGATTACTTAATTTTCTGAAGGGGAACCTCAAAATTCATCTCATTGTGCAGAACTTGATTTTACTTTTAAATTCTGTGAAATTTCCATTGTATTTATCATTCTACTACAACACTTGAAGAAAGTTTACCCCTAATTCAATCAGTCCTCTGAGTTATGGCTTTAGAAGAGCCTCCAGATATCAGGAATCACTGGTAATATGGTAGAACTGAATGACTCCAAATAAATCTATATTAATAAAAGAGTACTGGTAGATGTATTATACTATCCATTAGGGAAAAGAGGATATGAGACAGTAAAAGACAGAGATATTTCAACCTTAAAAGGAGGCTGGCATTTATGGCATCTTCTTACAAAGTTAAAGTAAAGGCTGAAACTCTTGATTCAAGACAGTTCTGCAGAAGAAGGTAAACTGCCTACATGGGTTAGATTTCAATCCTCTTCTCCCATGGAAATCTGTTTTAAAATCATCTCAGATTAAGCCTCTTGCATTAATATCTAATAAAATCTGTGTTAGGTCCTGGAAAAAATGGGAGTGAATTCTTTAGAGTGTAGCACCTGAGTTAGTGAAAAAAACATGAAAGCGATGTCTGAAGTGGGTAAGGCATGGGGAAGCAAAAACCTTCAATCTTCTGCGTAACCAAAAAAAAAAAAAAAAAGTTACAACCTTGTGTTGTGGGTAGCGTCTGAGATTTGGTACTCTGTTCTGTCTCTCTTTCAGCAAACTTCATCTGGATCATGAATTTGGTTTTTGCTTCTTTACCCTTACTTTACGATAACATTTCCTAAGTGTTGATACTGACCTGGCAGTAGAGAACATTGATTTAAATGCTGAATGAACTAGAGAAAATCACCTGAGATAATGCATTTTTGGCTAAGGAGAAGGGGACTTCCATGACCATGAAGAACTTCACCCTTGGCAAGATGTCCATCCACCTCGTGGGAATTGGTAGCTTAGTCACCTGAAAGGGTGATTAAGATGGTAAGAATGGACAGAGTATTTGACGTATTTAGCCTTTTTTAGAAGTCCTGTGCAAAAGGTGCCTAGTTGAATAAAGCATATACTTCCTTTAGAGTCAAACTGGGAAGAAATTCCATGGGAGCCTGGAAGAAATTTGGGAACCTGCTTTTGAAACATGCAGTGGAACCTTGCCTCTCAGCTTGGCATGAAAGCCAGATGAACTGCATCTGTCCCTCTTTGCTCACCTTTCAGCAGTAGGCAATCCAGATGTGTGGGCCAGGGAAGAAGTGGCTGCTTTTAATGATGCCTTGGAAAGGCATCTAGGGCTATGAGGCTTGCCATGTAGAGCACCTGCCTTATTGCGTACACATAACATAAAAAGGGTTTGTACTCCCAAAGGGATGCTGAGAGATGGTAAGATTAAAAGCTGTAACTCTGTCCCTAATTCTTTGTTCAGGAATTAGCTGGGGCATTTAAAAGGGGCATATCAAAGCAACTGGAGAGAGAATTGTGTGGGAGAGTGTTTAATTTGTTTTTATTTTGACTGCTGGGAATTTTGTATTTGGGCAACCTTTTGTTGGCAGGATGCTGGTTTGAAAATACAGCCTTCCTGGTTTTGAAATGAGATATTATCTTTTATCAATATAGCATATAAAAAGAAATCTAGATTAAGATAATGAAATTGAATGTCTCCTTCCAGATATTGTGTCAAAATGAAACCAGTATGGAACTCTGTCTCATATGACACAATGGGAGTATCGTAGGTTTTTACAATCTCCATTTCCCTCTACAGAAACTTTGACTAGTGTTCTTGTACTTCTACTGCTAGAATTCATTTTGTATAATTTATGGGACATGAAAATATGGATAATCTAGGTTATGGTTACATTTTTCCTTGCCTTTTGCATTCTCTTTTAAAAATTTTGCCTGAGCTTTTTTCACAATAAGCTACATGAACACTGACTCAAGGTAGAATTGCTCCCAACTAGAAATCTTTCTTTCCCCTCAGTATGTTTGACACTTACGAAGTGCTGACCTAGAAAGAGGACACTGTTAAAATACAGTTTTATGATAGACACTCAAAAAAGAAACTGATAGATGACTAGCATTCAAAGCCTTTGGCTGAGGGAGGAGTATTTGCTGATGACTGTGCAGGAAACAAACTAGATGAAATTCAAGCTCGGGAAATTGGCTTTTGTAATTGTATTAGTTGAGAAAAACAATCCACTAGCTAAGATTAGCAAGATGAAGCAAAACTAATTCTGGTGTGGTTTTCCCACTTCTGATGCATAGTTCTACCTTTTTTTAATTAATTTTTTATTATATATAGATCAAAGCATTGCATTTTGTAATTGTTAGCATATTTACTGAAGGTATCAAATAAGAGGTATGAAGAGAACATAACTTTTTCAAGGTATCAAGATCATATTGGACTGTATCGTGTAGATTTGTTGCCAGGCTATTAGAGGAACCAAAATAATTTTCAAGATATATGCATGATTATATATGTTTTCATTCAAAGTTCTCCTGGTGCAAGCTGATCCATCCATTATATCATCTCTATATAGAAGGATATCTTCCATCATTCACTGAAATGTTACCACCCTGGGTAAAAGATTAATAAATTCAAAATATAATATAAATATAACATTTCCAGAGGACGAAAATTGAACAATTCAGATTTTCTTATGGTAGAGGTTATAGGTTAGCAGAAATACAGATAAAATTAGCTGAAATTTATTTTTAGATTAAGATTTAAGCAGAGAACTTTTTCTTGTATTCTTGAAATAATGCACTTAACCTTCCTCCCCCACCCCTATGGCATTGACACAATATAACAGCAAGGATGATTAAAAGAAAAAATTGAAATACTATATGTGTGTCAGCTAGGATTCTCTTTAAAAGAGTTAAGCTTTGCCAGTGATGGGAAACCAGTTGGTCCAAAGTGATGTTTCATAAATTTTTTACAAGAAAGAATATTTAACTATACAGTGTGAATCAGTTACAAAACTTGACTTTAAATGGCTTTTCATTTTATTGCCTGGCAATCTCGTACTCAGGGCGCTAACCATCTGCATAATCCCCCATGGCAAAATGGATAAAGTAAAAACAAAATAAATGTGCTCTTCAGGGGAGGAATTATCACGCAGCCAGTTACCAACTAAGAGGCAGTTACAAACATATTAGAGTCCAACAGGACTGAGTTTGACTGACAGGACAATTTGCCTTGTAAAGACTGTGCTGCAGTTTAGACAGCCCAAAAGTCTTCACAGTTCACTAGTTAAAATTTATTTTTGCACAAAATTGTATTTTATAGGGTCTAAAAGGACTTAACTATAAATGTCAACCTGATATAAAACCACAGAATTATCGCTGGTTTAAATTAACATTGTACGTTGCTATCTGAAGGAAAACTGGAAAGCTGTAAACCAATTCTTGTCGGTCTCTGCTACTTTGAATACTTACTACCTGAAGTTGTTTTAAATCCTTAATGAATGTGACAAATGAATGCACAGTCACATTCTGAACAAAGAAAAGTTCTGATCTAGTTTCTCCCACTTTGTCATAAATTGGGCAGAAACGATGTAAATATTGGAAGACTTACAGTGCAGTTTCGTGTTGGATCCTTTGGCACAGAAATATTTCCCTGTTCTCAAACATAGTTTAAGAAGTCTCTGCACTTTGCTACTCCTAGTTGGTCAACCCTATCCTCTACTGCATGACTTCCTTCTTACTTCTATCGGTTCAATGGTTTTAGTCAAGCTGTATTTTAGAAAACAATGAAATTATCTAAGTAAACAGTTTAAACTCTATTTTTTTGTTATTGTCAGGGTTTTTTTTCTTTGGTAAGCTGGATCATTTGAGTGATGGGATGAAGGCTACAGGTAGAACCAATGTAAGCTTTTTCTATGCTGAGAAGGAAAAGATAATGCAAAACTGCATCCTGAAAGAAGATAAACCACTATTTCTTTCATTGTTGTTATTCAGGCTTGGAGAAGCTGAAAATGCGGTCTTATGTCATTGAAACCAATGTCAGGAGATGTTCAGTATATGGCTTTTCTTTCAGTTCTGAGGTGATGTGTTTCTGGTTTTGTTTCCTTTATTATTTTTATTTTTGCATCTGAATAAACAAAAAACCTGAAACATTTTCAGTACATTTTTTAATGTTTTTGATTATCTTTAAGCTTCTGAGGACTACTTCAGTCTTTATTATTATCTCTATAGCACCTCTCTTTGAGCATGTCTTGTCCTTAAAATTCTTGAGACTTGTCATTCCCATCAGTAATCGTTGTTAAAAAGAGTCACTAAGCCACTTCCCTACACCAAATATTCTATAAAAATCTGTTACTGAGAGGAAAGATTTTTGTCTGAGGAGGCTCGATGTAATTAGCTCTGAGAATGTAGATCAGCTGATAGAGTTTTTGTTTCTTTTAGTGTTAAAAGCAGCTTAACAAGACTAAAACTGAATATATGACAAACTAGTAAATTCTTTTCATTGCCTTTTAGAATCAAATAGGAAGATACATTGATTTAATTACAATACCAAGAGTAGGAATTTTATTGATTTTAATGTTTAATAAAATGGGAATTACTAGACTGAACAATATCTTTCCTTAGTTCAATATCAGGTAAGTTCTCATGACAAATTTTCTTGATTTATTTCACTTGTAGGATTAAGTTTAAGAATAAAATGTTTAAAGTCACATTGGTTTTTAATGAGCATAAAGCTCCAGAATTCTGGAAGGGCTGACAAGATTCAAGGAAGAAAGAAGTTATTAGATAGGCTTCTTAGGGTCCTGAAGAACTTTGTGAAAAAGTTCACTGTTAAATATTTTAATTTATTATAATGTCGCAAATACAACTTTTAGAGTATATTTGGACAACTTTGGCATAATTTTCATATATTCAAACACTTTGACAGTTCTAAACCAAAGACTTTATTCTTTAGAGGAAGCATTCTGTGAGAAGCACAAACCAAGTCTAAATTTTTTTAATTACCTTTGCTCAAAAGTCAGAGCTCAAAACACAAACCAGAACTTTGTTTCACTGCCCTTTAGGATAAACGTGACAAAAAATAATAATTAAAAAAAAAAAAAAATAGAGTCTAAAGTTTCACTGAAAATAACTAAGATGCACTGGAAATATTCTACAGAGATTTGAATAAGGTTATAGAAAAATATTAATAAGATTAGAATGGAAACTTAAGTATAACGGTTTGTACTGAGAATTACTGTAATATTCCAATACAGAATTATCTGGAAGTGTTTGATCATCCCTTTACGTTTAGGAGAGCTTGACTAGTTGCCAGAAACACAACATAAAATATTAAAACCACTATCGTGCCAGTAATGAAGAAAAAAATGCAGAAAGAATTCTTAATTTTTTGGTATGCCATATGTATTGTTTACCTTATGCAGAAGTACAAGAAGTACTCAAACACTAATGCAAGCCTGAATGAGATTTTTTTGGCAGTTTAACACTGTTGTTAAGGAGATACAACTATTTTTAATTTCCTATATTGCTCTATGATCTTGAATTTAAAAGAAATTCAGTCTTTAGAACATTACTGGTTAATTCTGCAGGTTGCACAAATGATCCAGGCCTATGGCATTTCTTGTGCTGTTTTAATCTAAATGTCATCTGTGAAAAACTGCAAAGTCACAGAACTATATTTGTTGTAGTCTCTGTCAGTGGAGGCAAGTTTTCTTCAATATTTTAATATCTGCAGTGGAAAATTGTTTGGTATGGAAAAGTTAGCGAGTTACTGAAGCAGAAATAAATTCTGAATAGCTGGAGAGTAGAAAAGAAAGACAAATTGTTAATTATATCCTTTGGAAAAGATATGTGTTATTGAAAGGTGGCAATTATCTATAACTGCAAAGTTGACACTAGCGCAGTTCCCACTGGAAAATAACATGCTTCCCTGAAGGGTCATGTGTTGTCTCTCCCTGAACCATAATCCTCTCTACAGAATTCTATTTCCTCAATTTTGACCTTCAGAACAGGGCTGGTGATTTGTTTTAGTCTGTGATTGGCAAGTCTCAAAGCAAATTTTCTAACAGAAGGGCAATTTATTGAACCACCAAGTCATGTCCTACAATAAAGGTGGGGATGAATATCTCCTTTCCAGAGATGACAAGTTTTAGAGGAGACGTGAAACAAATTCTGAGCTCAGATATTGGCCAAGTTTGTGTCATACTAATGGCAAAGCTTCTTATTAAATGTTTCGCAAGGTTAAAGAAAGTACAACAACAAAACCTGAGATAATACTTTTCAACGTCACTTTCTAGCTGTTGGTATGTCAGAATTAAAGACGAATGCATGATGTGTAGAGGATGTTTGTTTTTCCAATCTTGAAATACTCTCTTCTACCTGTTGTGTTCAAGATAATGTAGGGTTTTTTAATTGATTCTTCATAACTTATGGTGATTAAAGGTACATACTTTATTGAAAAATAATAATTCAGATTAAGATCTTGTAGTGGATCTGCCTAGAGAACTGGAAAGCAAAGACTGCTCTGTCTTACTTATTAGGTGTTTGCATACCTGTTCAAAAATTGAGGAGACTGTGCCGACCAAATAGGTATGAAGCATCTTAATTCCTTTTTATGTGACCAGTTTTTGTTAATAGAGGATTTTATTGTTGTCTCAATATGAGATAGCCACACTCCCCTCCCTTGGGTGGGAAGAAAAGTTGCCAGCAGAAGTCATTTCCTCTGGGAAATTCAAAGCATTCCTAATCATAGAATCAGGAATGGTGTGTAGTAGAGAAAGAGGTTTTAGAGGTGCAATATCACCTGGGGAAGCTTAATGACCAAGAAGAGAAAAGGGTAAGAAATATTGAGACTGATCCTTTCTTACAAGAAGATAGGAGACTTCTTGGACACGAATAGTTTTGGTCCTGAAAAGAAGACTGGGACTGACTGTGAGGAGTATGGAAAGGTATAAGTCATGGTTCCATAATTAAAACAGAAGAGTTAAAAATTAGCTTCTCGTGGTCTCTTAAAGCTAGACTATGTGGAAAGTTATCTGACTTTTCTAGCTAGACAGCCAAAAGTGAATTTTCTCAATAACACAAGAGATGTTACTTTCATGAAAGAAATGCTGCAAAGACATTTTTTAACTGAATTTCTGTGCTTAGCAGCTGATAACATACATGCTGAGACCTTTGCCATAAATGTTGAAGTCCTCAGCCCTGGGCTATCACGATCAAGATGTTTTCTGAAAATTTAAAGTATACTTTTCATAACAGGCATTACTGTCCACTAATCAGTGGATTATCTATAATTCCTGTAATTGCCATTCTTATTCTCATTCTTTTTGATACCTTAATCAAAGCCTCGTTATACCTCATGCTAAACATCCACGGAATTGATAGTGCTTGCATCAAGCAAGCGCAGTAACGAAGCCTGAAAGCATCTAACAATTGATATAATAAGCAATGGGTACATGCAGGGGAAGGCTCAGTAAAGTAACAATAATAATATCCCTTCTTTTTGGTAGGGTTTTTCAGAGTTCATTTGAGATATGTGGGTTTCTGCTTATTTAATACAGGAACAGCATAGAGAACTAGCAATGAGGAAAGCATTGCCAAGGTAATTAGGATCCAGCAGTGAGTGATTCTGCTTGAAGGAAGGCTTATCAGGAAAAAACAGCATTGTAGAAACTAAGATATCTATGTAAAGAAACAAAAAATACACATAACCGTTTCTGACTTTTGCTGTTGAAGCTGCAGCTAATACTAGTAGCATCATTTAATCATATAGGTTGCCACCACTTAACTTTCTATAAAAGAATAAGTTTAATATTCACCTAAAATAAAACTTCTAACTAAACGTTTAAAATTAGTCACTAGTCTTGCCTTACTTTTGTGTCTTATATGTTTCTTCAACATATTCATTTTAATATGCACTAAACTTTTTAATATTTTTTATTAATAGCAAGTCTGTCTTTGCTGCTTTGTCTGAGCTATACAATTCATTCCAGATTTCTGCTGCAATTTATGTATTTCTGAAATGGTTTTGTACCTTAACCTTCCTTTAGAATTTGTTCATCCTTCTTCAGCCTTAGAATTTGAAAAGATGTCATAGAAATCATAGTGAAATAAAAACTGGTGGTGGAAATATTATTTCCATATAGTCCTTTGCTGGATGTCTGCAAGGCACCATAAGAGCGGAACCCAGAACCTATTGATACACTGGAGAGTGCACATTTTTCAGAACTTTTATGTCAGAGTTTCCTTAGGATTAGGTAGATATAATAGAATAAGTTTATTTTGGCTATTTTTTCATTTTATCATTTTTTCATTCATCAACATGTAAAACGGATGTATATTTCCTTATATGCATCAACTGAACAGGGGTTGACACACTTTTCTCTGTCATAGGCATCTCAGGAACTAGGAATCTGGTCAAAGATTTACATATATGCACATTATCAGATCACTGACTACAGCATGTTGTTTTGTGTTTGTTTTTTTTTTTCTCTCAGCTAGTGAGTCTAAAATAAATGCAATTCAAATTCTGTAGAGAAATGCTCCCTCAATAGGGAATGGTGGGAGATTACTTTTAAATGTGTGAATATACTTTGATTTGTATAAATTTTCCTGTAACGTCTTCAACTTCTTCCTGGAGTTAATTGCTGCTATATTTCAAGTTTTAACACTTTAAGTTAAAAAGGCACAAGAAACACAGTCTTGTTTCACTCTAATGGTATATCATGGTTGACACCTGCACACAAACAGGGACTGAAACACTGCTTTCCAAGATTTAAAATAGCATAATGGCCTGTTAGATTACTGTTGGGCTTAATCTTAACGGCAAAAATCCATTTGATAACTGATATACCCACAGAGCAAGAAATGATAGTTTGAAAGAAGCAAAGTACAGTGATTCCACCCTTAATGTTTCGGCTTCAGATTTTAAGACTTGCATTGGTTTTCTACATTTGTCCTAATTAAAGTTTTCTAGGGGCTTTGCAGCTCAGTAACATACAATTTTACTTGCTCTGTCACAAGCTTAATGACTAAGGAGTGAGCTTTGGGCGTTTAACAAGCTTCCTCCAAGTACATTTGTAGTCTTGTTTTATTTTTAGTTGGGATGTTTATATCTAAAGTCCATTTGAAATTTTGTTTGATTTTTAAATCAATTCCAGAAAAGTCACATCTTTTGTCTGCTATTTAAATATCTGTTTCTGCTTTATCACTAAGTTTTTCTATGCATGACTGAATTCTGCCGTAATAAAAATTTCATGTTGCATTATATGAGGAAGTAAAACAAGGAGGTTATTTCTATCTGGGGGTTATAGCCATGATCACTATGCAGCTTTACCAGTTCATGTGGCTCTCCAGAGTGCAGTGTATGATTGTCGTTGGCTACACCTGTATTACTTTGGTAAGTATAACCATGTTTGTGTTCAGATTTGCTGTGTTGTGAAGCTGGGTGATATCTGTGATTGCCTTTAACATATAAGAAGGCTAACATGGAAACAGAGCAGAGATTGGGAACTGAGATAACATTCTTTGATGAATAAGAATTATCTAGAAAGTATGCTGCTTGGAACCTTGTCAATACCCTCAAATATGATATTTCATTCAGTATCAACTAGGGCGTATTTTTTTTCAAACTGTTTTCTTGTGCTTTGTTTACCTGTCTTCCACAGCTTTTCATTTCTTTGGTGAGTCAATTAAGTGAGGTATATTTCCCTTCTTGATTTGTAAAAATAGAGTTTGTATCTCACTGAAAATGTGGCTCTACATAAACATTTGGGGTATTTTTGCCAAATCACTTTTGACATAAAGTCGATTCTGCTACTCATTTTACCAGTGTGTTATATAAGAAAGTTGATTAATTTTTTTTTTCTGCTTGCATTTGATGATAATTATATGTAAGTCAGTCAGTCTTGCCATGGATGAATGAAATGCATTGACTTAATAGGTTACTTGAATACTTTTCCAAACCTCCCTAATGTGCAAAACTGGTGTGAAAAAAAAAAAACCAAACTGATTTTCAATAACATTTGGTCAAACTTTTAAGATATCTGGAATGTTTCCTTAAAGTAAAAGTATGAAGATGTTTATTGTGATTTTGCAATCATCTTCCTGATTCTGAGTGTAATTATTAGGGATTAAATTGTGACTCTCAGGTTAGAAAGGACAATTGGGCAGGAACAAAGAACACTAAAATCTAACTTGAAACTTTATTTTGGCAATGCAGGAATGTAGAAAATAGGTAAAGCACCTCATTTAATTGGATCAATACTCATAATAACTCTTCTCATCTCAGAATTGTCCAGGAATAACTTGGACAATAAATTACTCGCTTCTCCCTATTTGAAGTACCCCTATGTTGGGGACCCTACTGTCCTGACACCTTGGGAAGATCTTTGGGAATATTCTTGAGAATATTCTTGGAAATACTGAATATTGGAAAATATTGATAAATAAGAATATTGGAAATATTCTTGGAAAGAGTATCTTGGGAATATTCTGATGAAGAATATTTTTCTTTAATTTCTATTTTGACTGTCCCAAGCTCTTACAAGCTTCCAATAGTTTTAACAGAGACTTCAGTCTTTTTAAGTACTCAAGAGGTCAGCAACTGCTGGCATTTGTAGGTCTGTTTTTTCCAAATCTTTCCTTATTCAAGTTCCTTCATGTTTGTTTAGTGCTAATCATAAAGTTAATGATAGAAAGTTTGGCTCCGAAACTCCTAGCCTTACAGATGTGTGGGTTTTTCAGTCCCTGGAGCTTTTTCTTCCATGTCCATTATTACCTCCCTACTTGCAAGGAAGGTTGCTAAGAAACCTGCTGATGTTCTGGTTCTGAACAATGGGTAAACAGCTAAGGAATGCTCTCTCCATCCCCTCACAGCCTCTTTGCTCTGGTTTCTACCCTTCTTGACTGTGTCCTTCATATTCTCCTTCCAAACTTCTTGCACTTAATTCCTCCAAGGCAGTCTTCACGCTTGTTATCCCTCATTTGCCTGAGCTGCAGTCATCCATGTAGTTCTTGCAAAATTACTCAGTCGCTCTTTGAATCCCTTGGGCTGCTGGACGGACTAGAGGACTGAGTATTTTCTATTTCTTTCAGTTCCCATTTTGTTGCTATGGTGTGGTCAAATAGCTCATGCATTGTTGGTGCTTCTGTCTGGGTCATCGACCAGACACATTTGATCAACTTGTTCACTGTCACGCACAGTATGAGCCTCTAAAGCAGTAGACAGACTGTGGTGCTATGCAGCAGTGGGGAAACATGTTCCCTGTCTTTGTTAAAGTCTTGCAATATACAGCCACTGTGTGGTTGGATATGGGGAATGCCGTGGTGAGTTTCTCAGCAAATGGAAGTCTAATACAGAATTTTTTTTTACTTTTTAAATATTTTTTTTAATGCAAAAGTATCGTGGTCATTCTGAGTCACTAGTTTATCGGGGTAGGTTGGTTAAAAGAGCCCTGTAAGGAAATGTCCTGCTGTAACTATGTTAGCTGCCCATGCTGGGGATGGGCTCAAATAACAGAGAAGTATATAACATTACATCCTCTCACAAATGGCCAAAAGATGGAGTTGGCAGATCTAGAATACTGCCTGCTTCTTGCATGACTTTTTACATCTATATGACACTGTGTGGAGGTCCAGAAACCTGAAGTGGTGTGCTTGCCCAAGCACAGGAATCAAATCATCAAAGAGCTAGTGCTTGCGTTATAAGCTATGGTATACATATTGCTACTATTCCTAAGAGTGTCAAAGTGGGTGGTGTTATCATAATTAACTGTGTTCTGAGCATAAGTCTGGGATTATATTTAATTATACAGTGTACTATCTTACCTAGAGTAAACTAATGTCATATTAAACTAACTCGAATTAAATTGCTCCATTTAAACTCTTTCTAATTTAAAGGGTGCATTTTGGAAATACTCATCAAAACTGAGCTAATTAGCTGGGATTGCCTATTTGAATAGTGTTCAAAAGGCATGATATTTGTCCAAAATACGTTAAAAAAAATTGAACCATCTGTAAAAAATGAAAGTTTTGCTATGATTGCTCATGCAGAATGTTTTTTTAGTAAAATGACTTTATAAAGCAACCTATTGGTCTTTCATAAACTTACAGTAATCTGCTCATCTAATTCTAAAAATAAAATTTGATATTTATTAGTACCGCATTATGATCCTTACTCAAAAAAAAAAAACCCTGACCTTTTTTCCCCAAAAATTTTCCATTGTATTTATAACTGTATTCAGATTCAAGAAAGCCTTTTGAAAATGTCCCCTAAATTCATTTGTTTATTTTTCTTTTTATGAATCCCACCTGCAAGCCTGTTTCAGATAAGAAGTGACTATAGTAACATCATGTTCATCTGGTTTGCCTTTAATACAACTCTGAAAATCTTGAAGATATAACATTTCAGGGCTTGAAACAGCACTCACCTCATACAGTATCATAAACATCAGCTAGTTCTTGAGGTCCTCATATTGGTGGGGAAGCAGCGAGGGCTGACTGTTCCCTAGGGGCAGGACAACCCTGCCAGGAGGGATTCAAATGGGACTGCACTGAAATGGGCTCCCCCAGGGGTGGGGAAGGCCCTGGGGAGTTTGGGCAGGGCCAGTAAGGGCCGGTGGTGCCCTCATGGCCCTGAGAGCATCCCTCTACAATGTTTTAGTTATGAGCATATTGTTATTATTAAAAGTTCTATGTAACTGTAAGAATGTTGTTACTGTGTTGCTTTTAGTTATTTACAGTATAATTTTTGAAATGCATCACAAATAATTTACTACGTCTTTTCTGAAGACCAAATTTACATAGCAGTGCAGAAATAGAAAGTTCAAGTGTTCTGTTAGTAAGGTGGTGTATATATAGCCTACTATGTTTCATATAAAATTATATCTTTTTTTAAGAAATTATTAATGAATTAGTAAAATCAAAGACATTTCTTTGTCAATGTCTTATGCATCAGATATAAAGGATTATACTTCAGCACAGAATTTAAATCAGGAGAAATTGTATTTGAGGTGAAAAGTTCTTACTCTGATATATTTGATTCATTAAGGATGGGGGAAAACCACAGAAAGTTGTGTTCCCCAAATAAAATCTTTTGCCTCAGATGTTTTCTTTTAAAAGGTTTAGCTTAGAAAAAATAGACCTTTTCAAGACATGAGATTCAGTATTTTATGTTGCACAGCTGAAAAAATGTTCCCTATTAAGATAAATGAGTTCAGAAATCACTTCCAGAAAAAATAAAACTGACATAATCTCACTATCTGAAATTCTTTCTTCTTTTTGTTTTTTTCACATGTTTGCAAAGCAAGCTTTTCATTGTCCTGTAAATGGGCAGTACAGCTGAAGGAAAGCAGCTTTCCACTAAGGAACTGGCTGCCATTGGTGCATGAAGTATACTTACAAAATTGTTCCACTTAAAGATTTTTCACTGGCTTTGCAGCATATGTGAAACTATTCCTGTAGATGCTTAAAAAATACAGGTAATCTCACAGTAAATACATATAGAATGCTAACTGCTATGCTAAATTCATCGCACATTCTTGCAGTTCAAGTTAGAATTATAAGGAGTGGGAAAGAGGCCACGGTTGTATATATATTATGCAAAAAGAAGAAACAGGAGAGCAAGATCTGAATTTCCATGAGAAAAAGGGGGAGGAGAAAGGAGAAAGATTGTAAGTAATCTCCACTTACAATTTTTTTGCACGTGCTTTTTATGGAGGAAGATTTCATAATATAGATTTCATATTGTAGTATTAGATTTTAGGGACTATTTTGCTCCAAGACCAAATAATACTGGTAATACAGAAGTGGTCTAAGTTTCCTGTACCTCAGGAAACTCCCTGTTCAAGCATCCTGTACTGCAAGTTCAGACAGCAAGAACAGCTTCTGGACTCAGGGGTCTGGGGCTGCACGTCTTGGCATGGCCTTTTCCAGGAGTAGAAAGTTTGTGATGGGCAAGAGAGACCTGCTTTTTTATTTCTTTTTCTCATGCATTCAAATTAACTCAGTGTCAAGAAATATTAGATGATTAAGAACTTCTTCAAGGATGTTCCTTGGAGTTGCTCATGACAACTTTTACACTGCATGTATATGATTATATTCTAAATACGGAGCATATCTGTTCCTGATATTTATAACACTGAGTTACAGAAATACATGGAGCTGATTTTATAGCACTACATTACTTTATTACATGTAGGGGAAAATGTTCTTTATGTTCACCTGTTGATGGAAGATCTGATATACAGCTGTATAATGTCAGCAACAGAAGTAATAGATCTTTGCCCAGTTTTTCATGTGTGGATTTTTGTCAGGTATAACCTAAAGCCTTTTTCATTATGTAAATAAACAAAAATTATTTACTAATTACCAATCTGGGGTTTTTTCCTGCTTTATCAGCTGTTGGGTGACATCAGCCTAGAAAATGATATCAAGAAAGTAACCATGCCTGTTCCTAGGCTTATCTGACTTCAGAACAAATCTTTACTTCCAAATACTTCCGCAGTATTTGGAGAGCTTAATCATCCAGGTGGTTTTTTTTGGGTTTTTTTTTTCTATTCTTTGTGGTTATATATTCATCAAAATATTTTTTTAAACTTCCAATTTCCAGGAAAACAATGTGATGACATACTTCTATCTCCCTTCTGACATCTGAATGTAAAGTATTTTATTATCAAGTCTATTATCAAGTCTATTAAATTGCAAGCTGAAGTTCACATCAAAAGAGTAGCAGATCTGGTGATCCAGAGAGAAAAATCATCCAACATTTTTGTGCTGTAGATATATTTGTATTCATATGACTGACACTCATCTCACTTCATACTTGTCTTACAGAACTGTAATTCCACTGATTTCAGCTAAGTCTCCTCTGAGTTGCTAGCTCCTCTGAGTAGACTCCCTTTGAATACCTTGAACCTCTGACTTTAGGCACTTCCTGTGGAAAACAGAAGTGCAGGTAAACAGCGCAGATAAAATGCTGGACTGCTTAAATTGTCAGGAGTTTTGCTGCTGGGTTTTCTTTGGTCCGGAATTTAAGCTTGCAGCTCTATATTTGACATCCAGGAACTAAGGAATATAGATTTAAGTTCTTAACTTCTTCATCCCTCTTTTTATCTTTCAAATAAGACAAGAAAAGGAGAAGAAAGAAGGCTTGGCTCACCTAATCTTTTATCATCCTGTACTTGAGAATTTGATACCCAAGGTCTTCATTTACAATTAGAGCCTGAGCACAAGAAACCTGAGAGGCAGATTTTAGCCTGAGAATCTTGTTAACCATAAGTATTTTCCTAAGGTGAAAGAAACCTTCAATCAGACTATGAACAGTGTTTGGAACTGTAAGTTACCAAACCCTTAGCTGAGCAGCAAAAATATGCATGGCAGTACCATCCCTTGCTAAGGGTGAGTTTATTCTAACTTGGAAGACTGTTCTCCAAATATTGACTAAGCAAAAGTGAAAAGGGCTCCTTAAAAATATACTTTGGCCATTCAGCTGTCTATCAGGACAACCTCCTTTCCCAGAGCAGCAGTTGCCTGGACTAATGATCTTCAAAGGACCATAAGGAAAGTGGAAATCAAATCAAGTGTTGAGAAAAAGGTCCTTAGCAGCTGCTTTTGTTGCCAGAAGCTCCCTTGATTGCATCACATGTTTAGCTCAAACCAGTCACATTGAACACAGAGTCTCACTGATAATTATGGCTTTTTATATAGCAAGATGGACAAGCCAAACAGTGACTTTCATCTGCCAGATTCTGTGATGCAGAGCTAATTGGCAGGATGTTAGAGAGGTCATAGCATGGTCCAGCGAGAGATGAAACACACCTGAACTATCAAAAATTAGCTCAGAATAATTTCAGACTTCCCAGGGAACTGAGTATCATTTCAAGTTAATAATCATGGTGAAAACAACTGGGAAGAGTGTTTCTTGCAGAGGAAAGCCCTGGATTCAAAGGAAAGGATTGTAAGGTATAGAAAATTTACGTGCAAACCTAATGCATCCTTCAGGTAAAAATAAATCTTTATATATGGCTCCTTAACTCCTTTCTTTCTCTTCTTAAAGAACTTTCAAGAACAGGAAGAACCGATATATTAAGTGGCACACGCATACACAAGAAGTCTATCTAACCTAATATAGTCAAAAGACTGCCGGAAACAGCAATGTACCCATGGTCTCACTGCAAGCTTCAGGGGAATAACAGTGTGGTATCAGGTGATTCCAGGGAGGAAAGTGCCTCTCTGCAACAACAGCCACCATCCTAATTTTCCCTTCTTTCATGCACTCACTCCCCGGCAATGAGAGCAGGATCAGTAAGCTCTTTTTTTTTTTTTTTTTTTTTTTTTTTTTTATGGTGGGTTTCTCTTGGCTCTCTGTTGAAGCTCTTCCCATTTCCTGTGCATCTGTCCTTCTCCTGGAGGAGTGGGCCTGGCTTCTCATTCTTCAAGAAGCAAAATTCGATTCTGTCTTGATTTCTGAGATTCCTTAAGCTGGCTTTGGACACAGGATATGCCTATGCATATATATGTAAACACTTTTCAAAAGCTTAAACCTAGTAGGATGCTGACAGCAATGTAGTCATGTTGCAAACTGACTCCAAAAATGTTAAGATCATACTTAATATCATACAGTGTTTGTCTTTGTGCTCCATCAGCTTGATCACTAATACTACCTGTCAGGTGCTATTGGTGGTGGGGCAGGGTTGTCTGTTATATGACCTCACTATCCAGTGCTCTCTTTCTTTGCTTTTTGAGAATAATGATATCATTTACCCTCAAAGAAATGCATGGCTGTGTTTGTAAGATTTTAGTAAGTGCAATCCAAATACTATAGGTTGTACAGGCTAATAGAACAATGTAGTATAGTGTTGGTTAGGTAGCTCAAAAAGTATATGTTAGCAATACATGGAAAAGGCTAACAAAACAGGTTTGTGTTAAGGCTTTTTGGACTTGTATCTTTGTAATATCCTCAGGAAATAAGGCCCAATTTATATAAATTAAGTTCAACTGATTTCTAAAGCAAGGATTCTATGCACAAAGGTTTTAAGCTTAAAATATTATTCTTACTGTTTTTTTATATAAAAATTTGACTTGTAAAATACTTTATGAAATTGTTAAAAAGGCTATTATGTTTGACACAAATCCCCTCTCAGCATGCATGTTTATATTTAGTTCTAACTTAATTCTACCTCAACTTTTTGTTCTCTCATTTATTGTCTTATACATGTTTCCCAGGATAGCCCACTGGTCTTACAGTCTGACAGAAATGTAACAGTGAATGCAAGAAATCACATGGGACAGTTAACTGGACAACTGACAGTAGGTGAGTGTTCTTTATTGACTGTTATGTATATCAGTTTAGCTTTATGACTAAGTTTCATTAATTAACATCGAAGATAAAATATTGCTGAATAGTCAGGAAAAAAATCTCATCACCATACTCAAACAAAAACCAATGCATACAATGGATCACAAGGGCATGATTCAGCATTAACTGAAGGCAGAGAAAGTAGAAATGCCTCAAAATAGTAAAAACAGCTTAATGGAAAATTATTATTGTTGAGACAGCTGTATCAAAACAAACTAAAAAAAAACCCTCAGCAAAACATGTTTCAACAACAATTTCTGTGGGAAAATAACCATCATTTTCTTACAAGTTCTGTCAGTCTTCCATTACTTCAGTGGGAAATGGCTTGCCCCCATTACTCTTGCAATGTATTTTTAACAGCATATATTGAAAACAGTTGGAGTGACAGAATGAAAAAAAAAAAAAAAGAACAAAACAAAAATCCAAATGCTTTCCTAGTCACTACAAAATTTAAATGGAAAGTGATCATACTGCTAGTCATTCATTAAAATGGCATTTGACATTTTGCAAAGTATAAAATATAGCAGATCAAAGTTTCAAATGAAATGGAAATAAAAAATCCTCTACTTATCTGTTCCACTTTTCATGTATTTTTCTTTGCTTTTATTAATGTTACCATGTTATACTGTGTTTTTAGCACAAATCATACTTGCTGTGCTAGTAAATATGAAGTAATATTTTCTATATTTTCAGTACTAGAACAGTACTGAAGATATTCATTGCTTTTTAAGAATATTGGTCAAAAAATTCAGTACAAAGTAATGTTCTAGATCTGTTAGAAAACAATATATATTGACTGGGAATGGCGTGAAAAATATACAAATATAGATGTGTAAGATACCCCTTAGACTCCGCGACTTTTCATTTTTTTCACTTTACTTCTGGATTAAACTGTGTTTTGTCCACTCTTTTTCCTCATGTGCTGAGGATATGCTCACAAATAGTTTTAAGTTAAACTCTGGTTGTAATCCACACTGAGCTTTCATACTGGCTGGAGATAGTGGCTTCAAGCTGTAAAAAATCTTTGGCAAGTGCATACAGTGACACACCATCTGCACTGATTTCCCTGAATGACCACATCAAATGAGTGTGCAAAGGTAACCAGACTTGCTAGCAGATACAGATGAGGAAAATTAAGCCAACACCTGTTCTAGCCATATTGTACTTGCCCAGTGTGTTTATGGAACGCAGTTCTGTTGCATCTAGTAGCTGTATTATTAAAACCTTCTACTTCAGCTGGTAATTGCTAAAAGGTGAGTTGCCCATGGCAAACATTCCCATTGGCTGAAATAGATATGATATTTTGATTGCCGACACCATTCTTGCTAAGTGAATACAGCACTGAAAATGTATGAGTGTATTGAGATAGACCTACTTAAAGGCATCACACTAGTGGTTAATATTGTAAAAACATAAAGGCCTGAAGAAAACATGTGTTCTTACCTTACCATCATTAGAGTGAACACCTGTAAGCTCCTTGGTGTGCAGCTGGGGCAGAGTGTCTGCAGAGTGTCTATTGTATTTACATTATTTCTTATTCTTTATCTTCCTCTTCTTTTTCATGGCTATATGGCCTTTATTCTTTCTTATTCTTTCTTACATTATTCTATTAATACATAAATCTGTTTCTTTGGTTTTTATTAATTCCTCATATGGTATTGAATGCATATTAAAATATTCCTTATTGTTTATTTATTATTTAATATTTCTTACTTAGTACAGGTACTCATAACTACCAGTACAATCAGCAAAAGCCTGAAGATTCTATTATTGGAAATCAAAGAAATTAACAGGCACCTAAAATTCAGAAAGTATTATTCCTGCCTTCTCTTCTAAAAATGTTTGTTGTGTAAGGTAGAACAGAGAAAGACAAATTTTTTATTTTTGCTTTGGAATAAAAAGGAATAAAAAGCATGGAAACATCTGCTGAGAGCAGGGGAGGGGACTTTTCTATACCAGGTTTGCTGACATCAGAAAATATTTTTTTCTATTAGCTGTAAATATGCTCCAGAAGTCCCTGACTTCTTCAGAAATATTCTTTGTACCTTCACTGGTGCTGCATGCTGAAGCAGCTGTGAGTGTGGCTGCCCAGTGAAAGGGATGAAAATAAACAGTGGAGGAAGCAGTGAGGAGAAATATTTTTAAACTACAAAAAAAGTAAATTATTATGCTTCAGAAAAAAAAATTATTTAGTTAACTTTGAAATGTTCTTATCTGTTAACGTCCTAAAAAAGTTAAATTATAATAATTTAAAAAAAAAAAAAAAGACTACAAATTTATATGCATGGCAGGAACATTCTGAAAAGAAAGGAGGATGCCTGTGCATTCAGGTGTATGATAATGCACTTCCTAGACATGTGATATTATTGGTGTTTTATCTGTATTTCACAGGACATAAGTGATGTTACAAGGCAATAAATAGGCTGGTGTCTTGTTTTTTACTTTCAAATTACTGGTCATGTCAAATTTTAGGACAACTAAAAATTCTTTCCGTGGTGTTTGGAATTGTGCCATGCAAAACTAAAACAGCCTTAAGAGCATCTAATTAAAACTGTAAGTGGAAGATAGATTAATGTGAAGAAGTAGGGGTGGGGCTGGGAGGAATAAGGCTACATGATCACCCAGAAAGATGGAAAAACTCCAGTGAAACTCTTGATAACAGGTATTCAATTCTTTGAGTGACTATGAAGACAAAATATTTCCATAAAGTGCATCATTAAGACATCTTGGAACACATTCTAATCTAGGAAGAGAAAAGAAAAAGTATATTAAAAAAAAAAAAAAAAAAAAGATAGCTAAGAGTGCTGGATGATTCAGTGGTTACATGTTTAAATGGTGTAAAGTCAAGTCATGGCTCCAGGTCTTACAATACCAAGGGTGCATCCATTATTACAATACAATGTATTTACACTGACACTGAAAACTGTACAGAGAGAAAGTCACAGGTGTAGCAATGCTTTCTGTTGGGATCCGTACCAACTGAGCTAAAAATGTTGGTTTGTGCTCTGGTCTTTTCACGACATATGGTCAGGAAACTGCTAAGTTTGTATCTGAATCTCCAAAAGGACTTCACAGACTTCAGTTTTTAGACATGCCATTTAAGACCAGATGAGCAGAGACATGAAGTATATCTACAGAATAAAGATGTGAAGATGACCATCCATTGATTTTTGTATCTAAGCTGGATAAAGACAAGTAATCACATCTCTGCCCTCCCAACCCTTACTTAGAAATACCCTTTACATTATGCATTCTACTGAATTACCTTGACACAACCTTTTCTCTCTGCTTAGTCAATGTTTGCATACTTTAAAGCTATATAGAAAAAAGATCTACTTCTTTTCTGCCAATCTTAGAAATGCACATTAGTTGCTCACCTCAAACCAGAAGCCTTTTGTCTCTGTGCTCTCTGCACAGATCATATATACCTCTGCCTGGTTTTGAGTGGAGGACATTAGGGTGACAAGTGCTAAAGGGATCAAAATTAAATATGGCTGAAGGGAGACATTTAAACCCCACATGCATACTTACCGTAACTTCATCTTCAGATCAGATTATTACTTCACCAACTTTCTCATTTTTTCATGAGGTTGTTTTTTTTTTCTTTTTTCTTTTGCTGCAATAATTTCTTCTGACAGGTATTTCTGCTATTGTTTGACCCTTTTCTATTCATAAAGATCCCTGGGGATATCTGAAATGTGCAAAAATGTGCACTTCATTTTTGCTAAGCTTTGGGCTCTTTAAGACAGAATCATAACTCTCATAAAAGTCCAGAGCTGTATAAGTCACAGCTTTAGAGAGCTCCTGAACCTGTAGCTCTACTCACTGAGATCTCTAGAGCCATGCAAATTGAGAAAAATTACTAGAATAGCAATGAAAGTTATATCACACTTTTGCAATTACTTTTTGAAAATAGCAGGCAGATGTATAATTTTCAATTACAGCACTGGTAAAGACTGATAACAGTACTAAAAGATATAGCTAGTCAAATAACTTGTCAAACTTGATGGCACTTTCCATCCATTTACCACAAAATTTGTGTTGTGTATTTGAGATTTTTTTTCTTAGAAATGTGCTTGCTTACTTGCTGTGTTCCACCAAGAGTACATGGGGTATTGTGCAGAAACTATTGGACATTAGAAACTACAGGTATGTAACCTTGTGGGAGTGGAAATAGTCCCCTTCATCATTCTTACCTATATTACATATGCCAATTGTTTGTGCCTATATCTACCGACACCTTACCAGCTAACACATCTTACTACCCCTTCACTTTGGAGGTGATCAAAGTAACTCATTACCTAAATGTTGCCTGTGGTGTTCCCTTTGCAACATCTAGACATCAAAGAAGATCTGAAGCAAGAGAAAGCATTTCAAGCATTCTTGCTTTCGGACTTACCTGTGGTAGAACTTGTAATAATATGTGTGCACATGTTGCTCTAAATCTTTGATATCTATTGTCAAACATTGCCTTATTTAAAATTATTATGAACTTGAACTAAGTATCCATTAAGGCAATGGCAGTAATAACATGCGTAAGTAACAATGGATGAGAAACATTTCTGTATTTTTTAATCTTGTTTGCATACATAGTAGTTCCAAACGTAAGGTCTTTTCTTCTAAGTGTCGCAGGACAAGGGTAGTTTCAGAGTGCTCATACACTTATAGCCTTTCCTCACAGTAAGAAAAAGGAATCAAAGGGCTCAACTCCTCTCTCTCTTATCTGTATGGTTGTTCTGGTATTGTCAATAGTAGGGTGCTGGGGAAAGAAGGGATGATGATGTTTTACAATCCCTCATCAGCTGCTTCTACGCTTCAACTGGGCAAATATGGATCAGAACTTAGTTGTCAGGAACACATAAAATAAAGCCTTTCTCCTTTCCCTTAGAGGGAGGTTTGCCTACCTGTAGTCCCAAACTACAGTGAAATTTCAAAAATCTAAAATATATCAAACATTCTGCTAGTCTAATTTTCATATTAAAGTAATTGCACTTATAACCGCTGTGGTGCAATAGGATTATGAATATCGTTAAGAAGACATGTTGCAAAACCCAAGTCAGAAAAATGAGTTATCCATTTCTCAGCATTCTCTGAATTTGTATTCCTTAACTAAAATACAGACTGAAAAAAAAAACCTATTTGGGTCCTTAAAACCACTTTAATGTGTGGAAATCAGAAATACAGGCAATTCACTTGTACCATACCTAGATGAGTTAGTAGTCCAGCTTTTGCAGTGATGTGCAAACAGGAGTATTTCATATTGAACTTCAGACTGAATATATAATAGCTTAAAATATTCTTTTGAGGCATTTTATCATTAATCAGGCTCTTCTTATTGTAGCAAAGGTTTTTAACTTAAAGTTAATTCACTCCCTCTTCCTTTTCTAATCCAAAAAAAATGAACACAGAATCTGTAATTTCTGTGCTGTTACGTGCATCGCTTACATTCTTTCAGATGTTTTTGCATCTTAAATGGAATTTTCTGTTGAAAATTACTCTGTTGTCTAATGTTTTCCCTTGGTTTAAGTCAGTTACTTGTCAGTTCAGAGAATATTTAGATAACTTACACAGCAAAATATTATACGCTCTGAGTATACAAATTTGATACTATGTTTCTTACTGAAGTTTTATAGCCAGCTAAACACTCTTTCCAAGTATAGCAATATAAACAATTTATCAGGAGGTGAAAATACAGCTCGTCTGCTAGCCTGCAGTACAAATCCATTGTCAGATCTTTTAAACGGAGGTAAATGTGAGATGACTTGCCCTTTTTTAGTACAGGTTAGCTACCTTGTACTTAAATGCAGAGTTAAAGGATCTCTTTCAGCTTCAGGAATCACTGCAGAAGTTATGACGGAGCGGTGCCTGAGAAGCCATATGGCTTTATGTCTCTGCCTGGCAAAGCATGCAAGATGAGCCAAGAGGCAGTCAGAAAGCAAGCCATGTTGCTCATAACAGTTGAAATGTCCAGCTGGAATATGAGTCTCATCCCTTCTCATAATTTACAGTGCAATGTGACATCGCCTCTGTTTCTGTCTGTCTAGTCCCTGGAAAAGTCTTTTTACAAACCGTCTGCGCTATATCATGTTTGTAATAGAAGCTCATATAAAAAATACTCAGATCTACTCTTAATGACTTTGGCTAAGTTATCAAGAGAATCTACCCCCATTAATTAATTATGTTGAAGTGCAGTATTAGGAAAATTGTGAAAACTGGTCAAGACTTCAACCTCTTTGCCAGCACTTCAATGGGTCTGCCAAAGTAGCCTTTTAAAAATTAACATGTTTTTTATTTGAAATTCATCCATATTTCTCCTGCAATTCTCTGTTTAAGTCACCTTCCAATAATAGAAAGCCTCTCGACTTGTTTGTTTTGATTCAGCATCAAGAGGCAGTAATAGTTAATGGACTAGTAAAAACAGTTGCAAACAACTCTTCTAGTTTTTACTTGTTTCACTTGTAAATTAGTTGTATCATTCTCTGTGTTAATCTAGATATATACATTTGACATTCAGCAGTGGTGAAATTAGGGTCTTGTGACTAGCTGTTGCATTAACTGGATTGAAAAATAATACTTTTTTATACATCCATTACATAATCAACTCATAAAACTATTGAATATACTTGGTATCACCAACTATTTGCAATCCACTTTGTGCTTGGGTAACAAAATCTCTTTGAAAGAGAGAAATACTTTACACAGTACTTCAGATTGCTTTTAATCATTTAGGTATATTTTTAATTTTTAAGCAATATTTTTCATATCTTTATGATAGTCTTATTATATGTTATGTGCAGACATAACACTACATTGCTGTTTAATATTTGAAATACCCTATGGTGTAAAACATATCTTACATCTCCCTTATGAATTGCCACATGAAAACTGTGCTATAAAAATAAAGAGTGACAGAGCTATTCTCTGTCACTTATTAGGACCAAGTGGTAATTCTTTCTGGTTGGTATGGCCCATTATTTAAGCTGAAACCTCCTTTCTGAAATACAAGAGCTTATTGTGTCAGTTGATATGTCAAAAATTTAAAGTTCCCCCATGAGTAAACACAAATGCATGCAGCAGTAGGACAATAATTAAATGCTGTGCAATTTCTGCGTGGTTATTTCAGGGATGAGAGTGCTTGGGCAGTGTTGGTTCTAAACAGCATAGCAAAGAAGGTGTATGCTGTGGATATAAGATTCCTTGCTTTAAGTTTTATCATCCTCACTAGCGTGTTATACATAATCTTCTTTGAATCTTAAAAAGAATCACTTTTTATTAAATTATTTAATACTACATCAGTACTTCCAGAGCTGGGGTCTTGAGACCTTCCTCTTCCTCTTATTTCTGCATTCAGGATTTTTTTTTTTCTTCTTTCTGCCTACTTCAGCCTCTAAAAGTTTTTGACATTTGTGTCTTGATCCAACTTTTCTTCTTTTCTTTTTCTTTCCCTCAGTCTGAGCTCAGGAAGACTATTTCTACCTTGGATACAAGGTACAGCTCATGTTAGTTCATATCTGAAGTTGTACTGATCTAACATGGAGAGCACCTTTTGCTGTCTTTAACTGACAGTCAAAAGAAAAACATACTTTGTACTTTTATAACATACTTTGTACTTTTATAACTAGTCTGATACTTCTCTCTGTAATATTTGTACCATAGACAAAATACATGCAGGTTATTCTCTCTATGTCTATTCATCATCTATTTTTGGAAGGAATTTTGAGGTCCAGTACCTGGTTTTCAGTGTGTTTTTCTTTCCATAATCTTGAGCTGGTTTGGAAAGGACAAAAACATGGAGGAAAAGATACCTTTTCAAAGTCAGAATATGCAATCTTAAGTTTGGACTTCAGAAATCCTCCAAGGCATATGCAGCTACCGGGCAGCGTGCTTTCTTTTCTCTTCTGCAGCTGCTCCAATTTTCTTGTATATATTCACTATAAATCTTAATTTTCATTGAGCTACTGCTATGAAATTGGACATTTGTTCTATTACATGTGGGAAAGGTATGAAGCCATATCAGAGGAAGTTCAGATTGGACTTTAGAAAAAGGTTCTTCACTGAGAGAGTGGTTGGTCCCTGGAACATGCTCCCCCAGGAAGTGGTCGCAGCACCAAGCCTCTGAGAGTTCAAGGAGTGTCTGGACAATGCTCTCAGTCATATGGTTTAGTTTTAGGCAGTCCTGTGAGGAGCAGGGAGTTGGGCTCAGTGATCCTTATGGGCCCCTTCCAACTTGAGATATTCTATGATTCTTTCGAAGGGGTACAGAAAAAATCGGTGGGGGGGAGGAAGAGGGACAAGTAGCAGGCCTTCCTCAGGACCCAGATGCTGACAGTTGGTGCTGGCAGGAATAGCCAGGCATGCAGAGAACTGGCTGTGTGCTGGCTTCCTGCAGGACAACCTTGGGAAAAGTGGTAGCCACAGGCCTCTTTTCTCATGAGAGGGTAATAGTTAGTGTTCTATACCCACTGTCACTTTAGAGATGATGGGAAAAGGATGAAAGGGAACACTAAATCAGTGCTTTCAAGGCAGTGATTGTGGAGGAGGAGCAAGAGCGCAGCAGTGACCCTGTGCAGAGGGGAGTCCGATACGCTAGGTATGAGCCTCAGCTCGATGCCTTAGTGTTTCATCTCAATGCTAATTTTGACTCCAGAGCACCTGTAGTGAGACTGGACATACGCTGAAGTAGGTTTCAATTATCAACAGCTATTTTGCCAGTGGTACAGCAGCCTTCCACTTACTGTTCTGCTTTATAGGCTTTTTATTTTACCTCATTGTATTTTAAATGCAAGTTTGGATGTTCCCACTTTTTCTAGAAAATTGACACTGAAAACTAGGAAGAAGGATATTCTCTTTCAGTTCTCCAATATTTTACCCTCAATATTATTATTTTTTTTTCCCAGTATCATACCAGAGGACATGGATCTACAAGCAGTGGTTGGATTTAATTGTAGAAGTAGAGTCTGAGTGGGAAGAGGTCATTAGTGGTTTGCATGGTGGTACAGAAGTGTTAGTGTTTAAACATTAATCCATTGCCATCTGTCCTGCTGTTGTTAGCCACACGCTGTTGGCCAATACAGACAGCATAACTACTACCCAAATGTTCAGAGCAGGGAAGGAGGAGTGATTTCCTTTCATAGGAGAGAGATCCCAAAAGTCAAAGAAATAGATATTATTCGGAGGTATTTAAGTAGGTTTTGAGGGATACAGCACACATCTTCAAAAGATGGTTCTAATTCTTTGTCTTTAGGTTTATCAAAAACTAATACTTCATTTCATTGCAAAAACAGGTGCTGCGCATGCATTGTGACATTCACAAGGCTGCTGCTGGGTGCTAAGCATTATTAAATTACTTACAGCATCTGGACCTTTAGCAAGTCCCTGACAGGACATTAAGATTCCATTTTTACTCTTTTTTTTCCTGATGTTCAGACAGCTCATTAATATTGGTAAGAATGTTATTCTAATAGGAGTGGCTTAGTTGAAGGACAAAATAAGGACAAATAAATGAGAAGCCATTTTTTAACTTAATTACAAAAACATAATTTAAAAAAAAAAAATGAGAAAAAGAAGAGCAGTGAGATTGTTTTGATGTTCTCCTTTACTTCAGAGCCACAGAGAACACTTGGAAGAAGAAACTCAACAGCATGCTGCTGCTGTTAAAGTTGTTGAAGTGACAGCAAAGAGATTTATCAAAAATACGGATGAGAAGTAATTTGATTGTAGACTTAAAGTCTTTATTCAGCTAAGTTATCTTTAAAAAGTCTGAGTTCTATCAGTTATCTTACTGAGTGAGCTATGGGAAATTAGCCTGTTCCTATACATGAAAGAGATTTTTGCAAGTGGATAGTCCGGCTTGGAAACATTTGTCTGTTTGTCTATGAAAATTATTTGTCCATACAAGATCATGAGCCTCTTAGATCACAAGTTCTAGTTCATATCTATCAGATGACTAGTATTAAAAAATAAATAAAAACCCTTCTGTTTTCTAGAATTTCCTCTTATGTCTTTAGACTATCAGAATTACATCTCACTCTTATCTTGCAATTATTGTGTGGTTTTTAAAAACACTAATGTCGAAGTTTACTTTCTATTTATTGCACTGCTTTGTCTGAGTCCTATAAAAGTATGCAGTTCCAAAACCAACTTCAATCTATAACACTGAAACTTTAATAACACATCGGAAAAGAGCAGTTAATATCCATAACTAGAACATAGCTGGTTTGTTGTGCTTATTTATCAAGATAATTATGTTTATTTGCCTTTTAATTATTCTGCCTTCATTCAGAACAATATGGAGTTTCAAATTCCATATTATGCCAATACTAGAGATGTTTAATTGTGCCATTTGTAGATGGGCAGAGCTGTCTTGATGTAATATGTCTCAAGCATGTACAGGGCATTTAAAGGTATATTTAATATCGATTTTTTAAATTTCTATAATATATAAATATATCTCTGAAAATACCTTCTTTTTCCTTAGATTATTCTTAGGGTGATAAATATTGCAGTTGAAGCTGAATTATGAATAGATGGCACTAAATTAATGATTAGCTGAATATTTTAAAATTTCAACTAGATTTCTTCCTGTGAAGAAAAGCATTCCATAAATCTGAAAATAATTATTCACTGAGGATAGTTATCACTCACTGAATCTCTAACATCAGTTATAGATCAAAATAATACAGAATAAGCATTTTTTCTAAATCAAAATTAAGGACTACATTGCCTTTAAAATAAGTTATTCCAACATTAGAGTCCCAAAACTTCTGAGTTTACTTTTGTGATGTTTTGGACAGATGTTTTGTATAGAGAAGCTATTTTGTTGCTCTTCTTTCACATGTATTACTGAGGCACCTGGACTCTTTACCAGTGTAAAGTTGTCAGACACTAAAAGCTTTCTACCCATTTTGCTTCTGAAATGGAAAAAGTGGTTTTCTGTTATGGAAGAGGATGATGGAATGGTTCTGACACTTACCTGTCTTTTAAGAAGGAAAGGGAACTTTGCTAATCTTCTGTCTCTAGTTTCATCTTTTCTGGGTCTTCATTAGCTTGTTTTGTTTTGGTTGGGTTTTTTTGGTCTTTTTGGTTTGTGGGGTTTTTTTGTTGTTGTTGTTGGTTTTAACTGCTTTTCTCTTTGGAACTTATATATGAAGCCAAATGCTAATTTACCACATCTATTTTTTCTGTGGTGGAGCAATTCTAGTTGGCTTGCCATACTGCCAAAGCAAAAGCTTTCAACAAGTCCAGACAAAAATTCCACCTATGCTGCAGGTCTTGCATCTGAATTTATACATCCATCTGCCTCTAGGTTAGAGTTCTTTCCAGATACAAAATCATACGTTCCTTTGAGGACACTTCAGACTTCCCCATGATACTAAACTTGCTCTGTTACCACAAGATCCTACTCCCAAAGGTATCAATATAACCTTTCCAAGTGGTGTATTTGAAAGGCATACAATCTGGAGTGATTCAAATTACAGATAAAGATGCAGAATTTAAGTGTCAGCAGGGTAGGAATCTGAGGTAGATGTCTTCATCTGTGAATTGAATTGCATCTTCTATGTTACAAGTCAACAATGAACTCCACTGAGAACCTTAATCAGAAGAGACACTTCCAGAAGCTGAGACCAAATCTGCTTTTATCCTGCTTCTGCAGCTTTCCTGGCCCTTGTCCCACTGTCAAGGGCAAGGAGACAAGTCATTCCCTAAATGGATAATACAAAAATCCTGAGAGCTGGGCTAAGCCATCATCATGTTGTGCTATCATCATAGTGGATGCTAGTTGTTCGGAAATCTGCAAATGCAGTTCACTGATCTACCAGGTAGCAGAAGGGTTTAAAATTATCATTTTCTGGTCATCAGGTTATAATTTTTTACTCTTGTTTTACTACCCAGTAGTGCCCAGTGGTAGCCTTTTTGTAGATGAATCCTGTGTATCTTTTAATATCTTGTACATTCTTTCATTAAAACTTTCTCAGATAAAGTGTGATTATATGAAATGCTAACACTTTTTGCATAGATAATTTCAGCATATTTGTACTCTCTAGCTAAAGCAGATAATCCGAGAAACAGTCACTCTGGAAAAAATAGATTTTCCAGTCCTCCCTATGCTATAGCTATCAGTGTTGAATTTATTTTATAAAAATGTAAACCGGGGGTTTTTAACATTCCTTTTCCAAGAAAGCTACTAAGTACTCTGGTAGCTTGTATCCTTTGTTTCAGTTTTCTCTCAAAATGTGGTGAATTCAATTATTTATCTCAAAAAGTTTAATTTGCATTCAGAAGCCTTTTAATAGTCTAATTCAGTACATTGTGAATAATATTATACAATACTTTCTAGTCAGAACAGGTTATATTTGAAGTCCATGGAAAACTGCCAAAAGCATCTGGAAAAACAGCTTGTACCTTTCTAATAAAATTGGGGGGGTTGTGAAGAAGAAGAAAAAAGATGATTGAAAACTAACCTCTGAATAATAAGTGTATATAGAGAACACAAGTAGAAATATTTGTTAGCTTTTAATTTATAGTAATAATCCACCAAAAATGTTCAAAATACCTACAGAGTGGAAACAAATTTCAGAATGACTGTCTAATGCCTACAGAGAATACTACTGCTAAGAAAGACAAAGCTGAAACGTTTTTCTTTTTAGATGTTCACAAAGCAAGACACATAACAGTTAGTAAAAAAGGTCACAGGGTAAAATCAGGAAGAGAAAAGGTAAGGAACCGTTAGGTGACATGAATGTATTTCACTTTATTCAGTTTCAGTTCCAGTCCAGTTCACCTCAGAATGATAAAGCAGGAGGCAGATATGTGCTTACACTATTAACAATTATTTTAGCAAGTACACGGATGAGAGATAAGGTCTTAAATGATGCAGACAGGTCAAACACCAGATCTGGTTTTAAGAAAAGAAAAAAGCAAGGTTGTAAAGATGTACAGATAAGTGATTTGCAGTAGAATTTCTAGTAAATTTTTAGACGATTCAATAGAAAAATCAGACTAAAAGTCTGACCTAAAGGAAATATATAATGATAAATAGAAACAGTTTTAGAGAGGAATGAATGACCTTATGATCTGCAAGTTGTTATATTTCCCAAGGAGAAATGCAACACTCCTGGTTTGTCTTTGAGTTTCATCTATGTAATGAAATTTCATACTCCCTTTACTGTCTTGTGCATGCTCTTGCTATTTAATTTGAATGTGCTGTTCATTAAGCACAGCATGTAGTCAGGTGTCTCATACTATGTATTGTTCTTTTTTTAACTCTTGTTTCTTTTCAGTGTAATACACTGTAAATAATATACTTCAGTTAGTAGGTAACTCTGAATTTTCATAAAACATGTAGTGGCCAAACAACGTAACAGTAATGTTATAACCTAACTCACCTAACAAAGACAATGGAAACTTTCCCACTGATTTTGTATGGGAATGTAATGCACAGACTGCTTCAGTAAGCCTCAGCTTCTGAAAGGTATATGATCATCTTTGTAAATTATTTCAGTTATAAATACCAATTGCATCACAGAAAGCTAAAAATTCCAGGGTTGAGGATAATGCTGAAAACTTGGAAAACTCTCTTAGGATTCAGTGATATTCAGGTTGCATTCATCATGAGGAAGAAAAATTGATAAACTTTGTATTCCCATTCACAGTCTGGAGTACTCAAAAATACATTAGTTATAATTAATTCATTTGCATGAGCTGGACATTTGAACTTGTCAGTGAAAGCTAAGTTGATAAAGGCAGCTATAAGAAGAATTTAACATAGTGTAGCTATTTACTGATGTCACAAAGAAAGATTCCTGGACAATACAGGAAAACATCTGTAAGAAAGATAATGCAATAAGGCTGGTAATAAAAAATAATATATATTTATTTATAATTTACTCTATTATTTACTTCATATTTAAATATATGTAATTTAATAATTTAATTTCTATATATTGATATTTATTTATATATTTATATTATACATTATTTATATATGTTTATAATATATTATAGTATTATGAGAAAAATCAGTCAGCTGAAGCCACAAGCTTCAGTTCAACTATCTAGCTCATGTTTTGAATAAACTAGACTTAATGAGATTATAAATAGAACAAAACATACAGTCTGAAGTCTTACACACACAATTGGGTGCCTGGCATATCTTCCTTTGGCTTGCTTAGCTCTCTTATCTAAGGACCCATATAAGTGATTAAGATACTATAGCTAAAGTTACAACCTGTCAGCTGAGCCACAGGAGCAGACAATGCACATGCTTTTAGCCATTACAGAAGCAAAATAAATGTGCTAACTTAAAGCTCAAGCAACCTTCAAGAAGCACATTTTACTTTCATTCATCCATGTGTATTGCTTATAGGTGATGACACCTATGGACAGCTCTATCAGATCAGACTGAAGGTCTCTTTAGCCATGTAATTTCTGAAAGTCTCCAATAGAAAATACCACGCGATAGGGATAGTAGGAGGAAAAGCACAGGTTTGCTCTTGTGCAGTTGTGGCCTTGTATAGAAGTACCATGGAGAGTGTTGTCTGCTGCAACTTTTATACAACTTTCATACATATTTTCATACTTGGGTTCCACCATCAAGACGCACCAGGAAGGCAGACTGAGGGAAAAGTGTATACTATCCATGGCTGTCGTGGTTTAAGCCCAGCCAGCAACTAAGCACCACGCAGCCGCTCACTCACTCCCCCCCACCCAGTGGGATGGGGGAGAAAATCGGGAAAAAGAAGCAAAACCCACGGGTTGAGATAAGAACAGTTTAATAGAACAGAAAAGAAGAAACTAATAATGATAATGATAACACTAATAAAATGACAACAGCAATAATGAAACGATTGGAATGTACAAATGATGCGCAGTGCAATTGCTCACCACCTGCTGACCGACACCCAGCTAGTCCCCCAGCGGCGATTCCCCGCCCCCACTCCCCAGTTCCTATACTAGATGGGACGTCATATGGTATGGAATACCCTGTTGGCCAGTTTGGGTCAGCTGCCCTGGCTGTGTCCTGTGCCAACTTCTTGTGCCCCTCCAGCTTTCTCGCTGGCTGGGCATGAGAAGCTGAAAAATCCTTGACATTAGTCTAAACACTGCTAGCAACAACTGAAAACATCAGTGTTATCAACATTCTTCACATACTGAACTCAAAACATAGCACCGTACCAGCTACTAGGAAGACAGTTAACTCTATCCCAGCTGAAACCAGGACAATTGCAAAGATGACAGACAATATTTTAGGTGTGTCTTTTCATGAAGTTCCTAGAAGTAAAATCTGGCTGGGATGGCAGAATTTTCCTGTGAGCTTCCGTTTGACCAAGTCCTAAACCTGTAATATCACTAATCTTTTATGGATACCAGTGGGTCTGTAGATCATGAAGAAGGAAGAGACATGCTACCACCATACCTGTTGTCTGATTCAGATGGTTCTACTTCATTTTTTTTTATATATGTATTTGTCTTATATAAATGTGTGGCTTATCCCTATGCTAATAATTTATGTTGACAGTTAGTATTATTCACTGTAGTCTGATGCTACAAAAGGTAACAAATATGTGCACTGCTTCTTCTGGCCCAGCACTTGCTCCAGTTTCCTTTGTCTGAATATGTAATCATTCAGACCAGGAAACCTCGAAGGTGACCCTCTCCTAAAAGTAGTACCTTTCTGACATCTCCATAGCATGGCCATCAACCATTGACAGACCCAGCTGGGGAGGGGGGGGCTGTTAACTGCTACTTTCACCCTTTTTTGATATAACAAAGATGGTTCCTTCCTATCCTCAGCAAACAGAACACAGAATATGTTCTGATTGCCATGAACGTTTGCTTGTGTAGATGTCTTGCTCTCAGCTGAAAGCTCTCTTTATTTAAATTCCTCAATGCTTCTATTCAGCTGGTATGAGTCCTTCATTTGCATTATTGCATTTGCATTCACTGAAAGATTTGAGACCTCTGGTGGCCAAAATAATATAATATCTAACATTCCTATGAATATTAACAAAATTTTATCTAGGTGTATATTTCACAAATATTGATTTTAGACCCAGCTGGGGGTTGAAAGTTTATTAAAAATGCTTTATCTCTTTTATCTCCAATCTCAGAAGCATCAACACATTCTCATAAAAGTAACTTTCTTTGTCATCCAAAAATACCCTGCATTTAATGAAAGTTTAAATATTCCATTTTTCATTGAAGAATCAGAAGACAGTACATTGAATTTCACTGTGTTTTGCATTTACAAAGATCACAAATTCATGGTAATTCCCTTTGAATTCTAGGCCCTATATTTAATTTAAAGTGGTTGATTTCTTATCTACTTCTGTGTCTGAATTTATTGTCTGCCAGATGGACATGGAAGGTGATTTAGAAACCAGACACAACTGCTAGCGTTCATCTGCATCTGATATAAGCACACAAAAGAGAAAAAATATAACTACTTGTGTCTTCAGTATTGTTGATAGTTACTATTCCTCCTGCATCTCAGTTTCAACATATGTTTCAGTAAGTTGAGAATGAATGGAAATGCATTGTAGATGGCTGGAAACAGACCAGAAGACAAATCAAAGCAAATGTTAGCTTCACCCTGGTTTTAATGTTTGTGTTACTTTCATTGTTGTTGATAGGAGTGGGAGCGGAGCACTTTACTGCCAAGAAAGAAAGAACATATGATCTTCTTAATACACAGGGTTAAAGTCCCACACATATTTTGAGTGCTAAATGAGTAATGAGCACTATTAGATATCCTTAAAAATCTAAAAACTAAGTCTAAAGTAATGTTTGGGTGGAAACTGTTGCAGTTAGGGAAATTATGACTTCTAGTTTGTCTATCTGGTCTCCACAGTAATCACTTTCTACATCACTTCTTATATTCACAAGTATCATACAAGCATTATTAACTATTATGTCATTTTATGGAAAATTGGAAGGGAAAGGAACATTGTGGAAAATACTCAGGAAAAAAAAAGGACCTCAAACCTGAATATCCTTTCCCACAGCAAAAACCATGATACAGTGCATTATAAAGTAAAATATGCTTAACCACAGAATTAGTTGAGAAGAGGTTCAATCTGCTGGTAGGGTAAACCTGAACTGGGCAGCAAGCTGTAATGACTGTACATGTTCTCCAAACAGTGAAAAAACCCACTATATGCTACCCAGGATGAGCAGCAATTTCCACAGCAATAAGCTTTGTAGTAATGCAAAAAAAAAAAAACCCACCCAAACTACCTGTGCACTCTTATCACATACAGAAAATTTGATCTCATCTCTTAATAACAACCGTCAACAGTTTATCATCAACACTTGTATCATGTGATTACGGTATCAAGATTTTTACCTGATCAGCATTAAATTGTATTTGGTAAGTGGAGTGTTTACCCTTCCATCCTTAAAATTGTATCTTTATAATCATATCTAAACCTTGGAAGACTGGTGAGTTCTTGGTGGTATTTATTCTAATTCCAAGTAGTGGTTATAGTTTGTTTTCCTGAATAATAATAAAGTAGTATAAGGCATCATTGACTTTAAAAAGCAAAATGTTAAAAGCATACATTTTTCATGGTTGTTATTTTGGTATTAATAAGTAAGTCAAGCTAGACACTGTACAAATTCAAAATAGACACAGTTCTTGTCTTGAAATTTAATCTCTGTTAGTATTAATCTGGGTTACAGTACTATAATTTTCTGTATCCATATTGTATGTACTGCCCAACATTTTCATTTAACACATCTTCACTGTAGCTAAAATGAATAATTTTATGCTTTGTACCATTTTTAACATAGCTGGTTTAATGATAGTTTTGATTATGCAACTGCTGTGCAACAAGCATGTGTTATAAACCATCATGTACGAGGTATGGGGGAATATGAATTGTACATTTTTCATCTATATACTTTAATTGAATTTCAAAGAAACTTAGTAATTTAATTCAGTATTATACAACTGAATTTATAAGTAAATAATTTTCCTGGACACAAGATGACAAGAGAGTTTGCTGTGGACATCCCTTGATCTTGGTTAAAGCTATTAAGAAGCTGACTGCATCTCTAGGATGAAGTAGGTTAGGAGTATAGGATAAAGTAGCACAGCTAGAAAGCTTTTCAGATAGCCATGTGTTTGGTAGAAATTACGTTTCTAAACAGAATTTGGAAGATAGATTTTCTTGCATGTTTCTCTGGACTGAAGTATGCAGTATTCAAGTGGATATGATTTGCTGAAAATAAGCATAGTGGATAGTGTGATTGCTCTACAACTTTGAGCTAAAAATTTCCAAAGTTTTGCTTTGCTCATGCATGATATTCTAAAAGGTGATTCTGTCATCATTTTTGTTAGTATTACTATTAAACCTTCAGACATTTTATGAGACATGTATGTTTGTAGAGTGTTTTTGGAACACAGCAATTTGCATTACACTAAGAAGATAATTCACTAATACATTGCACATGCAACTGCTTACTCTTATTTCAACTGGGAAATGAAAATGTAATGAAACAGAATTCCATTTTGATAGCGTTGATTACTCTGTAGGCAGTTTAACTTTTCAAAACCATTTTTATAACATTCACATCTGATTCTACGTCAAAGAGACAAACTTAACATGTATTATGTTTTGTGAGTAATCTCTCAAGGGGCTTGAATACACCAACCACTGTTTCAACAATAAGTGAGTAATACCAAGTGATGCAGTGTTAAGTACCAAGTGCAACAGAAAGTAAAAGCCCATTTCTTTTAGCAGAAAAAAGTAGCGTTGTATCCTGTAATGATATTTTGGACTAGGTGAATTCTAGGTGTACTTTTGTACAATGCGATGCTTAAGAAGCAAAAATGCTGAGCATCTAAAATATATGCATTTCTTTGTAGAAGCTCCAGATCATTGTTCTGTAAGTCATTCTTCATGAAAAGCTAAAAGGCAGTTATTGAAACATGGGCTGTCTCTTGCAGTGATAGATAAAGAGTAAGAATGAGGCAGGTCTTTTTTCTCTTTGATTTCTCTCACTTTTTCTGTTAATCCCTTTTCTTTACAGAACTAACAACTGTGTGTAAATTAACAGCATCACAGTACTTATAAAGCCACGTACTTTTAGGTAGCTAAGCAATCATGAGCTCTTAAACAAAGATGAAACTAGTTAGTATTAAGTTATTAAGTTTCCTGACCTGTAACTATGGTTGCAGGACAAGGACAGGTCCAACTTTCCATCCTTTTTCAGCTTTGCTTTCCCATCCCTCTCAGCTGCTGCTGCTGTTGTCAGGCAGGCAGCACGCTGTGGTGGACTCCTTGCTTTGCAACCCATCAATGTTAAAAAGCAAGTCTCATGGACCGTGACAATAAATGCTGGTTGTATTGTATTTTATTTTTTTTTCTAACCAGTTGAGTGGAGTGGTTTGTTTTTCATAGAATCATAGAATAGTTTGGGTTGGAAGGGACCTTTAAAGGTCATCTAGTACACACACACACACACACACACACACACACCCCCCTGCCATAAGCAGGGACATCTTCAACTAGATCAGGTTGCTCAGAGCCCTGTCCAACCTGACCTTGAAGGCTTCCAGGGATGGGGCATCTACCACCTCTCTGGGAAACCTGTTCCAGTGTTTCACTACCATCATCACAAAAAATTTCTTCCTTATATCTAGTCTAAATCTACCTTCTTTTAGTTTAAAACTATTACCCCTTATCCTATAACAACAAGCCCTTTGTTATGTTTTCATTACCTGTCTCCATAAATGAGCACGGTATTTTTACAAACAGCTCTTCAGACAGTGCTTCACATAAAGCAGAATGTGCTAAGTCTACCTGGGTTTATTACCTGTTATAGCACAAATATGCTGACTTACCTTTTTCTAGATGTTGTAGGAGGGATTTTCAGCTTTTTGTCCTCAGATTGTTTCCCCAAAACTTGGCAGAAGTATGCTCTCTGACTGTTGAAGTGAGACTTAAGGGCTCTCCCTCCTCCTCCTTGCTGCGATTTCCCTCCAAAGGAAATGCAGGCACTCAGGCAGGGTGCCTGACAGGCACACCAGTCCAGGTGATGCCACACCAGTCCAGCATGTGTGGGAGGACCAGATGCTAAGCACTATGAATGCACTTACTGGTAGGAACTGTTGTCATTTTAGGGACTGGTGGTACCCTTGTCTTGTGCAACATCTTTTCCTTCTGCAAAATTGGGGAAATAAGAATACCATTCTTTGTATATAGTGGTGTTTAAAGACTTTAAACTGTGTGATCTTCTTGATTAATGTGATAGTCTATCAAGTGCTATATTTGATAATATGTTCTGGTATGCAAGAGTTTCACATAGAATATTATGGTAGTTGTTAAGCAACCTGAAACCATAAGCTGATTGTTTTAAAATACAATTCGTATTTCTTGTTAACTGAAATTTACTTCTGAAACAGAATTCTTACCTATGCTTTCCAATAATGATTCCAAATGCAGCCCTCATGAAGTGTAATACATTCTATTCTAAGAGCTATCTTAGAAAAGAATGAAATTTACAAAATGATTGAAAACTAGACCTGTGCAGAAAAATTAATATACAATTCCAGAAGGGCTTTGAGATTTTGAAATCAAACTTGTGACTAAAACAGGAAAAATGATTGCTTCCAATTTTTCCTCAAAGGAATATATTTTAGGTCAATTTTAATACGGTTTTCATAAATTTAGCATATTTAATTGTATGCCTTTTAATTGTATGCCTTTTAAGTATTTCAAAATGAAGAACAAACATTTCTAAGCCAAAAGTAAACACTATTCCAAAAGTGTATCAAAATGGAATGTTTTGATAGCATCAGAATTTTTTTCAATTCTCAAAAAAAATTTCAACAGAAGCAGTAAGAAAATATATGTCAATGAATAAAAGATAGACATTGTAAAAGGCTTATATCAAATGCAAATGGTTTCTCTGCTTAGCATAGTAAGGCTATTTGATTTTGAACCTTTCAGTGTACAATCTTATTAGGGCAACCCAAACACCTTAGTAACAGGCCTGTTTTTTTCACCCTCCAGAGAACACAGTGGCAAAATATCAATGGCAAGATTGTTCTTCCAACTATAATGAAATGGTTAAATAGCAGCATGCATCCTTATTTCAAATATGAAGCTACCACTTATTTTGTCATCAATAATTTTACCAATGACTTTGATGTTATCTCTGACATCTTCCTTCGAACCACAAAGTTTCTGGAAGCACTCATAATCAACAAGCAAACATTGATCTCTTTAGCCTCTACAGGTCTTCCCATTTGGAACTATGAGAAGCGTTCTAGAATAAACACTTTTGTGCAGTGCTATCTAAAGAGGATTACACCTTGGTTTTGCTATTGTGAACAGTGTTTGCTCATGACTATCATATATCATTTTGAGCATTGAATCATGGCTGTGTGTAAATTATCAGTGGGTCGTATAATCTTCAAAAATAATCTATAAAAGGTCATCTATAATTTTTGCAAGTATTTTAAACCAGTCTACAATTTATTATATTTTCTCCCTCTTCCAAATGAATTAAATAGTAATATTATCTGGTTTATTACAGTTCTTACAGTAATCTGAGTTATGTGGTCATCCCAATTTCATAGAGTAACTGGATATAGTCAACAACAGTATGATTTATTTTGCAATGGAACTGTTTTGCAAAACAACATAGAAGCTTAACATATTTGCAAACTAAGAAGTAAAATTGAAAAAAATGATAAATTGACTTTCTAATTGCCTTTTATGTTTCTGCCTCTGGACAGATACACAAGAGTCTGTTGAACTCACCAGAGGCCTGATAAAGCCTAGATCTCACTGGGTTTCATAAAACAAGCATTCATATAACAAATAAATATAAATAAGTATTTAACAGCTTTTAAAAAAGATATCTTTACCTATGGTGGTGCAAAAGAATGGAGTATCCTTCCCAACTGTATTGCTAGCATGCATTGCTAGCTAAATGCCAGCATTTTAAACAAATAATTCAGATGTGCCTGGGGCAACACTGTCAGGGACACCACCACTGACCTTTAGAAAGTATTTAAGAGTAATGGATAAATTCAGTAAGACAGCTACGTGTGAATATATATTATGATTACATCTATCCTGATGGACAATTAGACTTTGTTGTACTTTTTATTAGTGAGCATCCTGGGATGTTTTTGAGATGTAGCATTTATCCCATGGCTCACATTAAGTTATCTGAAATCTGCCCTGTCTGTCTTTACAAAAATTTAGTATTTTTCAAAACAAAGCCAACAACCTGATTATCACCTTTAAAAGAAAGTTCAATTGTACAGAGAGAGGGAAAAACTACCATTTTACACTTTTACAACAGAATAAACATGTCTAACTTCAAGAAAATGAGGCATCACAAGTATTTTTATAATTCCTTTTCATTTTCTTTTTACATTAATGAATTAAAAATAACCAGAAATTTTTCACAGTACAATTGTAAGTTCATCTGAAAGTAAGAGGAACTGTTGTTTTGATTTTATAGCTGCTTCTGCAAATTAAGGCCTGCTATGGCAATTCCTCATCCAAAATTAGTTATTACAGCTTTTATATTTCTTCTTATATATCTTGATAATGTGCATTTGCATATTAAACTGAAAACTTCCACATTATGGAAGCAGGTGTTTTTTTACAAACATGTAAGCCAGACTGATAAACTGAAATGTCATACATGGATTTCTTTGCCCATAAAGCCTTCTCCATAATTTTTACCCATACAGAATTATGTGTCATTCCAGGTGTATATTAGAAATCTAATTAGAGATCAATGAGAAAATTGTCAGACAATTAATCCCTGAAATCTTGTAATTTGCCTTCCAGCTGGTTGTGCTATATGCATTTCATTGTTTTTCAACAGCATTTTCAGAACTAAAGATTTGCTTTCACTTATTAATAAAATAAAATAAACATTTTCAGAAACAATTTAGCAGACAAAAAACCCAAAGAATAAGGATAAGACCTGTAAATTGAAAAGCATAGTAAATTTAACAGAGTTTTGGTATCTGCAAACTTTTTTTATTGCACTGTTAGATGCAATTCCATAGGTCTGTTTGATTTCAGAATTATTTTAGGGTTTTGGAGCTTTGAGACATTTGGGAGCTTTGTTTCATAGAATATAAGATAAATTGTGATAGCTCAGCTCATCTTTTTTGTTTGTTTTGTTAGGTGGGGTTTTTTTGTTATTCCACTGTTCAAGTTTGCAGTAGAACTGAATGAAAAATACCTTCTTCTGCTGTGTTGATTTCTTGGTCTTTATGGAAGAGGCTCATATGTTATCTTTTTTCCCATTGGCAAGAAACTGCAATTTAAGCTGAGCAAACCCAAGAAAGCTCTGTCTGAACTGGTGTTTCAAGATCTCAGAGTTTAAGTACATTATAAATTCTTGTGTTGACTTCCACACATGGCACTGAAATAGATGTTTTTCATAGTTACTTTAAATTCTATCCTGATAAGCAGTAGTGAACTAGTTACTCTGTAAATTAATTTGACAATATTTTATAATACAAATTACCTACCAGGCTTACCGAAAGCCAAGTATTTTATAAAATCCTCATGTATTCAATATGTTTTGTATATTCCATGTATGCTGATGACTACTTTTATTCTTACAAAATATCTTAGCTGAAACATTCACTTCCTTGATTTCAGGAGCTGATGCTGTGGAGGCCCTGTGTAAGAGATTTGAAGTGAGGGCAAGTGAAGGTGGAAAAGTATTGTTTTCTGCAGATGAAGATGAGATTGTCATTGGAGCCGACAGACTGAAAGTAACAGGTAAGGTAATAATAAGGTTTCGAAATGGATGTAAACTTTTGGGGCTTTTGGTTTGTTTGTTTGTTTGTTTGTTTTTTAATACCTGTAGTAATAATTAATCTGTCATTCTTCTACAAAATTTTCATCCACTGGAGAGGAAGAAGTCTTCTCATCATCAGTGATTGTTTGACCAACCAAAAGACTTTGCACACAATTCCTCTAAAGGCAGATTTGAATTTAAACTCTGCAGGACCAACTATGGTACAAATCACCCTTACCACAGTGATTTGGCTTTTATATGTTACCATTAAGCATTGTTTTGTGGTACCTATGCCATTTGTTTAGGTAATGCCTCTTCACAATGATAAAAACTATTGTTATATGGTATGACCTTTGTTTTTTCTGTATCCAAAGTACCAAGTCTAACTTCCATGTGAATTAAGGGTGTGTACACTGCTTTACTTTAGGAGGCTCAGCTGAAGTGTAGTAAGTAGAAACTTTGTCTTGAATATTTGTTCAATAAAATAAGAAAAATAATTCTAATTGGCATTTACTGTCATAATTACATATATGTATATATTACTAATTCATTTAATATTAGAAATGTGTGAGCTTATTAAAAAAAAAAAAACAACAAACAAACAAAAAAAAAACCCCAAAAAAGCGGATACCTAAGTTTGTTTTAGATGAATGCTTTAACTTGGACTGCTTAATAAAATCTTACCTGAACTTAGGTTGGACTTGAGCTATCCACTCATAATCGAGAATAAGATACAAAACTTGAATTGCTTCACCAGTCAGGGGTGTTTAGCTTTAGGTCAGTCTATATCTGGGGATGCCTGCTTTAGAGAGTTTGAAATCAACCTACTAGTTTGAAAGTTCAATTGTGTAGAAAGTATAAGATGGTTCTGGTTTATGATTATTGTGATAAGATATCCCTTTCTGGTCTGTAAAATGTAAGAAATGCATTATCAGCAACTTTAAACATTTTAAAAAGAAATATTAGGTAGTTCTACTTCTGTGTAATGCCAGATATAGCATTAACATAGATCCAGGAAGTCCAGAGTCAACCTATGACTGAACTTTCTTCATAAGCCTCGAGATGGTTGCTTGGCAGTATATGTGGGATAACTTTTCTTCCTCCTTCATTCCTATCTGACCTCTGTCTATCTTCTCTAGCCAAGCAATCTTTTTTAATACTGCTAAGCCAAAAGAAAAGGCTTTTACAAGCAGGCAGTTTAGTGATGTTGCGGTATCCAATATAATCCACTAAATTGTACTGGTTTACCACATGTGGGATTAGGAGAGGGAGACATCAGTGTTTTGTTGAGTCAACAGCAATTCTTCATAGATAGTAGTTGTACAAGAGTTTTACCATAGTAAAACCTAAGACAATAACTGGAATAACACATGAAGAAAAAAGACAATGATACTGAATCCTGCTAAGGTTCAAACTTGTTCAGAATATTAAATACTGAGAAAGTTAATCTTAAACATACAATCCACACAGGAGATTTCAAAGTATCTATCATAAGCTAAAAAATAAACCATCTTACAAATGGCACTGAGGATTATATTTCCTGTCATTAAGAAATGCAATCATAAGTTGTAGATGTCATGGTAATTTTTTTTAATCAGACTTCAAAAGCAAAGCACTGCTCAACTGTCTTCAACTTCAAAGTGGCTTGAGTTCCCACAGCACCTGTTGACATCAGTGGCATAGAAAGTAGAACAACTAATGAAAAATTTATTCAGTGATGCTTAGCATGGGATATAAGATTGTTCCTTGTGAAAAGAACAGGTTTTCCTCCTTAATTCAAGACATACACTTGACTGCATGTGTATTTATATTAAGTTCCCCGGCCCAAATTAAAAAAAAAGAAGAAGAAAAAAAAAAAAGAGTAGAGGCTGGGAAAACCTAAGTTAATACTGAGTTTCAGGGATTACTGTATACCTGTTGAGTCCTACCAGAGAATCTTACTACCAGAGTTGTTTGTACAGGTATCTGATTTTCCTTCTGTGGCTAAAATGAAAAATAAACAAGAGTTAGGATTGAATTTTCAAAGAAATTCTTTTACTGAACTAGAAAAATTATTTTAGGGTTAAAACAATAAAAACATTCACTTTACTTGCGCACACACACAAAAAGAAAGCTCTAAGCAGCATTTAAATATCATAAAGAAAATATGCATATTGGAGGATTTATCCGGTTCTAAGTGTTGCCATTTACATCATGAAGTTAAATACAAATTGTATTCCATTAAACAGCCTAATGTCCAACATTTTGGGCAATTTCTTCAGAAAAATTTTTTAAGGTGTTTTGTAATTGTAAGTTGAAAAAATAATTTACTTTTAAAAAACACTTGAAAAATATTTTCTTCTTTTGTGTTTATTCAAAAGTAATTTAATGAATATGGGATCATTCTTTCTAATCTCTGGATAATCATCTTGTCTTGAAATCAGGTTTCATTAGTAAACTATCTTATAATGAGGCTATAAAAGGCTAGTTTCAAAATTTTATGCTTTAAATCCCTAGGGCCCACTTTAGATTAACCCTTCCGTCATCTTGTTAGAGAAGAAAAATATTATCCCACAGAATTAAGAGTATTAGATTTCTAAATGAATGAGCATTTCTGAAAGGCTTAGATGGAATAACATCATATACCAATTTCTGTATCCCTAAAAGGCTTTTTGCAGCTAAGTACTAATCTGCAGCCAAATAATAAAGCTATAATGAAACATCTCCGCTTTACTGTTGACTTCAGTCTAAAGCTGAAATTATTTAGCATAGATTTCCCAATGGAGACTAAAAGTTGTATGATCCATGCAAGCTCAAGAAAAGTATTTTTAAAAAAAAATCTCCAGAAGGGTAAGAAAAGAAAAAATTCTATCTTTATGGAAAAATAAAATAACAAAATCTTTCTTTCATACAGTAGCTCTCTGAATTTTGTCCAAAGATTGTGTGATACCTTTAAATTCTTCAGCAAACACATGAAAGGTGATGAGTCCCTGTGAGTTGCATCAATCAGATTGCATTACTCTATATGGCATGATATGACTGATGAAACCTGGCAAGGCATCATAATGTCAAACATCAACCAGAAATTTTTTTTAGTGTATTTTCTCAAGCCTGTGTTTTGATAATCATGGTGCCTTGGGGTGAATAGAGGAAAGGAGTTATGGAAGAACAGAGAAAACAAAAAATGAATATCAAAAAGCAAAAATAAACTGCGCTTATTTGGAGAAGAAACTCTCACATGTAGTTATTTAAGTGGGGTACTACAATGAAAACCTGATTTTATTTTCTTGCTTAGCTGTCAAAAGTGTCTCTTTGGAAACACTTCACTGTGAATGGGTCCAATAAATGATGCATTTTGGTAATTAATTTTCTAAAGCATGCCATTTCATGGGCAGTTATAAACTACTATGACAATGTGGGATTTATTTTATATGATTTTTTCTCAGTTCAGAAGAATGCTTTTGTAATGTACTGCTTTAAAAAGCAATCTATCATAAGGCAGTATAAGAAATTCTTGATTAATAAAAACTTGAAAGATTAAGTTTCCAGTTTCTCATTGATTATTTTTGTAGCATTTTCATTTGTAAATTTTTATATAAGCAGCCTATTCCTGGGAGAAAGGTATAGTAGAAACATGCTAGTAATCCAGATATTAATATATTTCGCAGATAAGAAAATATGGAGTCAGAAGTAGTACTTTTTCTTTTAGAGATATTGCAGCTATATATTTCCCTTTTAAGGGTCTCTCACTTTAAAATTAGGCAGTTGGCTGATTTAATTTAGACTTCTTACTCTTTCTTCCATCATTATGTTTGCTTTTTCTTTTAACTGTGTTAGGTCTTTTCTACTGTATCATTCAAGGAAAGAATAAAAAAGATTCAACCTTTGCTTTGTGCCCCTTTGTACAGGGATCTCTCTTACCACCAAGCTTAACATGTGTCATAGAGCTTTGTAGGGAGGGAAGTGAAAGGCATGATGAAGTAAACATACTGCTGAAGAGCTGGGAAAGAAGCAGGAATAAGGAGCTGAGCTTCTGGTGGGCTCACAGGTTCCTTTCTGCACATGGTTAAACATTTCTCCATCCCTTATATTCACCCTGTCCCAATGAATGGACCACATCTATAGCATTGTGGAGTCTTCTTCGCTCCTCCTGCAGTTACAGAGCAAGAGTATCTGTTTGACTTTTACTTCTGTTATTTAAATCTTAATACAAAGTTTTCTGCCCTATGCTTTTACTTCATATCTCTTTTAATTGCAATACCATCTCTCTAAGATATTCTTGTAGCAGAACTTGAAAACACTGTATTGGTCACACTTGGTGAGAGTACAAGCATATATCGTGACTCTGCTTTATCCTGCCAGAGTACTTTTGAGAAAACAGATTAAGAAGGCCTAGCTTAATATACATTTTTCTGAGACACAGCTACGAAAGACGGTTGTAATTCTTTCTATAAAAATTTACACTTTTTTCTTAATCCAAACTTGTAGTTAGCAGCTGTATAAGAAATACTAAGCAAAGTGGAGGCTGTCTAGTTATATTCAAAGGAAAACTACTTATTTTAGACAATGTAACAGGTTTTTTTCTCCTCTGACTTTTGAGGTGGTTTGCTCAGTTAAGGGTAAAAACACATTATCAGAAACTTCTCTTTTCCATTAAACTGACAATGTTTTACTCAAATTATACAAACATTTTGCTTTTTTGAAAAGTATTTCTTTCTCTCTGATTTTTGAAGAAGAGACTGCAATTTAATTCTCGTATTGTCTCCTACATGTTCTTCTGATCTCTATAATTCTTTCAGACTTAGCTATAGTGTTCTTTATTTAACCATGGTTTTGTCTCTAACCCTTCTTCCAGGACCCATAAAAACAATAGCATAACTTGATTTGTTACAGGTTTAGGTACCACCTTCTAAAGCAGTTATACTTGCACATGTGACTTTTTTATTAATCATGTTTATAAAAGGCAAGGCAAAAATGGATTTGCAAATTAAACCACATAGGTAGGTCTTCCATCAGAAGCCATTGCTGTTCTGCAGTCAAATCCAATTATGTTTTCTAGATGCAGCAAATAAGCTGAATCACTTTTTCTGAATAACCCAGTCTAGATTGTTTGGAAAATATTACTCACCTTTATGGAGAATTAATTTATTTTGTTTCCTATTACTTTCTTAACTGCTGGCTTATTTTCTTTCATCCCTTATTGCTGCATGTCTGACTGGTATCTGTTTTAGCACAGGACCTGAACTCCTGCTAATTCAAAGTTTGTCAGTTAATGTTTTACCAAGATTTTAGTAATAGCTCTGTAGAGTTCGACTGCTTGCATAATTTATTGAAACACAAAACTTTTCAGATATATGGAGCTCCATGTCTGTATTGTGTGAGCTGATATAATTAGTTGAAGAACACTTTGTTTCCATATTTCAAACATAATAATAGATATCATCGTGGGAATTGCAATTGTAATAAGGCTTGCACATAGTTGCTAGCAGTAGTAGGAGAAAAAAAAAGAAAAAGCATAAAAACTTTGCAGACCGTTACGACTTGCAATGAGCCTTCTTCCTTGTCGAATAGCAAAGTTATGTAGAAAGACAGAAGTCGGAGAAGGACAGGAGTTAGCATACTTCAGTTTTAACGGAAACTTTCTCACATTAGTAGCAGGACATGTGTAGGTCAAATCTACTTTGACACCAGAACAGTGTTAAGGGAAAATCTGTGAAGGGCTGCAAGTATCTTTTTCGTTACACTAAAGTATATGCTTATAGTGGGTTCAGTATGGGTTTGATCAGAGCCATTTACTTTACTACATGAAAGATGAGAGCCTTGATGTATCAAGGAAACTTCAGAAGATACCTACATACTTATATTCTAATAATATTCTAACAATATCCAGAATTAACATGCAGAGGAGTGCATCAGTACCTAGGTTTGATTTTAAGATTAATCTGTAAGACTGTGAGTCTGCAGGTCATTGAAATTTAGAAAGGTCTTCCAGAGTAGTTAAAAGGAAATGATGAAGTAGAAATATGGCTTATGGCTATAAAAAGAAAATATGACAGAAATATGAGGAAATATATGTGAATTGCAAATTAGGTTGGAAAAGTAGAAATAAAATATTTATAACAAGTACTGAAGTGTAGAAGAATAAATGATTATTTGATGTATGTTTTTATTACAGTAGGCGTATATCTAGTGCCTTCAGAAGCTGAATAGGAATTTCAGTATGAATGGGAAAGAAGATCTTGGATTTGCCACATTCAGTTGGTGGATTGTCATTCAGGACAGATGGAGTTTGGAGAGTGGAGTGGCACAAGATGAAGGGAAGCACTTAATCACTTTAAGCTGGCTTACGCAGCCAAATTATGTGACTGCAGTAAAACTACTGTATTTGATGTTATAATAAAAAGATAAACCCTTAAGTAGATAATGCCAGACTCTCAGTACTCTGAACACTGAATGAACCAGAATTCTTTTATCATCATCTGTCAGTAACAAAAATGCATTACATATATAGAATTTCTGTGTTTCCTCAGTAATGACTACATTAATATGTACCCTAAAATGTACTGGAATAATAAGGTTTCTGATAAGCTTATTTAGATCTCAAGGAAGCACTTAATGTCCAGATTTGTCCGTATGAGAACTCTGACTGAAAGATAATATTATTGCAGAAGTCTAACCTCTTGGCAACAGAGCAACCTGTCAGAGCATTACTCTTGAGGTACAACTATAGAGCTGATTACAAGCAGATATACGTGAGCTCCAAGCTGTCTATGAACTGGAAGTTTTATAGGCAGGCTAAAAGTGGTGAGACTAAATAAATAAATTTCTTATCCGGGAGATTGCACAAATAGATCTATATCTTCTAGTTAAGGGTAGAATGCATCCAGCTATCTCAGATTACAACTGTGTAAACTTACATCAGCCTGCAGGTGACTATGTAGATTGTTGGGGGATGACATTGTCCTAAGGATAATAACCGTTTGTTTGCAAAAGAAAGATTTTGATTTTTGGGGACTTAAACAAAACCATTCCAAGGAACAGAATGATTGGTCTCAGGAATGTATGTAAAGAGAAAGAAACTTGATAAAAGAAGTTTCTCTGAAAAAGCAGACGAACATGCAAGCAGTTCTGCAAGCCCAGGAAAATATGTTCAATTTCTTACAGCCTTTCTACTGAAAAATACTCAACAAGGCTGTTTATAGACAGAGACATAGAAGGAGCGAGCATATAGTCAGGCAAGAGAAAGGAAAAGGAAGGGAAAAAAAACCAGCAAAATGACACTCTTTTGATGTTTAGGTAGAGGAAAATCATCCTCTACCTAGAGTCAACCTTTCTGTAATCCATGCTTTCTGAATGCCTCTCCTTCCATATTCAGCTTTTTATTTCTTCTTTTTTCAGGATAACATCAGTTATAAGAGCAGACAGATTTCAATCCTTTCCTCTCCTTCTGGGCTGTAATCTATTTAATTCTATTAAATAGGGCTTATGTTTTTGAGCTGATTCTGTACTTGTCTGAGCTCTTCCTCTGCAGAACACAACCAGTAGCTTCCAAAGTTAGTGAAGAGACTATTCACTCTGTTCTGGTACAGGGTAGTATTGATCCAGAGACTGGTTCTAACTTCCAGATTGAATCTGGTTTTTGGGTTAAACCTTTGACACCAAGATTAAGATATTGGATATTTGTGACCAATGTTAGAATGAATATTTTGGGGAAAAACTGCCAATATCTACTTCCTATTCCCAATCATATTCCACATTCCCTGTTGAAGGACTGTGCGGAGTCCAGAGATGCAATTTAAAGTAGTTCTAGTTTTGAAGAGTCTGAATTGCATGATACCAGGCAAATCCACATGGCCTTTGTAAGGGTCAAAGCCCAGTGGAAAATTGCCCCATTATTAGTAAGCTGAAATAACTCTTAAATCAAACCAAACCAGCTTGTTTGGAAAACACACACTAAACATTCAGAAGGTTTTGATGCAGGAAGTGGATATGAATTGGGTTCAGATTTTGTAGTAAAATTCTAATTCTTAAAACCTGAGCTAAGCCTGTGACTCACATGCCCTCAGGCTTTGGTAGTTTTGGAAATGCACATTTAAATTACAGCAGTCAGAACCATCACTATTTTTAAGATACAGCTACTCACAGGAGGGAAAGGTGAATCATAAAGGCATTCCCATTTTCTTTTTTTTGCCTTAAAGTACTTGCTTGTGAGTTATTTCTGCCTGGAAACAAAATTCTGTTGTTGGAGATAAGGGTCAGGCTGCAAAGCAAGGTAGGATTTAGGTTCAAGGAAAAGTGTATTTGGCTCCAAAGACTCATCCTATAATGATGACACTACAGGCCAAAAATATCTTGCTTTGTCCTGGAAGAGTATTCTCATTAGATGCTAGAAAATGAGATCATTTGGATTTGAATTTGTAAAGCCTTCAGAATAGGAGGAATACTATTAAATTTATAGGAACTATTGCAGGCATCTGACTTTTCCCAAACAATATAGAGACGTACCTTTTAGTGTGAGCCATGTAATACATGTCAGAACTGCACTTTGTTTTCTCTGAATCCTATCTGAAACCACTACAAAGTGGCTTTTTTATTTTTATCCAACCTTAAGGCAAATTTTTCACCCAAATTGCAATGCAAGCTAATGTATTTAGTAGCCGTAAACTGCATGGTGAAATTATACAAGAGTATGTCATGACATACATCATACTTTCAAAACTTATGTGAATGAAAGAGAAGATATTGACTCTAAATTTAGGTAGGAATCAGCAGAAAGAATAAATACAAAAATCTTCAGAGGGAGGTACTGTTTGAGTCCATGGCAGTCACAGTTTGAAACAAAGCTTTACTCAGAGGAAAAGTTAGCAGATTTCCACCGGTAACATCTCAGACTTCACTGTTATCTGTAGATCTGTTTACAAAGCAGGTATGCAGTCAAAGCTATGAAGAACTTACATTCAAATAATTTCTGCTCTGCAATACATCTCAAAGCTTATTCACAGCAGACTCCTATAAGCTAGGAATAATTTCACCCACAGGAAGCAACCCTAGAAAAAAAATTGTATCACCCATGAAAATATGGCCTTTGGCCTTCAATCTACGTTGTGAATTTAAATTCCTATCCTCATTGTGGCTAATGACGAGTTTACATTGCACAGTGTCTGACAGCATTAAATTCACCACACCGAGGCACAAACATAATAAGTCATCATTTGGCTCTAGAAAAATATCATCAATGTATATAGGCCTTTGTATTTGAATTAAAAGTATATAACAATGTGGCTTTGCTCAAGATTCAGAAAGTACAGAAGTGTGTACATGTGTATAAAGATTAAGAAGTGTAGATAGAAATGTATAACAATTCAGAATGGGTAATGTAGATTCCAGAAGGAAGAGTGGCAAAAATCAACATATATTCTATAAAAGAAATTAATTATATGTGGTAAGAATCATCTCATAAAAAGAGAAGGAAGTAAAAAACCTCAACATCCAGGCAGAAATGGATGCATCTGAAGAATGTACAACTGCTCTGACATTCAAAATGCAAATGGATTTATACTTCATGGGTACTGATGAAAGAGCAAAGAACCTGTGTGGTAGTGTTGACCACCAAACCAAAAAGATTATACAGATGAAGTTTTTTATAAACAAAAAGAATCATCTAATGCACAGGGCCTGATGACAGCATTTTGGAATGTTTGGGGGCTTCTTGTTTCCTTTAACTACAGAAACAGATTTCTGTTAGGAAAAAAAGTGATCAAGATGCAGATTGTACAAAAGATTTATAGATTATAAGGATGGCACAGTGTTGAAAAAGTAATATAAGGAGTGTTGCTGATCAGTGGGGAGGAATTGAGAATGTGAAGGTGGAATGAAATCTGAGAGAGGGCAACTACCATGTAATGACAACATCCCCTGTTTGAAAGTCACAGGGAAAGACAACGGCAAAACAAAAATCAAATTGACCTCCAGAGGTCAATTTTAAAACCTCTGAGAATTCCTAAGGTGCACTGGAGTCCTCAGAAAACGAGTTAGGAAACATTTTGGATCAGAAGCTGAAGAGCATTATGTGATGCAAGAAAGTCAAATATGAAGCTAGAATGTGTAAACAGGAGTAGAGACTGCAGATCTTCTAGCCTGTTCAACATTGGCAAGGTCCTCTCCAAAGTGCTTAGTCCAGTTTGGTGTACCATTGTTCAGTAAACAACCCGATAGAATCCAGAGCCATGAGATTGATTAGCTGTCCAGAAGCATGATCTCAGGGAAGAGAGAAAAAGATGGTGCTGTTCAGCTTGAAGAAAAAATTATCAAAGGGAATATGATATCAGTCTTGAGGCCTTGAGAAACAGCCTGTTGAAAAACAAGGGAAGCTCTCTGTAAGTTAAAAAAGAAAAACAAGACTTTTTTAATGGAAACAATAGTGAAATACTGGAATAGTTTGGCTGTAGAGCATGTAGAATTACCTTTTCTTCTGCAGAACAAATTATACCAACATCTGTTGAAGATGAGCTGGTTGATCCTGATTTGGTTTTGAACTTAATGATCATAGCAAGGAATGAGCCCTAGAGGAGATCAGATATTTTTTCTTTTTATCTCTAGTCACAAGCAAAATAATATAAATTCAGTAAAATTTGTTCTTTCTAACCTTAGGAGTAATGTCCTACTCTTTGAAGCTATCACTATTATAGGCAGGCACCACTTATAAGTTTGTGCTTGTTTAAAAGAAGACTTCTCTATATTAATTTTATTTTAAAGGTTGCATGTAGCTGTATTATTCACATATAATTGTTTATTACGTTAAATAATTTTAAGTGTTTCATATTATTTATTATTGCATTTTAATACTTTATGACTGACTAATATTTGGGGCTTTTTTGAGCTTTTATTTATCAGAACAATCAGTCACTACAGGAACCATGCCTCACACTTGAACTTATACCAAAAATCATAAAAATTTTTACATAAAAAACAAAAGTATTTTTGTGGGAGAATCATTTAAAGTTGATAAATGTAATGTGCATATTATTTACTAAGACCTTATAGAAAATGTGAAATTAGAAGATTATATGAGGTTTTTCTGTAAAACACTTAGCAAGATTAGATGGAGATTGCAGACAATTTAACAAGGTCAATTATGTTTCAGTAATGTCTAGAAGGTTCCAGTATAACAATACGCTGTTGTTGTTGTTCTACATGCAACACTGATAGAAGAATCAGAATTCTGGCAGAAATTTACAGCAGAAGATTCTTACTAGCGTGTTAGATACAGTCCTCTTCATAGTAGTTTTATTTATATTCTTTAAGGGTCTTTTTAGCTATAATACAGAGTTTAGTATGAAAAAAAACAGTTGGGTAGCATGACCAAAAAAGACATAAGTATATGCACTTGCACCTAGCTCTCCATTTGTATCTCTAACTAACCACTCACGAAACCTATCAATTACAAAACTCTCATTTTGACTTTTGCATAAAAGTGTTTGTGTTCAAGCTAAGTGTAAACTTCTTTTTTTCTCTTTTACAAAGTAAAAGAAAAACAACAGCAAATAATTGTATTCATTTCTTAAGATTTTCCTTTTCATTAAACAGAGGAACACTGAAGTCTCTCTGTGAATCCCTAGCAAGTCATAGCACAATGGGGCATTACGAGAGGGGTGGAATATCCTTCTGCTATAGAAGGAAGGGCATGCATCCCCAATCAAGGTCCAGCAAGTAGTGTTTGTACTGCCATACAACCAGCAACTACTTTCTTGGCTTTCTCTGCTGCCTTTCAGCATGTGCTTTCAGAGACAGGCAAGCTATTTACCAGCTCTACTGTCTGTGCTTCATGTACGCTTAACACCTTTGCTCTGACTTGTTCCGGGGAAGTCCTTCAGAGTTCTCATCCCTTCTACATGGCTGTTGACCTGTCACAGGTTGACCATTTCTGTCAACCAGTGACTGGTCAACAGCTTTATTTCTTTACCCCCATGAATACTTTTGTTTCTTGGGAGACCTGTCATTAAGATGAGCACAAGTCTTTCGGATAGAGCAGAACTTCATTATGTCCTACCACTCCTATTCAAAATTCTTCCATCTACCAGCCAAATCAGTTTTTCCCAGCAGGCACTTCTCCAAGGGGAAGCCTGCTTTTTCTGAGACCCGATCATCAGACAAGAATCTCAAGGTAAGTCTAAATAGTGTATGGGGATGTAAACAAGTTTTCCCCTTACTTGAAATCTAACTAAACACAATCTAGCCTGAATGGTCTTGAAACTGCTAATTGCATTGGTGTAGACCCGAGTCTGACTGAATTTCCCTTTATTCTCTGCAGCTATGTGATACTGTCTTTATGCCTAGTCAGGTATTCCTGGTGTAGAAACACATCCTCCATAGACCTTCTTCTACTTTGCCCTCTCTTGTAATCAATCCTTGAAGCTTTTCAAATGGGCTTCCCAGATCACAACGAGCATCCTTCTTGGTGAACCCCTCTCAATTTCTTCAGACCTCAGCTAGTCTCTTTCTTTAAGGAATTAATTTCTTTCTTCCTCTTACCTCTTTCTTAGACTTTAATTCCTAAATTTGGGTGTCACCTGGTCATTTAGGTCCAGGTAAATTGAACACAACAGGGACAGTAATATTATAGTCATAGGACTGATCTTAGGGCCCCTGACAGCCTAGCCTCTCCAAATGCACAAATATCACCAGACTCAGACAAGCTTCTAAGAATAGAACTAATACATTTTTTTAAAAATTGTGTTAAGCAGTTCCACTGTAGAAATGGGTGACTTTCCAGCTGTGAAACATCTGTGAACAAATTGCATTTATCTTGTATTTAATTGTTTGAATTTCAGTAATCAATTTATGATGATGATTTGATCATGATTACTTTTTTGTATCCTTGTTAGGATTTGAAATCCAAGCTCTTTTGACATAAGAACTATGTTTGTTTCATTATTGGATAAACTTAATCCTTGGAATTTAGTTGCCTGTGCAAAACTTGTAATTAAAATGCCAAGATTTATTTTGCCATACTCATTTTCAAAGCATTATGATAGCAAACATACTTGTCAGTAAATACATTCTATAGAAAATTTACTGAAAGCAAATATAAAGCAGATCATGATGCTTCTCCATCCTTGCCAGCCCCCGTCAACTGGAACTAGTACCCTGGAGCTTGAAATCAGCGTAAGGTTTGCCTTTTAATTGTTCAGGAGCAAGAATGAGCCCTGAATGAATAAACTAAATTGTTGCTTAAGTTCTCCAAAGTTTTTTAAAAGCAGCTATGAATTATATAGATTGTTATAATACACATATTTCTCACCCATGGTTTGTCATTTTAGTTGCCTCATTGGTTTGAGCACTTTTACATTTTTAAGAGCTACATTGCCCATCCTTTGGGTTTGAATTTGCAAGACCAATAGCTAAGCTATCTGGCAGTAATCTTACATTTAAATGTGTCCTTGAATTTTGGTCCTCTGAGTTGTACCACTGAAGCTAAAGCATACAATGAGCAATTTTGCAAGACTGGAGTAATAAATAGTTCTGAGGATCTTGGACAATGGCTGAGATTTTATTGAATCACTTTGTTTTCCTTCTGCACTAATCAGTATCCCCATTTATTAATTTATAAATAATCTAGCAAGGACCTCTTCCTATTTCATGTTTAAACTCCTTGGGGAAAAATTATCTTTTCACTTTCCTTCTCTGCTTTTCAATTAATCTACTTTTCACTAGCATATACTTTATGCTTGATACATTTCTAAAAGTCATTCTCATTAGTTTCATTGTCATTTCTAGTTTTTATTATTTTTTCCAAAAGCGTTAAATTTTTACTCTTTTTTTACATTATTATTTCATACTGTGCATTTGTGCATAGGACAGTGTGCAATTAATATATATTTTTTTCTTTGAGTGATCTCCTGTCAGGTCTTATTAACTATATTTGGTTTACTTGAACTGAGGTACAGAGTTTTGGGATATTCCATTCCAAACCTAGGCGATCAGAGCTAATCTAGGAATGCAGACTTTTTGGTTCCTGTTTGAATAAATGCTGTTACAGTCAAGTACACTGGTCCAAACTGTATGCTTTGATGAGGTGGGCATTCCTAGGTATGATACTGAGCAAAGTTAGTGCCAAACTGCAGTGTTTTGAAACAAAAAGCAACACTACAAAACAGTGTCATTTCACAGGATTAATTCACAAAATGGCATTAGAACTGTATGAATGGAAGAACACACAACAAATGTGGCTGGTTTTGATCATATCTTGGCAAAGTAAAGCATCCATGGTTAACCACGCTGACATTCTAAAGTAACACTATACAGCTACCTTTTCATCTTACTGGAGAGAAAATGAAAATAATTTGGTTTGGGCCATAAAAAGAGACCATTCTGTTGTCCTTTATTTCCTTCTGTGTACAGTTCCTCTTTGCATAGGGGATTTTCCCATACTTCTATTTTAGAAGTTAGTTACTTTTGGTGTGTATTTTCAACTTCACTTTTGAGTAAGATTCTGTACAGTGAGGGGAATATGAGAAAGCTACATGAATAAGTACACTTCACTACAAGAAGGGATAGGATGAATGAGCTTAGCAAGGCAAATCAATTAGAGACCTCTCCTTTCAGAAATCATCATACTGGAGTTGGTAGCCCACACTAAAACCTCCATGTCAATGTTTCCTGATGGTGTATGTTACATTCATAGATAAACTGAGGTGAACATGCGTACCATAAATTTTACTGTTTTGATATACAAAGAACAATTGTATTGATCCTGTCAATGGTAATATCAGTAATATGTATAGTGGGATATGTTTTTCTAGCTGTTCCTACTTAGAAAGCATTAGAATTCAGCATTATGGTAACTGTACTTTAGCAAATATCCTGCTTTTCATTGAAGCTATTAGATAGCAGGTTTGTAAAACATTTGAAACATATTTTGTGAGCATGCTAGGAAAAGACTGTTAGAGCATAGATCTAAGCGCACACGTACACACACACACAAAATCATGCACACACAAATGCCTTTCAGTTCTTCCTGGCAGCCTTATTCCTTTACAAATGCCAAAATGTCATTTAGCTCAAGTGGAGACTTTGCCCTTAAGTCATCATCACTCTAAACCAATCTGATACATAAAGTGTGATAGAAGTGACAGCAAGTACTATAGGTTACACCACTTACAGTGTCACTTGGAATAGTGCTTTTTCAAGTCCTTTTTCTGCATCTTTTTCTGCAAAGCAAGTATGTTATGGTGGTCAAAGGTCTAGGTATAGCAGCACGTAAAGCTTTCAAAGTACCTAGACATCACGCTAAGACACAATATCAACAAAGCAAAACATTGGCGGTATCCGAATGCTAAGTTTGTTTGAAAAAGTCCTTTCCCAATTTATGGTCGAATGCAGGAGGTGGGATTGGTAGTTACATCTGAAAGTCTTTTCTCATTACACATCAAAGGGAAACACCTTTTTTAAAAATACTCATTTTCATATCAAGCACACCAGTTGTATTATTTTTGCTATTTTTATCTTAGCAGCATTACCAAATGATGGACTACTTTTTTAATCTGTTTTTACACTCTCAGTGTGGAGCAGAGAAAACGCAATAGATAAAGCATACTGTGCAGAAAGAGTATTTATCAACAAGTTTGTTTCATGTTTTAGCTGTCAGGACTGTTTTCAGGCTTTTTATAGTTGCAATTTTTTTTCTTCTCACTGTCATTCTTGGCCTTGCCTCCCTGGTTTATATTTAGATTTAGGATGAAAGCAAAAGACCAATTAGAGTTTCTGAATTTGAAGTTTTAATGAAAATACTCTTTTTTTTCTTCATGACAGCAAAACTAACAGTAGTAAAACAATTTCATTTTGGCAAAGCATTAATGTGAAAAATTAGTATAGATATTAAAAGGAACCTTTAATACAAAGCAAGGAAAGGAGCAGAGGGAGTATCCTGCTGAAAAAAGCAGAACATATTACTTACAGTGTTAAGAGGCCAGAGGGAGACTAAAGGACAAGGAAGATTGAATCTAGAAGAAATAAATTCCTTTGGAAGGTTTAATATAAGAATAGAGATCTTTCCAAGTAAGGTTCTCTTCAGTAAAAGCTGAAAGGCTGGACTGGTAAGCATCATGACAGTTTGTTGACTAGATAATACAGGGAAATACCTCTTAGAGTTGATCTGAAGATAATGCAAAGTAAGGATGGTTTTCCTTTTTGTCTCTCAACCTATCTCTGAACCTGGTAAGGTCTTTTGTTGATAGCTGGATGTATGAAACATATTCTTTCTGTAATTTTAACTTAAAAATGGTAAAGCAAAAGAATTGGTTTCACGATGACTGTCAAATTGTAGGACGTTCTGTTCCCTAGATATGACAATCCTGGTACCCAGTGTTCAGTATTCTCTTCTGAAACTGCCTGAACATAATGTAGTTTAATGTCTAAGAGGATGTGAACAACAGGTTTCTCTGGCAGCTGATCCCACCAAATTTTCATGCAGAAGTAAAGCCTGCTTTGCTAATTTTAGCCAGACATGCCTTGGTATGTAGCAAGGCAACGAAAAGTGCTTAAAACTTAAAAGTCTTATGGTGAATTTATGTTAGGTGTATTACAACAGTGATGAGAGTGTGATTTTTGAGTCTCTCCTGACTCACAAACAGTAAAAGAGCAAAAACTAGACTAGGGCTATGCCACAAGACTCACAGCAGAGCTGGGCTGTTACAAGGTTTGCCAGGTAATCTGAATTGTGGTTGTAATCTGAGTCCTGATACTGCTCCTTGGTGACACAGAAGGGAGCATTGAGACCGGCACTGATAAATTACTCTGTGACCAGCTCAGTCCCATCTTGAAAATGGAGTGGTAGGTCTAGCAGTAAATTACTGCCATAAACCCTCTTCCCGCAGCCTCTGCAAGGTATGTGGCAACTCTCTTGTGGTTCTTGCCTGCAAAAACATCCGAGTCTTTGGCAAAAGATGTGTATTTCAGCCAATTTTAGCATATTGCAGTATGCTTTAGTATCTTGTCCTTTCCTGCAGAAAATATGGTGTCTTTCCTGTGATTAATACAGATCACATATAGGCATGCGTTTGCTAACATGACCGTTGGTGCTTTACAATCATTGCAGTTTATTGATTTGAAATACACCTGCTTCCATTTTGTTGCTAAATTAAAAGGCTTGCTTCACTGCTATGCTGACTTGAAGGTGAGAATATTAAGTGACAAAATTACTGTTGCACATTCACCCTCTCTCTCACAGCTGCAGAATTTCCATTTAAAACTGCAGTAAAGACTTACCAAAGTTAAGTCATTTGCCCTTTTGCATTGCAGTAATGCCAGGGTTGAATGTGCTGTATTCATCTGTGTAATTTACTTCTAGAGAGAAACCAGAATATTAATAAAGAGCAGGAATAAAAAGACAGTCATAATAGGTGATAATCAAGATAACTAGTGGTAATATCAAATAGAAAGTTTTTAACAACCTTGTGAGGGACTGATATTATAGCTTCATTTTATTTCTCATATCTGCAAAAAAAATTATGACTTTCAATAAATGGAGTTACTAATATTTTTGTTTCATTTTGGTCTAATAGGCACCAAAATGTATTCTATCAACATATCTCCATTTCAGCGCTGTAGAAATACATGTGAGGATTCTTCTCATATTTTCACTTTTTCATGAATTCAAAAGTATTTGAAGGCATTTTTACAATGACTTTTTAAATACGTACTATATACTTTCATATGATGGACTTTTATATGTGTATTAGTGCCCTCTACAGGGTGCACAAATGCACTTATCTAAATATTTGTTTATAATTCATCCATGGCATGCTAATTCCTATACAGTAAAAATGCTATAGTAGAACTATTTCAGAAATCTGGATAATAGTCCTGCTGCTTTGTGGCTTCCTTTTGCATAAATAAAACAATTTACTAAATTGTAAGAATGCAGCAGTAATTATAACATAATCATAACAACTTGTCAGTATGCTACAGTAATGGTAAAGTACAGAACAGAAATAAATGCACATTTACATATGGCATAAAGAACTGGCCACTAAAACCTATATAAGGCACCCTGTGAATCAGTTTTAATGCTAAGGGTAACTTAGATGACTTCTGTTATAGTTAAAGTGAGATTTCTAAACAAGCTTTCCCAATTTAGATAAAATTCAGATGTGTCAACTGCTGACCAGATGTTGAATGCACAAGTTTCAAGGTGGTTAGGTTGTGTGCATTGTTGCTGTAGTCTCAGTCCAGTATTGGTAGTTAACTAACCTCTAGAGATGCTAATTTCTCTTTTTTTGGCTATAGATAAAATATAAATAATCTGTACTCCTAATTTAGGCAACTAATGAGATGTCTAGACTTAATGGAGAAGATCCTGATAAATTCCTCTGAGCTTTTGACTTTTCAAAATGAAACCATTTATTTATGGATTATCTTAACCGAAGGGCAAATGCCTTTTCTTTTATCAAAAGCTAATCATTAGTTCTTTTGTTTTAGAGTTTTTTGAAGCAAATTGGATAGATATTCCTGACTAGGTTTTGTAGGTAGGCAGCAGTACATTCTAGAATTTTCAGAAAGCTTCAAAATGGGAAATTATCACTGATTGTTCTTGGAACTAGGTGAGAAACAATTTTCTCACGCTCACATTTTTCGCCCTTAAGATTCTAATATTTTTCCGTAGTGTTTTGTACAAATACATGACACTTTGCTTTTAGTAAAAATCAAGATAAAATTATAAGGTAATTTAATTAACCTTGAAGTTAAAGGCTTCATTTTGTACTCGGGATATCCAAGTTCATGTCCCATTCTTTTACATCCCAGGTGAGTCCTCTGATTATGAAGCTATTGACTGTTGTTTGATAGTCCTCTCATTCATTGATTCATTTATTTTTCATCAAGGAAACATCAATTCTGTTTGTAACTGATTAATTATTCAATAGAGCATAAGCCTGAGTGTTCCAAATCCTAGGGTTATCTTCTACAAAAAGTGAAAATACAGTCCTTTTGATCTATTAAATACAAAAATAATCCCATTAAAATTCAATTTTTTGAATGTAGACAAGGACATTTTTTTGTTCTGTGTTCCATTATTGTGAACCCAGAATAATTTACATCATTTTAAGAAAAATGCAAATCCAGACTATCGTATACATCTAGGAAAAGAAGATGATTTTTTGTTTTTTAGGAATTATTTACTGTGAAATCTAAATGTAACCTTTAAATCTATTCATATATCTAGCTATTGTAACTTTTCAAGGAGACTGTATCAATCCAAGCAGAAAGTGGTTGTAGTTAATAATTTTTATTGTCATGTGTATCTCCATATGTCATGCATCACAGGGGAAAAAAGTAAAAGACGTTATGAAAATTATTTTTTAAAACTTGTTCTTTGTAAATCCCTTAGATATTTTTCAATTCTTTCATGTTTTGAAAAAATATTCGATTTTATTATGATTTCTCAGAAGTTTCATTTAAATCTATAGACTTTTTTTCATCCCAGAAGTAGCATTTAGAATAGCTATTTCCAATTATTAATTGAATTATGTTACTACTGTGCTCAGTCCAAATTTTATTCAAATAGATTCACTTTTTCAGCAGAGCAAACCAAGTGGCCAAACAGAGATTTTGGATGTGAACTTTCAAACAAGTATGTGGATGAGCAGCTGAACACATAGGCATAATCCAATTTCATTTGCATTGCAAGACAAGAGGTGTCTTAACTGCCCACCATTAGGAAGCAATGTTTCAAATGTTTGTACTCAACAGAAGTTAAGATGATATTTAAGAAAATAAACACTGACTGTTGCAATTTTGCAAGTATTTCCTGGAGTTGCATTTTGCTTTGATCAAAATTTATCACACTGAAGAAGCTGAATTTTAATTTATTGGGGAACTCATCCTTCTTATCTAAATGAAAGGCTTAGTAGAAGTCTTGCTTTAGAAAGGTTGCCATACAGAAAATATGCATCAAACATTAGTCATGTTCAAGGGCCTTGAGTAATGAATCCAAATAATTCATTTTAGAATTTACTTTTATTAGCAGCTTACCTCTGAAGACTTCGATGCTCATGCTTTAGTTTAGAAGAGAACAGCTGCATCTAGTCAGGCCATACTACAGCTTCGTACCTTAATATACCTCCAGTATGGCCATGACAGTATCAAACCTTCATTATTTAACATTATTCAGTTTTGCTGCTGAGGGACTCTGCAAGATTGAAATCCCAGCAATCATGCCAATCCTACTTACTTTAATTTTAGTTACGTGCACCTCCATAGCAAAAATTCAGTTGCATTGTCCTCTTTTAATACAAGTACCTAGCTAAATTACATTTCAAGCCATTTATTAAAATTGAACGTCTTGAAGAGCTGCGCAATCAACATGTGGTCCAGAAGCTGCATTCTCATGCCTTTGGGTTTCTAATGAGCCCAAGATAAATTATAATAACTGGGCTTTTAAAAAAGAATCAACAAGCATTCTCTGTGGTCTTTTTATGATCATTGATCTGCCTAGTTGAATATATCTGTTTTTTTCAGTCTGGCAGTGATCATCTCTTCAAAGGTCTTAGTGTTGAACAACAGCTAGCTAATCTCACAAAGGCACTTTTAAATTTTAGCTATGTACACATGGTAAAAGAATTAAGAACTGGTATTTTTTATTGCAATTAAACTTTTAGAACATAAAATCTATGTTTTCAAGGTCTCTTCAATGGTAAAGCAATCTTGATTAATTATTCATATTTCTCTGTGAAACCTGTGGATGCTTTAACTTAATAATGAGTTTGCAACAAGTAAAATTGCAAGCTTCAAAAATGATAAATATTTTACAAACTCTTCTTTAAACTCTCTAACTCAGAGGACAAATTGACATTACAGTCTAATACTTGCATAATCTTAGTACTTCATCATATCGCTACTTGATGTTTCTGAAAAACCTAGAGAAAGATCAAGGCAGTAAGATTCATCTGTGCCTGTGACGCTGCAGTGCCATATAATTTGTCCACATCAAAATGCTAGACAATTGCATTGTCAGTACAGTTGAGGTGATTTGCTTACAAGAATGGATGTGAAAGGTGGGATAATGCTAATATATGGTTCATTTTTCACAGCATAATAATTTATTGGTTTTTGATTCTTGGCTCATCAACTCTTTAGCTGGCATTCTTTCCACAAAAAAAAATTAGCTCTGCTAATCAGTACGCTCAGGTGCTGGTCTTTTCATGCTAGTCGGTTATTAAGTCACTGAAAGGTATCAGTGTTGTTGTGTGAACTAAGTCATAAATTATGAAAAGATTATTTGCTGGTTAAATAAATGACAAAATTTCCTCAGCATGCACATACATAAGCAAATATAATCCAGCACCAAATACCAACATTGCACTTCCACTGTTTTTATGAAACTTGCCATTTCCCAAAGGCTGAATTTCAGGAACCATTAAATTGAGTAGAAATTAGTAGTTTACAGTGGTGTCTCTGAATTCTCAATATTCAGTTTCATCAGGAACGTGTGACTAGTTTTGCTTGTAGTGAAAGGGGTTTGATTTGCTCTGTGTCAAAAAAGTGTGTTTTAAAGGTCTGGTGTTTATAAAACCGATATTCATAAAGAGGTTTCTCTATAAATACAGAATTGGACTTTTGGCTTTTTTGCCTGACTCGTGCTATTTACTGAGTTTTCTCCAGCAACTTCTATAGCAACTGGTATTCTTTGACCAGTAGTTTGCCTTCACAGATGCTTCTTTCTTAGTGAAGTCTTTACTTAACTCATTCTCTTCCACTGGAAGCTAGAGGTGGGAGTAATTTTATTCAGTTACACTTAGAGTTTTGATTTCACATCCTTTGCACATACTCCATGCCCTTGCTATTTTATTTCCTCTGAAAGGTTCACTTTTTATAGCTATCCGTTCTGACTCATGTTCCTTTGAATACAGTTCCCTAACTACTTCCTTTTGAGTTGTACTTGAAAGGGCTTGAAGGTTCAAGTCTTTTCTTTCTATTCTTTTTTTGTATTCATTCATCTCTCTTTAGAATTTCACTGATCTCAAAGTAGGTCTTGGTTATGAATCTGTAAGTGAGGGATTACAGTTAATAGATCCTTCTTATTTCTGTAAAAAATAAGTGTTTTAACATTGTTAATTATTGAATACCTAAAGTATATTTCTTTCATTAAAAAAAAATCATGCTATTCACTTTAAATCCTGATTTATACTGTTATATTTATTATTCATAGAAAGGTATGTTTGTAGCACCATTTCCTAAGCAGTACTGAACTACATGATCTAACTTCCCATCAAAGCACTACAGATTTACATATAGTAAATTAAAAAATAAAGAATACTTTCCTATAGTTTTTCTTCTATTCTGTATTTTTAAGTAATGCTGATCCATGTCTTTTATTTGCTGTACAATCCCTTTCCATTTTTCTTGATCCTGGTGTTTAACTGCTGGAAACATGTCAGTAAATTCTGGCTGGCTGATCGTTTTCACCTTTCTTACTAAACCCAAGATAATTATAAGTGCCTGCTTTCCTTCCAGTATAAAATAAAATAAATTTGAGATATTCTTAAAGTTGTTGATAGCATATTTTTTGAGGATAAAGCATTTACCACAAGAACTGTTATACTTTCACTTTTGAGGCTGAAAGAGAAGGAAAAAAAGTATGTGGGATTGTATCTTGAAATAGCAAAAGGAGCACATTTGGTTTGTTTTGAGTTTTAATTATATTTTATTTAATTATATCAGTTTATCCTTAATTCTACCTGCCTGGATTTTCAGTCTGCTTGGAAAAACTTGGTCTTTCTTTCCAAATCTGTATTTTGTAAGGGGAGAGCTGCCTTCTCATCTTTTAAACAAATGCTACTAAAAGTGAGGAAATACTAATGCTGGCTTAGTACCAGCTGTCATTTATCTTTTGTTATCAGTCTTTGCCTAATATTATCTTTGGCACTTCTGATTGATTTAGTGTCTGACCCATACCACAGTGATGTTTTATAGATCTTTGCATTAATTCTGCTCTTTCAAACATTACAGCTGTGGTCTTCTCATAAGTAAACACTGGCAATTCTGCATCCTGTTCATTTATTTACATCTTCATATCCCATTGCCACCTTCAAAAATACAAAAAGCCCTTGTCCTTGAAAATATTTAATATTGCTGATTAAAGAGGTGATTGGGATCCAGAAGCACACTCTTTGATTTCTGATATTCTGCTCCAATAGAATTTCCTGCGTGCCATTATAGTTGCGGGTGAGATTTAGTTTGAGTGACAGAAAGCCTGGCTATACAGACATGCTATTCCTGTCACTTAACGGTAGCAGAATTGCAAGGCAACGTCAGGTTTAAAAAACAGATTCTGCACAGCACCTCTGAGAATACCTTTAGGTAAAAAGATATGCTGTTTTTTCCCTCCTGTGGTTCTTCATAACACGCAGCAAAGTTTGGTTATAGAAAGTGGATTTGGTTGTTTTCTTGAGAGATCTTCAAAGCAGCAGTCATAATGAAATTGTTTTCAGTATGCTTTGCCAAGATATTTGTAAAGTTTATACATTGCTGGAGATAAAAACCTAGGACTTTACCTCATGGATACTCCATACTAATAGAGTATTTTACAATGAAGGGGGTGGTTTTTTCTGTTGTGGTTTGTTTGGGGTTTATTTTTGTTGTTGTTGTTTGTTTTTTTTAAGAAAGTGGTGTTTAGAAGATGACTAACGATGATTTTCTGACAATAATTTAGTTTAACATTTAATTAGATTTTTTTGGCCTGTTGCTCAGGACTTTTTAACACTGTAAAATGGTATCAATTAAACATTCTATAGCCTCATTCTGCTTTCAGTTCCTGATAAGATCTGTTTACTAAATGTTATTGGTTAACTGCAAAAATATCTAAATATCTATCTCCATTAACAGCCAAAATTTCTGAAAATACTTGTGAAATATTTAAATGAAATATTTAAATAATTGAAAATACTTTATTGTATTTAAAATATTGTAACAATTATAGTGGCGCCTCTGTTGCTTTGAGCACTTCTTATACAGCTACTGTGAGATACTGTTGGTATGTTTTTAAGTTTAGTTAGAATTCAAGGCTCAGAACACAAGAAAACTTCTGTTGTTGAAATATGGCAATTAATCTCAGAATATTTAGTAATCAACTATAATTATGCCAGGCAGTTTCCTTGATCTTATTTCTAGTGACAGAAGGTAAATACATTACCTGTTTTACATGTGGTTTTATTCAGTTCTTTCATCTTTACTGGAGGTTCTCTGTTGGAAAGTCTTTCACACAATAGTTCTAGGCTATTTTCATTGCACAGTGCCCAGTACACCATCTTCAGACAAGGAAAATAAAAGCTTATAGCCACATGGATATTATTTAAAAAAAAAAAAAAAAAACAACAACAACAACAACAACAAAAAAAAAACCTAACTAAAGTTTATATAAGTGGAAGACAAAAATAATGGCATTGGACAAATCAGTAAACAAAAATAGACATGACGATAGTGTGCAGGGAAAAAAAAAAAGATATAAACTTCTGAATGCCTAAGAACATAGGTAGGCTATTGCTATCTATTAAATGTAAATTGAGTCATATAAATGACTGTTATGTGTGCAATCCTTGTGTCTTAAAGTTAAGAGAAATACTTATTTTATAGTGCTGTTCAATACATGTCAGTTTCTTGAGTTTTCTATTATTTTAACAAAGAACTTGCTGTAATCAGATCTTTATTAATTTTTTCGTCCTTTTTCATTCTCCTTAAAAAATAATTTCATTTAAAATAATGGATTGTGTTAATATTTGTCTTTTTTTGAAATAACGCCAGAGAACATTTATCAGAACCCTAATTTTTTCATTGAAAAGGAGTTTTTCAATGAAAAATCTTGGTCATGTAATTCAAAATGTGGAACTATCATATGCAACTTGGACCTAGTTATAGAAATTAAAATTCAATAGAGAGTCAATTCAGTTTTAGGAAATAGTGACCCATTTTCTTTGCCTTGAGTTTGAGTGCCCAGTAGGAGATACACGAGCATCCACTACCAACACTAAAACCAAAGGGCATTCCAGATAAGTCTCTTTAATTTCTTTGAGAACAAAAGTTTTCAATGAGGAAGGTCTGATGGAAGGAAACTCTGAACCTGTCAGATATTGAGATTCAGGCTAGCAAGTTCAGGTGGTAGACTGTTATTTCAAAACTTTTGAAAGCGTAGCATCTCAATTTAAGTAATCAAAATGAGCATCATGCAAAAAACAGTAGACACTTCTAAAATGTGTTTTTGTCAAACAAATCTATGATATTCTTCTCCTTATCTGTAAAACAATCAGTCCCCAAAGTGTTGAGATGAGCATTCGGGCAAGTCAGTGCTAAAAAGTTTGGATCTATAAATGTTTTCAGATTTGTATATTAAATTCATCTATCGATAAACAGAAGTCTATAGTTTTACATGATGTCAGTCCAGAAATGCAAACATAAACATGAAGAAACATTGATAGTCATTAATAAAGGATTTAGTTAAATATTTTGTCCTAAAAATGTCAATTTTTGGTCATACATTTCAATGTGTATTGTTTTCCAAAGTAATTGTACTGTATTTTATTTATGTATTTTAGGCACGGAAGGGGCAGTGTTTGGGCACTCTGTGGAGACACCCCATATCAGAGCAGAACCTTCCCAAGACCTCAAGTAGGTGTTGTTCAAAAAGTTGTTTTAAAATCAAGTATTCTCAAAAATAATTAAGTCTTGATTAAAAGCAAATATCTGTCTAGTAATATATACTGCCTACGTAATGACTCATACGTATCCAAAACACTGGTAGACTTCAATTTATTCTAACTAGCCAAAAAACCCACAAACTTTTATCACACAAAATGTGAAATACATTACTTTTTATAAATTACTTGCCTCCCGTAGTAGAATCATCGAGAAGTATATTTTCCCTAGAGATTGTAATAGTCAGGTGTTTTTAAGGTCAGATGAGTACACTAATGTTTAATAGCCTCAGACCCAGATTTTGATTTTTTTATGAGCTGTTACAGAATATGTAAGTCAAGGTAAAGTAAACAGTCCCAGATTTTTTCAGATTGTTTCTGGACTGTTGGGTTTTTTGAATACTACAAACACACACACTTCAAAAATTCATTACCAAGTGAGGCTACATTTGTAAATGTAAAAAATCCAAAGTTTTCTGTACATAGTCACAAAAGTGGAGAAATCGGTAAATAGTAAAAGATCAAGTCTAAAACTTGCTAAAGTGTCTATAGACTGAGAAAGAGAAAATTTAGAAAGGTTTATAGTGAAAGCTTTTTCTTGAAGTGAACGTATGTGCACCGCTAAATATTAATATGTAATTTATATGGATAACTAATGAGAATATATGACAATCACAGAAAATCAAAGGTCTTTCCTTGTGTTTCTCTCAGCAGAACTGTTGAGAAACAGTATAGAATTTGATTCAATTCTACTATGATTCCTAAACATTATATATCTATCACTTTACCTGCCCAGCAGAGTTTATAATGAATTGCTACAGAAAAGCATTGTTAAATGCCCTTCCCTATACTTGCAAAGACATTTAGGATCATCAACCAGTAATGATGTTGCAGATATCATGTGCAGAAAGCTGCCCGTGTGGACAATTTTAACCACTGTGTGGGGTGTAAGAAGTAAATGGTTGTGTTTGATTATTTACACTAAACATTTTAAGGTAATGTAATGGTTTGGGGTCTTCCAGAGGACCCTACTCATTAGATTTTTACCTCGAAAATCCCTATCCCCTACCAAGACTCCTGTCAGTCCTTTGTTGAGAGTAGTTGTAAAGGCATTTATTAGTGATGACCACCAAAGTAGTATGGTGTCTAATCAAAGGGAGTTCAGCAGAAATCAAAGTGGAAACATAACAAGGTTTTCTTTTTTCAGGGGTCCCAAAATTTGAGTAAGAGGGTGGAACGTGTCCCACTCGAAAGAATGTGGAGACACTGCTTTGTCTACTTCTTTCTAATAATTAAATAATAAAAACAGAGTGCAAATGTATGGTAACCCTGTGTCTTCAGGATTAATTTCACTAGGGTTAAAATCACTTCATGTTGTTTGTGAAACATACATATGGGGCATTCACCTCCCCTGTCTTTTGGCTTTATTCATTTCCATGATGTCCATTGCTGCCTTACTCTTTTCCAACTCCACTGTTCCTTCAGCTCATTTTTCCAAGGTAGACTGAAATTAGTGAGAATGTTTCATTCAACTTTCTGCCCTCTCATTAATAATGAACTTAACTCAAAGTTTTTATTAAAAAACATGGTGAAATGGAAACCCTTGCTATTTGGTCAAGCAGCATTAGCTTATGTGTAAGTGGTTTTATTCTTAATAAATACTGTACTGTGTTCTGGAAGTTTTTGTACACATGTACTACTACATATTAGTCAGGATTCAGTGATATTCCTTTTTTAAAACTCTCAAGTAATTTTAATCTTTTAAAAATTATGACAGCTTCTATTAGGATAGAGATTTCTTGGCTATTGGTATGAAACTTTCTAGAAGGTAACCTGCAGACCCTTTTTAACCTTGTAACTTGAAAGTACTATAAATAATTGTGGGTTTGTGTGGTATTTTCTGACAGCAGAATACAGTTAGACCTTCAGATCCCTTTGAAAATTGAAATTACCATGCACCTTTTAATCTTATTTCAAATTATTTTTTTAAAAAAAAGCAACAAAAAACTGTTGAGGGGGTGTTTTTTTTAAGTTCAAGCCCTGCATTCATTTTCCCAAGAAATAAATTGGCTTTTTTTTTTTTTTTTTGCTAATTTAAAAAATGTTGTCAGAAAGCAGTCATTTATCATTTAGATGATTATTTGCCAAATACGTCCAAACAAATAGGTCACCAACCCTGATACGACATTTCCCCATGGCCTCAGAAGCTACCTCTGTCACAGAAATGAAAAAATACCAGAACACATTTTCTGGCCTCAGGCCCAACTGATACAACTACATTGATATTGTAAAATCATTTTATCCTCTAAAACGGAATAGTTGCATCCTAAATGTTGAGTGGAAATGGTCTTTGACTCATGTTCCCCTCCAACTAGTGCCTGCAAATTGTTTGGGAGAGTCATAACTGACTTTCACTTGACTCTCAAATATGCCAGCAACTATTTAGCTGCATAGATGGTTGAGTTCCAGTGATCTGGCCTGGGTCCTAGCACTTTTTAATGTTTTAGTATAAACTTAGCCAAAGTCTCCAGTAGACCATAATGGCAGTCCTAAAATGATGTATTTTTCCAAATGTGGCATCCCTGCACCTTGGGACTTTTGAAATTGACGGTAACATGGGAGAGTAGGAAGTTTTCTGAGTTGACGTTAAACTTGATTTTTTCAGTGGACACAGGTGATTGCAGTTTGACAGCAAGTTGCAATGTATCAATGCAAATATATTAGGCTATGAGAATACTTGTATACAGGTCTGAAAAATAAAAGAATTTACAATAGATTGTTAATTAAAATATAAATGATGCCATATTTTTCATGTTGTAACATGTATTTGTGGTCAAGTAATAAATGTCAGACATCAAGATATGAGTATATTTAAATAATACCCTTTTTTTTTTCCCTCAAAAAAAGATGCAGGAAAACTATTCATAACCTTGGATATGCAAAAGAATTCACTACTGAATTTAAAAAGTGGAATTCTGACCACCTTGATTACTGGGAATAAAACTAAACTATAATATTTGGACTAAGGTTTTGATACCCACAAGGCTCACAGTGTTTACCCCAAAATTCCTGGGATTTTGGCTCAATCTATTCTGCGCAGGGAGGCAAAAAGTCAGATTCATAATAGCTTCACATACCTAAACTTTGCCTCAGCCACTCTTTGTTCTATATCCAGATTATGAGGTCTTCAGGCAGAGAAACATCTGTAATATTTGCTATTAAAAATGTGTTTTGTAAAAATAAAATTAAGTTGAAATTTAAAGTAATTCCTTCCTATTTGCCCAACCACTTTGGTCACATCTTTCTCCTGTCTTACATTTTCAAATAATAGCTAGCGAGGGTTTGCTTTCAAAAAACATTTTTCTACAATCCTTTGTGGAAGCTGGTAAGCCCTTTTGTGTCAAATCCCAAAACCTAATTAAATCTGACTTTCATTAGCTGGGATAAGCAGCATAAAGAATCATGCCTTAGAATCAAGATAATGAATTATATCTTAATAATTTAATCTTCATATTTCACTACTTTTTCTCTGAGGAACACAGTTAGGAAAACCAAACTGCCAATATAATAGGTCCCCAAATATTGGTTTTAGGCTAATAGTGCATTAAAACATGGTGCACTAATAGGTAATATCCATGCACAAAAGAGGCAGACAGTAGTTAAATGCAGATAGCTTTGCCCTCAATAACCTCCTTAATAAGGGGGTAAATTAATTTGTTGTTGTTCTCTGGGGATCAAATTTAATAGTTTTTTTTTCTCTTCTATGTCAAACCTCACATACCACTATCAGCTAATCCTGCAAGCAAATGCTGGGCATAATGAGATGAAAATTGATCAAGCAGCAAGGAACCACCCAAGCTAGTAGGATCCCACTTTACCTCTGATAAGAATTAAAAATACACAGATCTTGCTCAAGGGGTCTGTTTCATTCAGAGTTGCCTGATGGTTTGTAGGAGCCATCTTTTGCGTCATTTAAGGGGTGGTTTACTAGTAGGGCAAAATATCTATTCTATAAAAGCCTGGAGCCAGAGGAAGCATCAGAAAGGAATTTTGACATTAACTTCTTAGTCGTCTGACCAGGCTGAGAGTAACAAAAGCACTGGGATTCTGTTCATCTGTTTTACCCAGAAATTAAATAATAAACCAAACCTCACCAAAAGGGAGAAGATGCAGTAGAGTAAAAAAACCCAGCTTCCTTCCTATGCTGTTTTAATGATGTCAGGTTCTAGTTACTTTCTCAGTATTCTTTTTTAGTACAGTGGAAATACTTACTATTTATGTTTTCAGAATCTGTGTTTGGTGTTTAAATAGTTATTTCAGTGTTTGGGCATGTGTATTGACAGAACTTTGTTTGCTTAGTCTTATCCCTAGCTGTTGAAAATATGATTTATTTTTTTTAACATACATGTTCATACAAAAATAGAGATGGGTGTAGTAAAAATTTGAAAAATTTCCAAAAGTCAAGCTTCTTTTTTTACATATATATATATGCTTTTATATATATAAAATTAAAAAAAAAATTAAAAAGACATTGAAATAGAGAAGAAAGCCAGTAATAAAAGTTATAATTACTATGCAGATAGAACACAACAGGATCACAAGTTAACTAGGTATGGCTCTTAAACTGAAAGAATAATTTGCCTTAGTGTTCAGTGACAATGATTATATTTGACATTGGAGAAGGGAAAAGGCCCTAGTAGGAACTGAGATATGAAGGAAAAAAGTATTGCTATCAGAATTGGTAGCAAAATTCATTGAGTTTCATGTGGTTAATTTAGGGTGCTGGATAATCTTTATCCCTGCTCTGTGACAGAACTACATGTGAAAATAAGGTCAAATAGAAAATTTTACAATAAAGCTTTCAAACTGGAAAACAGACGCTGTGGGATTGATGGTTTGGTAAAGGTAGCACTTCTAGTGAAATGGATGGAAAAAATGGTCATCTAGTATATTATACGCTTTAGTCTGAACTCATTAGTATGCAATGCTTTACAATATTATTTTAAAAGATTCATTAACAAAAAGAATTATTAAGGGCTTGAAAAAAAGTAAAAAATGGGATGAAATAGAAGGTGGATAGATTGTGCCAATCCAAAGAAATATTTTCCTTTTGTAAGATACCTGATCTTCTAGAAAACAGAAAAGAGGTAGATCTCCTATGTGGGGTTTAAGTAAAGTATTTGATATAGTGTTATATCTAATGAGAAATAAAAAGGCAAGACAGAGAAGAGTGTATTTAAATAAATTTTAAGTGGTTTATAATAAGCATGTATTGTTCAGCCTGGAGGGAGATTGCAAGGAGAGTTTCGTCAGGATTGATCTTATTTCCAGTTTTGATAACTCTCTTTGTGCTAGAAGGAGGTACACATGTTTGGAAGCACTGGCAATCAAAGATCTTGAGCACTGGAATAAGCATATCATGAAACTCAAAAGTATGATGGTGAATATTGGATGAAATATTAGAAAGAAATTAGCATTCTGCCTCTCAGATGCGAGAAGTTCTGGAATAACCTTTCAAAAGGAACAACAGGGACAAGTAAAATTCTTTATTATCAGTGACTGGTTTATGCTTGCTTTATGATTATTCCATGCCATGGTTTCAGGAACACATGGATGGGCTCCAAGCATAGCTGTCTTAGGCTAACATGATTTTGAATGTAAAAATAATGCCCTAAGCTTGGAGCAATAGAAAGCATTTGCACTGTGCTGAGTTAATGAAAGACAAGGCAACTTTCTGCTCTGCAGATCATTGTGAAGGCAGCTGAGGATCTTTCTTTACCTGAAGCGTGCTCAGGTCTAACAGCAGCTGTGAAGAGCAGAGGTGCTCGGAGTCCCAGGGGGAGATGCTCAGGGTCTCAATAGCACCCTGCTGCGTGCTCCCACCTCCAGCAAGGCTTGTTGCATCTGAGGTCGCCGCAGGGCTGTTACACTGCTTCCAGACCCAAGCTGCTCTCTGCTATGCTTAATCTGCAGACCTGTCAAAGGAATTTCAGCAGAATAATTTTCCACATGAGATGAAGTTTCCTCAGGATGTGGATCAAAACCACATCGCAGTTTATCTCAGCTAAACTAGATCCATTTATATCATCTTAAGGCCTTTTAGGGAAACAATATTGAAAATATCATTAGAAGATTACACATCATCTGGACTGTCACTTCCTAATCACAGGAAGCTAATGGTTTTCAAAACTGAGAAGATTGTATGTCAACCAGTTCTCACGTGTTTCCTTCCCGTTGTTCAAAGAGCCCCATTTGGCTCCTCAGCTGCCCCCAGGCACTTTATGTTCCGATCTTACTCGACAGCCACTTGAGCATTATCTGTGGGCATGTTGCTTCAATCTCTTTCTGACAAGATAGATTTCTATTTTAAGAAAATAAATTCTGAAAGATAGCTCAGGTAATGGAGCTATTTCTGGAAAGAAAATAAACTTTAAGTAAGGATTTTTAGCGGAGTGGCAGGGCATGTGTAGAAGGTGTTTCAGGTCAGAACAAAAGTAAGGGAGATTATGGGAAGGAGAATGTTTTGTAGCTCTAAAACGTCAGGGTTATGAGGAATCCTTTTCCCATACCTCTCCTTAAGGGACTATTTTGGATTGTCTCGTATGCAGATCTTTGTCTCACAGCCTGAAAGTTTAGACTTTCAAGCATGTTGTGATATTTCTCTAAGAAATGAAAGCTCCCATTCTAAACCTTACATTTCTTCTAATTGTCTTGCTTTTCAAAGGTTTGAGTTTTAGTGGACTTGACATTCTAGAATGCATGGGTTTTTACCACCTGAGATTCCAGTTAGGTTTTTGGTTTGTTAGGTTCTTAATATTATTTCTAATTTTGATATTTTCCCTGTCTTTAGCTATTCTGGCTATGCCCTCACCCACTCTAAGAAACGACCATGCATTAAGTTCTCTTTAACCTTCCTCACATCACCTGCTTATTTTGTCAAGCTCTTGCTTTAAACTTTTTCTCTCTCCAGCACTCCTTACCTTTCCTTGATGCTTCTTCACTTTTTCTGAAAAACTCTTCAATGACATTTTATTCCTTACTTTTCCTCCTCAGTAACTAATATTTTTTATATTCTCAGAAGAGATCCTTTATTTCCCTACGTGGGAAAATTGTTTGTCTGATTTATCATCTGTCAAATAACATTAAAATATTCAGTTGTTTCAAGTGTCGCTATGATAATGTAGACCCACTGAACTGAAACCAGTGGCATGTACAGGGCAATTAGAACTCAGATTTGAGCCTGATGAGGTGATTTCTGGGTTAATGAGAATTTCAGGAGTTATAATAAGGGCATGCTGATACATGCCAAAGTCAGTGACATATCGAGCATGGACATAACATGAAATGCTATCCTGAATGCCATTCTACTGTTCTGATTTAAGTCAAGAAAGTTTCCTCCTTATTTAAGTTTATTGTCCTCCTTATTAAGTTTATTATTTATTTAAGTTGCAAAATTGGATATTGGAAAAAAAAAGTCATGTTAATATTTACTTGTTTAGGCTATTACCTATTCCATAAAACATTTCTTTAATTTTCTCTTACTTAAGACTCGTGTTGTGATGTCACAAAATAGAGAAACAAATTGTTCCCTTAAAGGTTAGGTTCCCACATAAATCAGAGAGCTTCACGTGAACTTATGAGAATTTTGCTTTTTGATAAAGGATAGCTGATGATCAGTGAACAGTATTAGGGATTCATGAGGCCTGCACATTTACCCTTGAATTTCAATTAAAAAAATTATTTCATCCTGAAAATATAAGTATTTGCTTAAAAACATCAGAATACAACAAACTTCAAGAAAAATAACTATTCTGGCAATGAGTCATATGCATCTTGCAGAGGTGCACATTTTGATACATGTAAATGTATCAAAAAGACTTTTTTTGTCACTTTTATATATATGTTAAAAGGTGCATGTATAATCTTGTAAATAGTATAAGTAATGAAACTGAAATGAGTGAATAGTAATTTTATTTTCATAGCATTCCCACTGCAATGTCAAAGGTAGATAATCAAGAATCCTCTGTTGGAATAGTTAACAATATCTTAAAAAAAGGCTTCCAGGTTTTTTGTCACCATGATCATAAAAGTCCCTGGTTATTCTTTATGGATACTACTGGAGTTTGCAGCCTGACTTCCAGGAAATGGACTGAATGGAAACCCTAATTTTATCTAGCACCATCAGTGTTCAGTGGACTCCTTTAAGGACTCTTGGTCTCACTGGAGGACTCTTGAAATCAGTTTCTGTGAGCGTCAGGGCAGCCAGCTATTCTTTTCATAATAAGAGAATTTGAAATAATATATATTTAAAATTGTTTGAGGTTTCTGGAAAACAACATTTTCAAAATTATTTTTTAAGAAAATTCTTAAATCTAATTTGGAACAAAATGGTTTCACTGGTGGAAGAGAAGGCCCTGCGTCCTATGGGTTTTGGGGGTTGGGAGTGCTTGTTTACAAGGAAGAAGTAGGAAGAGGGATAGAGAGAGGCTTGGTACATCCATTTGCCTTCCCTTCTCCTCTTTGTGTATCTTACCTCTCTGCAGCCCCAGTCCACCACAACTCTACCTACAGGCAGCAAGATTGATGTCACAATTATTTTAATCTATAGAAGTCTACAAAAAGGTTACCAAGTCAATGTGTAGATTTTCCATTGGTTTTATATTTGCAAAACGTTTGGTTTTGTTGTTTTTTTTTTAAATAACAGGATTCCTATGCTAACTGAAAAAAGCCACAAAAACCTACGTTGGCAACACCATCATATATAAAAGTTAAATTCTTAGAAGTATTTAAGTCTTTCTGACCCCCAGGTGTAAAGGTGTCAATAAAGGGGAAACAAGTACCTTCTTTACATGTGCAATCTGTAGCTGACAGCATGTTTTTTAATCCCCTGTTTTGAATACAAATTCCAAATTGGTAGAGGTTCATATCAGTTGTTTTACTAAGTAGCATGGGTTGGATCCACTGCTTAAATAGACACAAAGCAACTAAATTATTCACATCTGCACAGGGAAATCTTCTATTTCCTTCTATTTTAAGAAATACCTTCTGCTAGCCAACAGAGCAAAATTAACATAGATAAATTATATCCCATGTGAGTATGAGGGTTATGCAAGAGGTAAATCTAAACTATTTCTTAAAACCCAAAATGAAACCCTTTGGTTCATTTAAAAAATTATTTTTCTCTAATACAATCTAGGTCAGCTTGTAAACAGAAAATACCAAATGAAAAATGAATGTTTCTGCATTTCTGATGAGAAATATTTTAGTACCTTCAAAGGAACATGTTCAAGATATTTGAAAAGTTTCCTTTTTTAGCAATAATTCTTTAATGAATTCAACTCAAATTCATATAGCTTTGATCCTCTGAAATTTATCTTTTTTCACAAATTAAGCATTGATAATTAAAAAGAAAAAAGCCTTTCTCTGCTCTGGATAGCTCATCTGTCTGCATCACATATAACGAATTGACAGATTACATTATTTAAAAACCTCTTTTTAAAAGCCTCTTTGTCTTTCCTACAGAGTTGTAGTTTCTGTCTAATAATAGCAGTAGTTACCTTCTCCATCCTAGCTGTTTGTTGTTTGGGAAAGAAAAATTAAATTATATGAATAGGATTCACTCATAGGTGTAAATACCAGTGTGACAGGCCATCACTAAATCTGAAAGGAAAGCAAATTCTTGATATGCTATTGTAATAATGCACTTTTGCTTGGAGGGATCAGTATTACAATGTGGAGTGTTACAATAAGTTTATAGTAGCGATTAAAACTTTCAGAAATATGACAAAGAAAAATATTATAGAGCAGCTGCATATCAAACATAATTTATCTCAAAACATTGAGGAAATAATCTATGTGTATAGGATTTTGTGTTTCTGGTAGCATGCTGCAGATTGTGCAGCTAAATCACTTTTCAGATGTAGATCATCCAAAGAATAATAATAAGAAAAGTAAATTAGTAACTGTAAAACAGATTTAGGCATTCAATTTTACTAATAGATGGGTGGTGTTTTAAAAACTACGCTGCTGATCATCAGCCATTCATTGACATTTCTACCACATTATTTGATTTCAGGAAACTGCTAAAAAAAATCTATTGTCTGAAAAAGAAATTTATTCTCTACAGTGTGTAGAAGGCTGATATTAACAACTTCTTTTCACGTTCAGAAATTAATTGCCCAAATGTCTTCATTTTAGACAAACTGTAAGTCATTTATGTTAATGTAGTTCATGAAAAACCATGATGAAACTACACAAAACAGCTCTGAGGTATACACTGTCATGTGTTTTGGGAAAAAAAAAAGTTTATTCTTCAAACAAAATCATAATGTCTTGAAAGATATTCCTAAACAGATTTTTATTGTCCACCTGCTGAAAAATTTCAGTCAGGTCTGAGAGTGGTTTTGATGTTATGAAGCTAGAAATATTTGTGACTTTGCTAATACCCATCAATTCAATGCAATAAATGTAGTTAAGAGCACTTTTGTCTTCATGATTACGAAATGGCAGCTGAAACCACTGAGAAATGTTAATATTCCTGGAAAGTAGGTTATAAATCACAAAAATATGCTGCTGAAAAATGTGGAATGGAAGTATCCAATCATTTAACGTTTATACAGTTCAGTTTCCTTTTAAATTCAAGGTAAAACCTCATTAAGGCAACAGAGTACTTTCAAAAACCTAATTTCTAAACTTTATGGTTTATATGGTTGCTAAAAGGTTTTTGAAGCTCTTTTTCTGCTGTCTTATAGCCATCAGAAGTTCACAAACCCCCACCTGAAAAACACTGATGTACATGATTAAATAATTCATTATATTTAGATTCTTCCCTGGTATGAAGAACTGCAGAACCTTCTATTAACTTCTCCTTATAGAGTGTCAAGAAAATGAAAGAAAATGGCTTAGCACTAACAGAAATATAGATTTTTCTACTGCTCCTACTTATATGTATCCCCTGTATGTTTTTTTTTTTTTGTATAGGTAGCTACAAATAGTGTTTTCCTCTATCTGGACACCTGCTTTTAATACTTTCATTTTTTGTTGCCAAATAATTGCTTTCCTTTTTTTTCCTTTTTTCCTTTCCCTATTGAGTGTCGGTGACATGTTACAAACAGAAATATTTCACAGACACCATCTCAGTGACTTACTTTGCATGCAAATGTGACATTTTGGTTTCAAAATTATAATCCATCACTATTCTGTACACTTAAAAAATTCAATAGGTGAAATACAATGAAATTCTCTTGTTCCATTGCTTGATAGATTTTTAATTTGGCTTTTCTGTAACAAATTCTTTGTCATACTATTCTTTCCTTTATACATCTAGTACCTCATTATATTTTTGGATGGTTGTGACCTAACACTCAAAATACAATTTGCTGAAGAGGGAAATACAATGTTTTCTTCAAGCTACTCATTCTAGACATTTCTATCATTAATATATTTCATCTTACAAAAAGCCTTTGTTCAGGTAAAGTGGAACTGTGTTCTGTCATTATGTTATTGGGATATAAATAGATTAAAAGTTTTGTCTCCCTCTTAATGGGGCTATGCAATAAGTCTACAGCTGAACACAACTGGAATCCAAATGTTTATTTCCTAGTTCAATACAGTTTTCATCCCATCATCTTTCCTATTCAGTGTGTGAGCACAACTTCTATGAAATCCTTGCATTAGTACTTCCCTTTCAAGAGAAACCTGTACAATACTGTGAGGTAACATAGCTAAGTATCACAGTTCTGCATTAAGGTTGACAGAGGATCTTGAGTATAGGGTAGAGAGAAATGGAAAGACCGACAGTAGGACAACAATAGTTGCTTTGAGGAAAGATACCAAGACCCAGTGATATGTGTCTTAGCTATATTATAACAGGGTTAAAGAGCATAATGAGTATTTTGCAGAACAGAAAAAGCATGCAAAAAACCCACAATAATAGAGACATAACAGATTTTCTTTTCCTTTCTTCTTCATACCTAATGCTGCTACACCTACCGAAAATATGAATGAGCCTGTGAAGGCAAAGTCATTCTAATCTAGTTTTACATCATTATTTCAAACTTTTTAAGTGTTCTGTTTTCTTTTTATGTAGTTGAGCATTTGTCATCGGTCACTAAGCAGACTTTTTTTATTAACTTGTCATTACAGAAGCACTTACAGAGATGTATGG